>NC_088985.1:19543280-19866780 GCF_963932015.1 Anas acuta
AATGCCCACTGGGAAGGAAGAGCAGGTTCCAAGGTACCAGTAGGAAGGAGACAGCAAGTGAGCTTGCTGGGGAAGATAAAATAGGGTTGGGTCTGTTTTGAAAGATCACTGTGATTCGAAGTAGGATGGAGAGGTGATTAGTGGGGTAGGTGAACAAAGAGAGGGCAGGGATGGTGCCCACTAGACTAACTGGAGGTGGCAGTAGCTTGAATGACCCATGCAGCAGAGATGGCTAATGACGTGCCTTGTACTCTCAAGAGCAATAGTCAGCAGTACCCAGGGGAAAATGGTGCTAAATGACCTGTCAGCTTCAGCCTACTTCCAGGGGATTCGACTCCAGACTGTCTGCAAGTCGCTCTGAGAAATGGCACCGACTGGCTCCCCGGCTGCTGCTGTCGGTAAGGAGGCCAAGGCCCAAATGCTCCTTTCCTTCTTGGGGTGGTCTCCTGGGTCTCGGAGCTGTGTGTGTGGCAGAGACCCTCTCCCTGCCACTGCTTGTCTTGTATCTATTCTTCAGACAGAAGGGCTCTGTCTGCAGTCTTGTTAAATTGGCATCTTCTATCAGCAGTGGATTCACTAAAAGAAACATGTAGGAAGGGAGAGTTTATTTTGCCGATGCTCTTTATTTTAATCATACAAAGAAAATGACAATTTTTATATAGAAGCCATTAGGGATGCAAGAGGCGTCGGTTCCTAGCTCTGGGGTTCTTTCTTTTAACCAGACTGAGGCAATGCAAATATAACCCATCATGATATTTATATCTTTAATTCTCGCATTCACCACATTACTAACACACTGATGGGCCCCTTGTTCTTCATTTGTCTATTTCCTTAAACTTTCTGCCCCCTTTTTTATTATTATTATTTTTTCTGTCATGTGTGCAGTTCTTGAAGGTCAATCAGACGTCACGGATAGAGCCATTCTGTTCAGGGGCTCGCAAGCAGCTTGTTTGTGAATGAAGAAGGCTTTGTGAACTTCCAGGGACCTGCTGAGCTTTTTTATAAAACTACCAGTGGGACAAGAAGCTTGGGAAAGTAAAGGCCTCTTACGGAAACAGAAAGCAGAGGCGCACTGCCAAAAAACCCGGGCTGACATTCTGGTTTGTCAGAATCTTGTCCAAGTAACAAGCTTCTAGAAAACAAATCGGGTATCTACAGAGCCAGGGTTTGAGTCTACTGCATGAGAGCACAGGGCAGTATGTGTGCTGAGAGACTGACACAGCGAGTGGTTAAGTCAAGATTTGAACATAAAGGTGTCATAAAATTAATAGACCAAGAAGCCTAGAGCTGAGCTTTGTGGAACAGAAGGTGAAGGATGAGCATAGAGTTAAGGAAAACGTTAAGGGACTATGTCTGAACAGCAGGCAATAGGGTTTACATATTGATCTAACACTGACAGTCACAATTTTTTTACCAAATGTTTTCCTGTATTTAAACTGGTGTTTCCTGCAACTGAAAAGATGATCTTTAGTTAGAGGCATGCATAAACACTTCTATAAAAATGAAAAGTGTAGATGTCATAAAATAAAGATAGGTGAAGACAATTTTGACTCCAGTGCAGTATCAGCTCATGCAGATAATTTTGAGATCAAGATTTTCTTCATCCTGATATCCTGACTATCCCATGGGGTCATTATACACGTGTCTAGCTTTTGAATCCCACATTTGGTGGGATTCTACAGTGAGATTTTGCTAGCTGTGATGAAACCTTTTCAGCTGCTACCACCTTTGTAGAACTCCATAATTTTGAAAATGTTAAAGAAGATGAAAGTTTAGTTTGAGAAGTAATCTGAAAGTTTCAGGTAGGTGAAGGGCAATATCAGGCAGATTGAGTGAGGAATCAAAAGTTGGGTTGAAAGGGACCTTAAAGCCCAACTTAATTCCAACTCACCTGCCATGGGCAGGGACACCTTCCATGAGAAGATATACCACATAGAATTATGAAAGTGAATTCTTTCTTTTTTATTTTTTTTCTTTTCCTTTTTTATTTTTATTTATTTATTTATTTATTATTTTTACTCTATTATTTCTGTTGTAAATTAACAGCATCCAAACTGTCATTGCTGGTGTAGCTGTTAGTAGGGAACAGAGAGGTCTGCACAAAGTGGTTCAGCCCATTCACTTTTCTACACATTTCATTGTTGATTGGCATTGCACTGTTAAGGGTTTCCTAGGGGAGCAAGTCAATATCAGCCATGATACAGCCTGCTCTGTAGTAATGGCTTGGATGTGTACTGCTGCCCGGAGATGTCACACCAAAGTGTGCAACTGCTTCTTACTTTAGACATCAGTAGAACAATTAGGAATGATCTCTTTAAATCTCTTGGATTCTGTGAGCCTCTTAGGTATGTTGCATCCCTCTTGCACTTAGCTGGACAAAGAGGAACTAGCAAAATCTTTTAACTGACCTAAATTACCATTGCTCTTATTCAAAATTTAGATGCCAGCACAGTGGAAGCTGGATGGATACTGTCTACCAGAACTTACATTTTTGTGTGCATTGTTCCAGTTTCTTCAGGGAAATGCTGATACTCTTCATGAAAGCAGGCACAGGCACATACAGCAAAGTACCACAGAGGTTGGCATGCAGACGTCTAAGCTGAACCTCGGCTTTCTCCCGAGACTTGGCTGTGCAGGCCATAGGTACTACATGCAGCCTTTCTCTGAATGTCTGGCATTTTATTTAACAACAGTTACAATGACAAAATGAAGAAACCAGTAGTCTCCAAAGCTTCAAGATGTCAGCCAGCCAGCACAGTTTAAGAATGCTTGCTGACATCAAAGGAATAACAAATTGTGGAAATCTGCAGTTACAGGTACTCGTTTTTTGCTTGTCCTTCCAAGTTGTGAGATTTTCTCTGACTTCCTCTTCAGCTCTTGCCCTCTGATCTCTGCATCATCATTGCCTCCACTGCTTTTTGCCCAGTCTCCTCCTTGCGCCTGATCACCTTGTCAATTTGTCCTTTTCTCCTGGGGCTTTTCTAGTTCCATGCAGGGTCTTCTCCTTACATCTGTGCCAGGCTGCTTTCTGTTCTGTGACACATGCAGATGAAAGAGGAACATTTCCTATTATCTCAGATTTGATGCTGGTTACAGCATCAAATCATCCCATGACTGAAAAATCAATCGTGGGAAAAGTCCTGATAAGCCCCTTAAAATCTGAAATATACTCACTGTAGAGTTTAATTGCCAAGCTCTATGACACTAATGAATATAAGCAAATGTACTTCTTTTTCCCCAGTGACTTACTGTTTGGCCAACTTTGAATTGTTATTAGTGGGGAAGACAGAAGCTCATTTCTGCCAAGAGAATAACTCATTTAAATTGCAACTCTCTTTTTCAACAGAACTCTCTGAAAAGAAAAAAAAAAAGAAAAAAAAAGAGAGAGTATATATGAGAATATATTTAATGTGCACAGAATAAGATTGCCCACCTAATTTAATTGTTGGAAAGAGCTAACCTTTTTTACCACAGCATGGAAAATGAAATAACAACGATTCTCTGGCAGACATTTAGCATGTGAAATTTCACTTCTAACAGCTAATTATGGCAAAGCCTGGTAAGTATCCTAAAAAAAAAATAAGCAATTGCTATGCCTAATGTGTATAAGATGATTTTTGGTCACCTTGTACAGCTGAGGGTGAAAAACCATTTAAAAACATGGTCTTTGTTTTGGATGCTTCAAAATACTTTAGAAGTGCAAATTAGTTCTCTTGTGCTCCAGCTGTGCTCAGTGTAGGTGTTTTGTTGGTTTTTTTCCTGTGTGTATCTACACTTTTTATATCCGGAATTATGGGGTTAATTTAGAGAGAAATCATTTCCTTAGCTGGGATTTTTGCAGGCCTTGCAAAGCAAAAGTTGGAGATAGAAATCCCCTAATCGAAGTGAGAACAAAGCTTTGAGTGAGTGAAGATATATTGAGTGGGACTTCTGGAAGATCAATGGCTGTTGGTTTTTTTTTTAGAGGACACAGCTGAGGAATGGAATCAGAAAGGAAGCTGGCTTCTGGAGGGATAATAGGGTGAAAGAAATTACTGACTTTTGCTGTTTTATATCTAAAACCCTGATAGGAATCCCCAAAACTGACAAACCTAGAAGTCCTCAGAGAGCAGATAAATGCTGTAGAGGCCGTTGAGTGCTATCCTGAGAGGGAAGAACATCTGCTGGAGATCAGCTGGGAAGATCAGGGTGCCATGTAAATCACTTCTGTTTTTTGACGGACAAAGGAAGACTGAAGCCAGGTGACAGCAGTTTCCCACCAAGTTACCTTGGGGAGGGCTGGGGGACAAAATCCTTAGTGCTACAGCTGCTGTACAAAAGGGAGGCACTCACCCTTGTTACACACATGAAGTCCTACTGCAACCCATTTAGCAACTTGAGCTGGCCTTAAAATGAGGCCTAAACTGTGAGGCCACAGTTCTGTGTTCTGCCTCCCGTCTAATATCAAAGCTTCCCCTGCTTGTGTGAGTGAGCCCCTGCTGCAGAGGTCCAGCCTGGTGACTCTGCTGCTGAGAATTCCTTCTGCTCTGAAACTTGCCCTATAAGGATTCAATAAAGAGCGGATTTTTATTTATGCCAAAATATGTTTTGCTGTTTGGAAGCTATGTGAAAAAGCTATGGTCACTAATTGATTCAATATTTTTCAACAAAATGTCGGCATGGTTGAGGCTTCGCTGGTTTTCATAGACAAAGTCAGCACTGCAATTTGTTTTCATTCTTTACTAAGGCTTTGCAGCACATGTGGTACAAACCATTCCTTCCTCTGCTTATCTCCTGTGAGCTTAAAGTACAGATGACAGTTTTCTTCTACGTCTGTAGATTCAGAAAAGGTGGGCTCTAATAATCACACGAACCTCTACTTCCTTCTACTGCTGTCAGCTCCCATTCAGGCCCTGGCTTTAAAACACTTGGACTGGTGAGCTGCCCAGTGCACTGCAATTGTCTCCACGTCATGTAAGGGGCAGAAAGATGTTCAGCCCATCTTGCAGCAGCCAGAGTAGGAAGTACTCCTGCCAGCTAGACTGGAAGAAAAAGCCTTTAGTACTGTAGCTAGGAAACCTGGGCTTTTGCTAGCTACAGACACCAAGTTCCTGGAAGTTCTAGGGCCACCCAGCTAGAGTAACTGGTGGCAGTGACAGCAATAAGGCTGGAGCAATTCCTGTTACATTAGGGTGAGCATGGGAGAGAGGCAGTGAGCCTGTCCATATTGCAGCTGCCATAGTAAACACCCCTGCCTTCTATTAATAAATTGGTAATCGGGCAGTTGCTGAATATCCCCTTGTTGTAGGTTGGATAAGAGCCACCTAGCACTGAAGGTTGCAGGTCAGAGTCAGTTTGGACGCTGAAGCCGTGCCCGTCCACAGAGAATGCTACAAGTGATGCAGAGGGCATCATGGTGCTGAGGGGAAGAAGGGGATGGCTAGAACTTTGCAGAGGGTTTAACAGAGGACAGAACATGGCGTATCTCATAAGCTAAGTATTTCCCAATTCCAAGTCAGAAGCATCCATTCTTTGAATGGACAAGTAACATTTCCACACCTGAGAAATGTCCGGAGTCCAACAGAACTGTCCCACCATGCCTGTGTGCTCTGGCTCACCAAGCATATTGTGTCTCACCTTGGTATCTGGTCTATGTGCTGCCTGCTTCCCTCTTGTTCCTTACCTTGCTTATTGCATTTTCTAAGTACTTCCCCTTGGCACTGATTTTTTTTTTTTTTTTTTTTCCTGCTAGTCCTAGAAATTTCTCTGTCTTTAATTTTTTGTCCAGAGCTTGCCCTCCTTTATCCTTTCCCAACCTCTGAGGTGTTCTTTGGACTTTTATCTTCTACTAGAGTAGTAAAGGATGTGCAAAAAGACTATTCAGAAAGCATGTCTTGCTTTTTTGCTCATCTCTTGTCCACAGTGGATCATACTCTATTTAAAGATGTCAGTTATTTCTGTTTGAAAATATTTATTCTCATACAGCAGGAGTCTCTTCTGTGCTTGAAAAGACTGAGGCTATGTTTATAATGCCACGTTGGCTTGGGGCAAGACTTTGTCCCAGTTGCCCACATGACCTAGTTTTAGTTCTCATTCTAGCTCTGGTCTGGAGTGAACCCACTAACAGCAAGTGAATCCAGGCATTGGACACAGACTGACATGAGAGATTAATTATTGTTCTGATGGACAATTCAGACCAAACAAACTGGATGACAATGTTCTGTGAACTCAAGCACAGCTACCAAAGGCAGGCTAGGTCTGGCTTGGCAGACCTCAGGCTTGTAGAAGCAATGAATAAAAAAAAAGACCTGGCAAAAGGCTAGGAAATAACATAGTGAAAATACATTGGATGCTTTTTTTTGAAAGTGGGGACCAAAAGGCAACACAGAAAAAGTTGTCTAGATGATGATTGATCTGAAGAACTCATTGTCACAGATGTCGTGCAGACCAAAAGTTTACTGGGTTTTCAGAACTGGATGAATGTGAACATCCTGGGTGAATTACGAGGAATATAAAATTCTTGTGCTCTTTAGATTAAGCCAACTGTAATAGAGACTTCTCTTCAATTTACAACTGATTTTTGCTTTTAAAGCAAAGCTGGTTATTCTCTGCTCTGATCGTTCCTTTCCTTCACTCTTTCATTTTGGCATATGGTACTTTAAGCAAGACCTGAAATTCTGTGCAATTTCCATGAAGTCCCAAGACAAGGCTCTCAGACAACTGTGACTTCTTGAGTTATGAAGCTATGGAATCTTATCTGGACATTCCTATGTCAAGGCCAGAACTTACATTGTATTTAACATGCTTTTTTCTACCATTGTGAAATGTTTCAGTATTTTTTTGCTTGAAACAAGCTAATGTTTCAAAGAGCTCTTCTCTATAAGTACCTGATAGTCTTAAATATCAGTAATTGGAAACATAGTACGTTTTGATCTAAATTAAGAAAAATTCTTAGTAGAAAAATTCCAGAGTGTGCATCTTATTCCAGTTGGAGAATTTACTGATTGGGTTGTGCCATCCGAGCTTTCTGCCCTCTACTTTTGCAAAATTTGCATGAGTTGAAAATATCTTTCTTTGAAAATCCAATCAAATATAAAATTTGTTACCAGGATCAGTCTTGAGCAAGTTGGTGGCCCCTGGGGAAGCAGGATGAAACCAGGATTTAAAGTTTTTACATCTGTGGGTGTTGATGTCTTCAGACATGGTACACTTAGTTTACTTCTTGGTAACAACAGTAACATAGATTCTTTTCCTAAAAAGATGTGATTAAACACCTGCTGCACTTGCAGGATGCCTTCCTGTCATTGCACTTGCAAAGGTTACTGACTCATACAATGGGTTGGTAGTGAGAAAAATCCTTTACAGAAACGTGTATTCATTCTTTCCATCTTGCTGTTGTGCTGCTTATCTTTTAGATGAGGTTTAGCCACAATTTTCTTGGACCTCTTACAAGCATATGAGCAGGCTCATGCAGCTCAAAAGTTTGGTAGTCAGTGTAACACTGAGGTACTCCTCCCAGTCCATGCGAACATTGGCTTTCAGTCCCCAAACATGAAATATTTGGGCAGAACCCAAATCATCTCTTTAAGCCTACTTTGTTGGAAGGATATTTCCACAATGTGCTAGGAGATTTAGTTATTCAAATTCCATTAAAAACTTAGTTGGAGCTGGGTGGCAAATTTAATTGCACCCCAGCTCCCCATTTCCTTTGAAACTTCCCTGTCTAAGGGAGCAGACCTCTGTTGTAGTGCCAGCAAGTTGTTACAGGGCCACTGTGACCTAGTAGAGCATGAACACACCTGGTAAGTTACCAATAACATACTGACCTTCACAAAAGCCATTTAGAAACGCAGACAGACTTAAAATAGTTTCTACTCTGAGTCTTCAGCGACAGCACACCAAACCCTACATATTTTAATGGAACATAAAGAACTGTTGCTCAGACTCTCCAAATTTCTAGCTCTGGGGATCATTCATAAAGTATAAATGAAGGTCTGGATAAATCTTAACCTTCATTCATACCTTTGCAGGGAAAGATACAGGACTGGGGTTTCTGGAATCTGGCACCCTACTAAGTGATTTCTCAGTATGATCAGGAAGCTCATGGATATTTGTATGTACATCTTTATTGCTAGAATTATAAGATTCAACTTTGTTAATCAAGGGTAGAAGCATGGTGAGTGATCATGTTATGCGTCTCAGGCTGTCTAGTGGCAGAACATATCAGTCTGAGAATGCGTGGGCTGATTACAGCCTAGACTGTACAGTCAGCAGTGATGAAGGGAAGAGAAGAGCCTTCTCAGAGGCCAGAAAATGTAGCCCAAGAGAAAATGTAGATGCCTGGACTAGACTTTAATGACTTAGCTGTATTTGCACATATTATGGGACTATGTCTTATGAGGACTTAGACGCTAATAAATGAAGGAAGATATAAACCTGATATAATTCCTTCATTCCTTCAAGGTATAATTCCTTCACTTTGTCAGAGGGCCTGTTATCCCAATGGTACTTTTCCATACCAATACAGTATCACTGAGGCTTAGGTGATCTGGAAACATAGATGGTCCTGCTCGCTTGGCTGCAGAAACAAGAATGGATTAAAACATCCTGCCATACCAACGCAGAGTTATGCAATGTGGTAAACTTCGCATATGACAATTCCAATCATGTCTTAACAGAGATCTCAAACAGAGCCAAGGATTTACAAGCAACTTCTGATAAATTCTTGAAAGCAAAGGTCTTATTTCTATAGCAATAGTTTTATTTAGCATTGAAATTTTGTATGTGGGATAAGATGTGATTGGTAAATCAAAACATCCCAGAGTGTCAGATGTGAGCATTTACTGTATCTGAAGGGAATATGAAGGTTTCTTTTTAGCTACTATTGAACATTTCTTGAACAATTACACACGCTGTTGAGTTACGCTGTTGAAGTTAATGGGAGCTTTGCATAATTGTTTCAAAAGAGCACTGAATTTGGCCTATGAAAAACTCCGAGTTTCATCCTATTATTTCTATGCCCACTAAATAGTATTTTCATAGGTAACATGTGGGAACACCACAACCTTGATGTTCTGTTGCTACCTTTTGCTTTCTTTTTTGTTCTTAACTTTGGTTGGCTTTTTGTTCTTAACTTCTTATATGAAGAATTGCTCTAGGCATTTGTGTCATGTACAGTTAAAACTTAGAGGATGCTTAGAGGAAGCATCAAGAAATCATTCTTTATTTTCAAACACCCCAAATCAGAGCCCATAGTTAGATGAAAAGTTCCATTCTTATTGCCTACAAGTAGTTTCTGTAATTGGTAAAATTGCCTGTTATTGTTTGAGTGTGTTTGGATCTCCTGCGGTAGGTTTTATATGTTTGAGAATTGACTGGAAAGAAAAGCAGTGGCTTTCCCAAGTCACTGTTTCATTCACACAGGCCAAGCTGTAGGTATGAGATTAACAGGGTCTGACATGAATGGGGCTCCTTCTCTCTCAGGCCTATTGGAAAACAAAACACATACCGGCATACATTTGAGCAACTGTGAGTTGACTTTGGAGAGCACTGGTATTTTTACACAATAACAGTCCATTGGATTCCCTCATAAGTCTTTCAGTTCTTCATTACATAAGGACTTTTCCTGAACTGCAGGGCAGAGAGCAGCATGTATGTAATCCCTGTTTCACACTAATGCATCACATGTGCTTTGGATTTCAAACATCAATATTTGTAGGAACATACAGTAGGGCTCTTTCTGTGAGCGGGGATTGGATTCTCACACTTACTGCCTTCACGGACTCTCCATAATTCACTGAGCATGGGCTTTGCTTTTCTTTACTTAAATTTTTGTACTTCAAAATTGGCCCTTTATATTTAAGTGCCGTGGAACCCTCCAGTAACAATCCAAAGGACTACAGCATGATATTTATGAGGAGAGGCTCTCTTATAGGTGAACATTGCTGTACAGCCTTTGTTTCTCTCCTAAAATATTGTTTTAATTGATCTTACTGTCTAGATCTTCCTCAGTTGTAAATCAGCACATATGTATTGATTGCAATGGTAATATTGATTCACAATAGCCAAAGGTTTCATCTGATCTGATTCTTGTCATATCTGTAGACAGAGAAATGTGTAATGGTGTTTTTAGGAATGCCTCTTTGTTAGCTGATTAACTTGTCTGGAACAGTTTTTGTGGACCGATTCTGTAACACTACAGAGGGGAGTACCAAACAGCCACTGGTTGCATCGATCATGGGGGATCAAGGCGCAAAAAGAATCCCCAGTTTTGCATGCTCAAAAGCAAGGTGCTGTAATCCCCAGATTCTAAGTGCCAGGTCTCCTCTGCAGTATCCAGAATTCACTGTTAATTTCCAAGGCTCCAGGCACAGGGAAGCTAAGGCAGGTGTCAGAGAACGGGAATCAAAGCGCCCAGTGCTGTGAGCAGGAAGACTTGCAGAGAAACCAGTTGAAAATGCTAAGCACAGAGCCCCGCCTGAAATAGGGGTTCATATCCTGGACAACACTCAGGTTCTTCCATCCATTCAGGGTTCAGTGCTATGAATCACCTCCTGAACATGGGAACCTACAATGATTTTTCCCAAGAACTGAGCCAGGCTCATTGCTTTCCTTCAAAACATGACTGCAGGCAAGGTTGGACATACCTTTTCTGTAACACCAGTTAACATTGCTAGTACTTTTGCCCAGAAAGGAGGAGAGCTGAGTGCTGTGCCTGCCCAAACCCTGTTGCAGTCGAAGGGGCTTCAGGTTGGTGGTTAATAACGAGGCTGTAGACTAGTGTGAGGGGGAGTCCTTCTTGACCCCTGGCAGAAGGTTTCCCATTGCATTCAGGCTTCACCTAACATCTAAATGTGATCAATTAAGCTATAAAAGGACTATATTCTTCTTTTAGTAACACCATGGCAAAACTAATCATATTAGTACAATTGCACAGCAGATGTTGGCCTTGTACGTCTCAATTATTTCACCTGCTTGGGTTGCAGGCTTCAAAGATCCCAACAGAAGAAAGTGTCCTGTTCCTAAATACGCTGTTTGCATTTATCCACAATTAATCTGTAAAGAAATAATAAAACCTAGAAAGTAGCTTTCTCAGAGAGAATTGCTCTCATTTTCTTTTGCATGCTCACAATGAAACGCTTGTGAGTGCTCTTAACAGCAGACGGCTTCTGTTAGCTGCCTTTCGCCTGCTGAGTTAAACAGAAAGAAAAATGTTAATGGTCAGAGCTTGTCAGCAGCACATTGCCATTCACGTTTAGTCACACTTCACTATTGTTTTGTGTAGTTGTTAGGATACAGATATGTCTAGGGTCAAAAAGGGAGCGGATTCATCCCTCTGGAAACTTTAATAAAGTTTCAGCTCATGAAAGGCCTGCAATACCCACAAAAAATAGGCTCACTGACTTCTAAAAAAAAGTAAATCAGTGGGCAATGTGAGAAATACTTATAATTTCTTAATTATCTGCATGTCTGCATGTAGCATTTTTTACTCATGTCATAAATGCTCCTGTAGCATAAATAAGAATGCATTCTATTTTGCTAATTTTTTCAACAAGACATTTAAAATTGCTTTAGAAATACTGACAAATGTAAGGGAAAGGATGCAAGTGGACTAGAAAGCAGATAAAGCTCAGTCATAGGATTCAGTAGATCCCAGTTTAATTCCATTCCATCAGTGAAAATGAATAATTCACTTTCTGTGCCTAGATGTAAAATGAAGTCAATACTGCTTCCCTCAATGGATCTTGTGTATTTTTACTGCAAGCTCTTGGAAGCAGAGAAAATCTCACGTGTCTTCAGAGGGTAACAGTGGGAATTGGTGCATTATCTGATTTTTTATTTGTTATGTGGTACAGAATAGTGATCAGTCAGAATTAATTGAACACAATTCTGTAAGTCTAACACACAATCTTACACTCACACCATTAGATATCCATTACAGAGCAACAAGGGACACTTCAGCTGAGGATAAAATTTGCTTTCCTCTATAAATCCATTTTTTACTGGCATCTCTGCTAAAGTACTTTCATTCTTACTTTGCTGAGTTTCAAATTTGGCATGAGTGGGCTGAAGGCAGCTAATAATTTGATCAAGTTTAAAGTTATTTGAACAAGCTGTTTCAAAGTTTCAGAACTTGGTGAGGGGAAAAGTATTCTATCAAATTTCTAAAGTGTTTTCTTTTTTTCCCCTTTGCCCTGACCTACCAATAAAACAGACTGAGTTTGAGATGCTACAGTTGTATGTAAAATCTGGTGGGCTGTGCTACATGTACCCTAGCAGGCTGTTGAACCAAATAGAGTCCTCAGGCTGCTGAAAAGCATATTTGGAAAGGGACTGAGTTAGGAATTTTGGAATAGTGTGCTGGAATCCAGCATACTTCCAGGGGGCCAACCTATTCTGGTGTTTCCTTGCAAGTTTATTAGCAGCTGGTTCAGGCAAAGAGTTACAAGCAACACAGTCGGGTGCAGGAGGGAGCCTGCAATGATGGGGACAATGAGGATGGCCTGGCTAAAGGACGCAGAGGTTCAGCAGGCAGGAGGGATAGGTACTTGAGTGTGTTCTTCATTCCTTGCTAGGAAAATACAAATAGTGTTATCAAATTCAAAAATCAGAAATGAAACCCTGAAAAAACTTGAAAAATTGTCTTTTCATGACAACCAAAAGAACTTGAGGGCTTTTAAGAGCAAGAGGTTTGGAGCTTACTTTCTTCACATCTTGCACTCTTGAAAGCAATGTTTTTTTTCCTCCTGCAAGTTAGTTAGAAACTAACACTCAGACTTATGTCTATAATCAGAGGCATTCACCTGAAACTGCAGTGCTCTTTTAAAGGCCCGTCATGTTATTGCCACTGCTATTTTGAAATTAAAGAGGGCTTTTGGAGGCCAAATTGCCTCTAATGTTAGACAGGTATGCCAGACAGATGCCATCTCCTGGCTGTCTCTGTTGTGACAAGTGGAAGAGGTGAGGTAGGTGAGCCTCAGCACAGCGTGCCAGCCTCGCTCCGGTGAAAGTTCTTGGTTCTTTTGTGAAGAAGGAAAAAGAGACGAGGACTGGATTTCAGACACAGACTTTTGTATGCAGAGAGGCAGTCTGAATCCAAGTCCCATAAAGAGGCTGCTGTGCCCCACCGGGACTGGCACTAAAGGAATGGTAAAACACAGCTTTTCCTACCTCAGGATAACCAGTGGCTTAAATCCTAATTTTCCCTGTATATCTGCATCAAAAGCATTTCAATGTGGGAAATAACTATAATATCAGCAACAGCTGCTTTTAATTGAACAGTTCTTTGAACTTCAGGAATACATTAAGTCGTGGGGGGGAGATATTCTAATTACTTGTCCAGTTTTGCAATGTACCCATCAAATGAAGAGTCAGTGAGCTGGTACCTCATTGAGCTGCATTAATCTTAACTATAAGACTAACAAAAGCCTGTTTAATAAAGAGTGTGTGAGAAGAGAAGCAGGGTGCCTCCATCTCCAGGCTACTGCGTACAAAGCGTGCCTCTGCCGACAGCTCAATGCAGGGAGCTGCTTGGCACTTCACACGGGTCTGCGCCGGCCATCGTGCTCCCTGGCCTCTCTTCAGCCATTTCATCTGCCCCATGGAAAGGGTGTAAGTTTTCCTCCCAACCACAGGGTGAGTGAGCCTGTGTGGAGATGATAAAACCTTTGCAGTTGAGGGAGGGTTTTTTTTAAAAAAAAAAACTTTCTTCTTTAAAGCTCTGCTTGCTGCCAGAATATAGTCTCAGAAATGGCTAGAAGGAGAAGGGAAGTTTGTTGCCTTTGTTTATAACCCTAATGAAACCTTCACTGAAATATCCAGGGCTGATCAGCAAACAGGAATTCCAGTTTCTTAAAAATAGGTAGGATATGTCAAATTCTATTTTTGTCATGTGTTGCTATGCAAATGAAATGCTCTAAAATAGCCTATCCAAAAAGAAAAAAAAAAAAAAAAAAAAAAAAAAAAGCCTTATGCTGAAACCCTGTGTTCATGGCTGCTTTTCCAGGTTGGTCAGAGATTGCATCCTGGACCTGAACTCCCTGCTTAAAGCTTCACCTCAACCACTCCATGGCATGAAGGTGAATCAGTAGCTCCTCGCAGAACATTTCTAACTGAAAAAAATAGAAATGTATTGGCCAACTCAAAGTATGACCAGTGCTTATGCTGGTTCCTTCAAGGATATTGAGTCTCCCAGTCCTTTACACTTTGAAAAGAATGATTGGAAACCTTGAACACCTGCCTTAAATCAAAAGGCTTATGTAGCTCAAAATATTAATCTTACCTAAGTTAAAAGAAAACATCCACAAGAAGGAGAGATTTCTGTTTTAATCTGTTAGTAAAAAAATATTTTAACAGTTTATATAATAATATAATTTATCAGTGGAATAACTTGCCAGAAATGTGGTGGATTCTTTGCCACCAGCAGATATTTGGAAGGATACCTAAGCTAACTTTAGAAGATAGATGACAGCTTAGCCATGTGCTACAATGTTGATGTAGAAATTTTTGGGTGGATTCGTATAGATAATTGTAATGTTTCTCTACAGTTTTGCAGTTTGTTCATCTGTGAACCAAAATACATCTTGGATAATGCACGATGGCATATCCTGTGTTTATCCCATATCCTAGAGCTTCCTTTGAAATTGCTATTCATGAGCTTAATTATTTAAGAGTATTCCTATCTGGGGTTTTTCTCGCTCAGCTGTATACCAGGGGGGTATGACAGAGCATAGCTTGCTGCAGATCTGGGTAGAGGGGATTCCACATTCAGGTGTGTTGGGAGCAGGATTTTGGTGTGGATTTCTTTTTTTCTTTTTTTTTTTTTTTTCTTCCTTTCTCTCTTTTTTTTTTTTTTTTTTTTTTTTTTTTTTTTTTTTCAGTTTATTGTCCGCTCTTGACACCTGAGCAAGGTGGGTTGACTGAGCATCTAGAAACTGTTTTTTGACTTCTGCTGCCTACCACCCCTGTTAATTGACAGTCTGCCTTCTGCCTTTCTGATGCCATGTAGTGCTGCCAAGCCACATTAACTCAGCCTTACATCTCCTGGCATATGCCTCCCCTGGGGCACAGTGCCTGCTGTTCAGCTCCCAGCACTGACAGATGAAGGTAAACACTTCAGGGTAAGCAAGTCTAATGCTCCTTATTTGCACACCTATGAAAAAATCAAAGTCAGCCATTCATCTCTCCTGGTCGGTAAACACAGAAACCAACTGGGCTGTGCTGCATCTGGCTCCCTGGGGGTTTGTTTTCATAAGACTTCTTGTGAGGATTTTTGTTGCTGATTTTGAAAACATTTTGAGGTTGGATTGCAAATGTGATGTCCTCATTTACAGCCTTTCCTTAACCATAAATCAAGGGATATGTAATTAAATGAAACAGATAGTCAAAACCTTGACTAAGCTGTTTATTGAGCTTTGGAAGGGAAAGAGATTCTGTGGTTTCACAAAGATCTAATATAAAGATCCACTTATAAAATACAGTTGTTAAGGTTCAGGTATGCCAGCATTAATGCATGATAGCAGCTAGCATTGTGCAGCACATACTAGAGAAACCCATTTGCCTGGATGAAACCCGGACTGTAGGACACTTTGCAATATGAAATGAGAACTGTTCAAATCAAATAACTTGCTTGGGCCTGTGAATTATTTATTTAGGGTTCTTTTTCCATAAACCAAAACATATTTTGCCCCCCTGACATTTTTTCTAACATTACTGGTAAGAGGGGAGATCTGTATTATTTATTTATTTATTTATTTATTTATTTACTTATTTTTAGAATCTTCTAAGATGTTTTAAAATTTAATTTTATGACATAGATTAGCTTTCAAACAAAGAGCTGCTTCTACCTGAAAACAAGTTTTGAATGGGAGGAGAAGAAAAATGTCAATCTTCTTGCTGGAAAAAAAAATTCCAATTAGATGTTTGTGAGATATGTAAGTCAGAACAATGCTGCACTTTGACAAAATTTTTGTCAATTTTTTGGTCAAATTTTTTTGTCAAAAGATTTTGACAAAAAAAAAAAAAAAAAAAAAAAAAGGAAAAAATGATCAGTATACCCAAGGAGCAAGAAGAGGATGAGATTCTTGCTTTTGAGTCCTTATTTCAGTTAGTTTATATCAGCTGGATAAGTGTCCCTTCTTGCTTTTCATCTGCCCTCCTCCCTCCCCAGCATAAATTGGGCAACCCGAAGCACCACGGTCGTGATGGTCACTCTCACAAGGACTTGAGTTGAGGGTGGAGTTTACAGCACAAGCTGGGAGGCCGGGCAGTCACCGTTCTGCATGGCTGAAGTGATGGGGCATCTGGGGCTCTGCGCTGTAGCACAGTGCTCTCTGCAGACCAAGTGCCACGGAGCTGGGAGCGCTGAGGCTGGCTTTCTCAGTTTTCTTTGCTGCTGGAAACAAAACACTGCAGACAGACTGACAGGTCTGGAGAGAGCACAGAGTCATCAAGAGCCATGTTAGAAGTCAAGCTGGGACACTCCTTAGCGTCTTTTCCAATGTTACCTGCTGATGTTTGATCTGCTATGTAATGCAAGTGAATGCCACTTCTCTATTTCCCCCATACATTTATATATGTATGTAGATGTATGTGTACATTTGTTATTATACAACTAGTCACTTAAGTAAATACGGATCTCCATGCTTATTCTTACTTCTACCTTCCAATCCTTTTAACTTTAATCCATCCAGCTTTGTGAAATCCAAGTTACGCTCTTCACCTCCTGCCTTGGTGATATATTGTGAGCAAAATTCTTTAAAATTACGTCAGTGCATCCCAAGATGGGTATCTTTCCTTTTGTTTGGTCCCTTATATTCTTAGACCACACACACCCCACTAGAGTTTGTTAGAATCTGCATGTAAGCAGTAAGTCACTACTGTTTTCTTCACTGCCATGTGCTGTTTGCATCTTCTTGCTTGGCAAATTAAAAAAAATCTTTAAAGGACCACACATAGCAGCTGAGGACATTTCTCCATGTCCTGGCCTTCTGACAGCATTGTCAGCTGTGAGCATGTGAAAAATCAAACTAACCCTGGTGTCAGGGGATGTGCTTTCTTCTACATCTCAGGAAATCCACTCTTCCTAGCTGCTGGTGCCACTGAGCTCCCCTTTTCTGTAGTTGCTCAAGCCTCTCTGTAGCTAGAGATGTCCAGATCTCTTCAAAACTGGGGAGAAGTTTTGAATAGCTACTGCTTTTACTAAGGGGACAAATCTGAGCTCCTATGTAGGTTTGGGGTTCTTTATTTGTCTATTTCAGTTGCAAGCATTTCCAAATGTAAGGTAACCTGAAATGGCATCACCTCTCAGGGTTGGAATGCTGATGCCTCAAGATCAGCTTTTGCAGAAATTGCTGCAGGGATGTAGTTGGTGTTGGGGTACGAAGATGGCATGTGGGCACCCAACGATTCCTTGCCTAAGCGATGGCAGCAATGACAGCAAACTCTTGCTCAGTGTCTTCAGGAGGGACAGGATTCAGCAGTTGTCTCCATCACTAAGCTCAAGGTATGTTTGGAGAGGTTATATCTGGTCATAGGTTCCCTCTCCCAACACTGATATGTTGCTGGAGGGTGAATGGGAAGTTGTTGGGATTGAGATTGTATGGGAAGGTGTGGGAGAGCAGGGGCTAAGTATGGAAATTGCAGCAGTGAGTCACAAGGACAACCTGCTCATTGCATTTTCCAGAGAGATTAAAGATATTTTAACTGGATTTTAAAATTTGCAATGGATTAAAAAAAATAATAATAATAAAAAAGACAGTTCGCTTAATCTTTCAAACTTTGATTACTGAAGAAAGTTTTGCCTCTTCAGTACTGCAGCATGAGAAGTGTTCAAGAATCATAGGATTACATTAAAATTCCACACACAGAAGGTGTGTAGTGGGTGGCAACCAGAAGTATGTGTGACTTAAGACTTGGGATAATGTTGTCTTCTAAGTACTGATTAAAGATGAAATACTGTCAACAACTTTTTTTTTTTTTTCCGTACAACTTAATGCAGCAAAAAGCTGCTTCCAAGATGGAAACTTTGCAGCCATCTTATTCTGCTTATCTGTTGGACTGTGATTAATAAAAAACAACTAGGATACGTACTGCCTGACAGAATACTGTTTATTTGTGCATAGAAACAGAATTATAGGCCAGATACTAAGTGCTATTTCAAATACAGATAAAGTCATTAGGACAGCTTAAAGACCTTTGTTCCAAGTTTAATTTATTAGACATTCAGGCTTACATAATGGAATACTTAGATTACTGACACCCACTGGTCTTCAACAGAATTGTGCACATAAATTATTACATAGGAATGATGGAACTTAATTTTCAGTTCACCATAGGTGCAGTTTTGTGCAAGAATGAAACTAGGGATATACAATCATTTTCATATACAAGTGACAAAGGCTAACATAAAATCTGAGCACTACACAAGACGCTAGCATGAAGCTCTTACTTCCCACTCCAGAAAATCATACTGAAATGCATGTTGAGCTCACCTTACTGAAAAGAACAGTATGCTTGCAAATTGGTTGGGCCGCTTGCACAAATAAAGCAAGCACGGCTTTGCTAGGAGAAAAAATCATTTCAAGCTGTGCATCATGTAAAGCTTATTCACCAGTAAGTCCCTGAGCCCTTTCTTCACCAGGTACCAGATATCAGACCATCCGCTTCACCAAATGCTCCGTATGTGGCTGGCTAGGAGTGACCTGTTTCACTCAATGCGTTTGCAATGTGTGTGCAGCACTGCAAAGTGTCAGAGCCTTGCTGAGATGTCAACAGGCAGATAGACACAGCCAGTCAGTGCTGCCCTTTTGCCTCAGTCAGAGCTGAAAATCCAAATAAGACTAACAGAAGAGCTGCTACACATGGCTTTGCAAAGATATGCTCTGACTTGCTGCTTGTTTTTAAATGCTGCCTTAAATCTAGATGGCACAGTTAATGTTTTTCTCCTGTGGAAGGCTGGAGGATTAACAGTAAAGCTCTGGTGTGAAATGAATCACTCTGAATAACCAGGAACCATGCTAGAACTGTCTATAGTGCAGGGACTGTATAAACAGTACTGGAGGTAGGCCCCGTTCCAGCAGTCCTTTTGTGCTCTGCAGAGGTTTTGAGTGAATACTTACAATTAAGCACATGTTGACATTTTTGCTGAACAGAGATTGATTTAAGTAATACATGTAAATGTTCTGTGAAACTTGAGTCTCTCTTCCAGGCTGCACACTATCAAAATAATTGTAATTTAACAAAATATGCTGAGAAGCTGGCTTTAAAAATATTGTGAAGAGTGAGAGGAGAGCATCTATAGGTAGGATTTCTCTCTAATATGAGGAAGAGTGATTATAACAAATATTTACATATCTTAGAAACTGAGTAAGGGTTGGGACTACTGGCTTCTGAGTATCAGTAGGATATCAGCTGCCAAACGAGAGAGCGCCGACTTGGATTAGAAAGGAATTGCTACTTGGCTATCCAGTACTCCTTTGAAAAAGGTCAGGAAGGTTTCATTGTCAAGTGTTTTGTGGGGGAAACTAGATGAAATACGTAGTGTGTCATCTTCATCTCTTGAGTTCTCTGATTTACTGTCAAACTGGAACGCCTCTGGTTAGTGATTTGTTATCTTTGAACAGCATCTTAATAATGTAGGTAACTGCTAGGAAACTGTGTGCAGCCTGCCCAGATTTTCTGTTTTTTTTTAGCTCACAGGAGAGGAGGAATCAGGCTGCCCAAAGCCATAAGTGCACCATTGTACTTCACCAGCTGCGTATGTGTAGTGTCCCTGGAACGGGTTCTTGGACTCCGCTGGAGTCACTCCAGATTTACACCAGCCTGAGATGGGAATCAGGCTGTACCACCCAGCAATTAGTCATTTCAGCTTGGGTCTGCCCTTTTTAGTTTCATAATTCTGCCCAAAGCAACTAAGCCAAAAAGCTATTAGAAAAATATGTGATCAGGCAGATTTATTTTGTATTAATTTTGTGCATGTGGGGGTTTCTGTGGTTTACCTTTTCTGTAGGTGGCAAGAAGCAGGAAGCACATGGATTTCTGGCACCATGTTCACCATCAAGGGAGGGAAATGCCACAGATTGAGGGAACAGGTCAGGAAGGGTGGGGAGAGAAGCAAACCACATTCTGAACATCCAATGCCCAGAGGCCATGCAATAAAGCAGTGCAGATAATATTTGTTTGTTTGCAATGTCTTAATTTGTCTGGAAGTATTCAGCCCTTTAGGTTAATTGGAAACGTAGCACTTTCAAAAGTGAAAAATAAGAAAACTGCTACATCTTTTTTAAAGTCAAATCCAAAATGTTTCAAATCTCCTGTTTGTTTTTTAATCTATACCTATTTCATGCTAACCATTTTACTGAACTTAGGCTAAATTGGCATATAATTTGGTCTCTCTAACAAAAGTCTCTTCATGTTCCTCTTCTTTTTCATATTTAATAGGATCCCTGATCTAAATTTTTCACACAATTCCAGTTCCTCACAGAACAGAGCATAACATCTTTGAACCTCCTGACCTCTCAGAAAACCACATGATAAACACTGGGTAAATAGAGTTCAGCTCTGCTCCCCCTGCAGAGTCTGACCGTTTTCACTGATGGCTATTAACATCAGCTGTCAGTGAGTAGCTTACTTCTTGAGCCCTTTAAGATCAATGTCAGGGCCTTTAAGTGGGTCCATGTTGTACCAATACATAGCAAGAAGCCCCAGTGCAATGTGTTATCATCTGTCTTTCCCTTACCATGAAAGAGGCAAGTTGCTATGCGTTGTTGATTCAGCTGGAGCTCCTGGGTGGCCCATGTGCAGTTGGTCACAGGTAGATGTATTGCAGCAGTGCAGAAAAAATCCTGGATTATTGTGCTCTGACTGGTTCCAGGAAGAGCGATGCATCCTACCAGCCAGCTGGTGATATATAAAAAAATATTCCTGGCCATTGGTAGTGTTTTGGCACCCAGAGGCAGGAGAGGAGACCGGGAGGATGCTGAAGTTGCAATACCTCAACAAAGAGGAATGTCTCTCCAACTGTTCCTCAAGGCTTTTTCTAGTTTGCTTCTGTCCTGGCTTGAACCCACTGCATTTTATCCAAGAGCTGATTTGTATCAGTTGATGATATCACAGTTTAATAGCATCAGTTGTGCTACATATGAATGGACCAGGATAGGGCTATTGTTCTTAGCATACTGCTTGCAGTATGGCTTCTGATTTGATGAATACAATATACGGAGATGGTAGATAAAGGCCAATTCCCACATATCTGGTGAGCAAGGCACTTTGCTTTTCTGCTACTTAACCTACCAAAGAACCCCTGTCTGTAGATACTCAGAGTACCTACATAATCTTTAGGCTGAGAGCCATCCTTCAGAGTTTAACTTCTGGTGTTTTCCATGTAAGGGGCAGAGAGGGGCTCTTCAGCTATGCGGCATCCCCCTGTAGGAAAGCCAGGATACAACTGGACTGTGGAATCTCACTGATTTCAAGCTTGCTCTCCAATGCTGGAGATAAATCTTAAAACATTCTTTGAAAGGAACAGCAAGAGATTTTGTTTTCCAGTTTCCACAAGAGACTTTTTTCCATTTTGTTTTCTTCTACAGATAAAGAAATAAGGAACCCAAATAGAACAAATACATCAGAGAAACAGAAGATAAAGTATCCCATGTAGAACTTTGACACTGGAGGCATTTCCTCTTTTCTGTATAGTGAAGTGCTTTTGCAGATCAAGTATAATGCAGCAAAGAGGAGAACCTTGCAAGCCCTTTCTTTGTTGTACTCAATCTGCTTTCTTACATTGCTAGGAGTATGGGTAGATCACAGTCTTAAGGGCAAAAAAAAGTTCATTTGGCCAAATCTGCAGCCCTGAAATTGAAGGGTGATGAGCTGGAGAAGCATGCATTTGTGGTAGCAGTGATCTCTGAGCTGCTTCTGTGCACTAGCTGATTCCATAACCTCCCTGCCTGTAAAACCATGAAATGTGTGTGCTTGCAGCATATTTACAGTTTTGCAGCTGTCCACAAAGCACGGGTTCTTGCTTTCAGAAAGACACCTGACCATTACCTGACCTGCAGAACCTGGGCTCGTTGTGTAGCACAGTCTCATCATGTAGCCATTCTGCGTGTTAGAGGCGATGAGTATCTCTGGGTTGATACCTGACAGCTGGTGTCCAGAACATCAGCCACTTGGATATTACAGGATTCACTTGCAGGGTAGAACCCTAGGAGATAAAAACTTTTCCTTTCTCATGGCATGTATTTGTACTGGTGGAAGAGTAGGGTGTTAATAGTCAGCAAGAATTAGTGCTTAATTACAGCCCATGCTAGTAGTGCTAGTAGTCCAGATAGTCTACAACAATAGAAATGATGCAGCTGTCAAAGGGAATAACTGATACATTTCATCCTGAAAATGCTTCTTCGTGCTTATCAAGAATGCCAGGCTTATCCTCCCTCAGTAGCTGGTAGAACAGCTCCCTCTGCTGAAGCGATAGCAGAAGTCTCAGCTGCTCCAGCTCCTTCGCCAACTGCCTATGTATGAGCTGCTTTGAAAAAGGAAAGGAGGCACACACCATCAGGGCCAGGTGAGATGGTGAGCAGATAACGGGAGGACATTTTGTCTTCCCTCTTACCCCACCTGTTAACAGGAGTGGTGTAATGCAGGGACATCCTCTTACACAAGAGAACCTCAGTACCTTGGTGCATTGATCACAACGGTTAGCAAAAAGCTGTCAAATGTTTTCACCTATATACTGAAGAGACTTCCAAATTTTATTTTTATAAGTGGCTAAAATATGTGGCATACATGATTTTGGAAGTTGAAACCTGTTCGGAAGAGAACAGATGGAATTATAAGTGGAGTCTGGCCTTGGATTCCAGAGAAAAGAGTCAGATTTCTGACCATAAGCGGGTTGCTTCACATCTCCATGGTAGGTTCAGTATTCCCTTGGCAAAAAGGAATAGTATGAGGATAAATCCTCATGGCTGTGGGCTGCTCAGAAGCATTGGTGAATGTGATTTTGAGAAAAAGCCAGCCCGTGACAACCCAGTCTGGTGCCTCAGTAGTAAAACATTGATGTCTTAAGAACTGGCTTAGTCCATTAAAAAACCCAAACCCTAACCCTGCTGTTATTTTAGTATGATCGGGTTTTCATGAGTATGCCCTGAAAAATATGAAGACAGGACTGCATGCTATACCTGATCAGCATGCTAATCCCCTGCAATATAAAAAATGATGTTAATTTTCACACTGCTGTTAGCCCATAATGTGAATCTTCTTGGTCAAATTTATAGAAGGATTTAAAAGCAAAAGAGAGAGAAAATGTGTTCTGTGTTGATTATGCCTTCCTTCTAGTTACAGTGTCTTGTTATAAAAACTAGCTGGAAAATTAACACTTAATTTCATTGCAGAGTAGTATGAACAGCTGAGAGGAAATACACTGATTATGATAATTCTGAAAAGAAAAAAAAGAAAAAAAAAAAGTTATATTTGGAAATGTCAGTGTGTCATTCAAAATATTCAGTATCCGGAAAAGAAAACATTTAATGTTTTCCCTTGCCTGGTCTTTTCTGAAATACCTTGTTAACATTAAAAAGAGAACGGGAGCTGGAATACAAAGATTCATGTAGCCATATGGAGGCAAATAAACCCTGTGAAATGTTTTGAAGCACTTCAAAAACAAAACAAAACAAAAAAAAAGTTTGTACATGTTGCAGAACAAATACAAAAAACTCTTTTTAGCTTTCCTGACAAAGCTGATCATTCTTTAAAGAATATCCAAAGTACTCTTATGGGATAGATCTTGTCTTATGCTTTCTGACTGGGTCTCCAGGCAGCAGTAAAGCCAGGTGACTCCTGTCCCCTCAGTCCTCCATGGGCAAGATCAGTTGCAGTGGCAGGGCTACAAGAGGCCTGTAGGTACATGGGCTGGCAGCTGACCCCTCAGTCTGTGGGGCTGTTGGAGAGTGTTAAGAAAGAACAGCCTTTGAAACGAAGGGATGGAAAGCCTTAGATGAAATTCTATGCCTTCAGTTGTTTGTGGGGTGGGAGAGGTTTATGACACGGACTGATAAAAGGGAAATACACAAAACCCACGTGGCTGCCTTGCTACATCTCTTTCCATCAGCAGAGCTTCTTTGGGGATGGAGGACTAAGCGTGAGGCCGGTTCCCTGTGTCAGCTCTGACAGGAGCTGAAAACAGGTGTGCATGTAGAAGTTATGACATCTTGTTGTCTCTCACCTTTTAGTCCATCTCAGTGAAAAGTATAGTGTGTACCTCTTGGCCTTGCCAGGGACGTTCGTGAGTAGTTCCAAGTCAGTTTTGTAGGAAATGGCCTCTAAAAAGCAAAGCTTAGAAGGAGAAAGAGCATAAGGAGGGCAGCTGGTACCTCTCCCAGCCTGGCAAGCCTTTGCTAGAGACCCCTTCCACACATAACTTCTGAGGAAGGAAAAGGCAGGACGCAGCAGTGGCTCACCGTCCCTTGAGCAGGCTCACTGGGCCTGGGACAGAACACAGGAGGAAAAACACAGAGATTTCACCAAGGCTTCTTGGACAGACCGAGACGTCTATAATGTTATGAGAGGTTGTGAGAGGAATAGGACAGAAAAAGATAGTTGCAATCCAGGCAGCTAATGAGGCCTTGGAAGGAACAGATGCAAGCTGTCAGTGCAGGACTGGAGCAGGAAGAGAAGCAGAAGGCTGCTGGGGAAGAAGTTTAGGAGAGAAGACAGATGATGGGGAGGAGGGGAAAGTTTTTAGGTGGGAGGAAAGAAAAGGAGACAAGAAAGAAGGACTCTGCTTGGGAAGAAAGGGCATAAGGGAGTCAGAGAGATTTAGAGAGAGGAAAAAAAAAAAAAAAAGAAAAGAAAAAGAGGGGTTCCTAGGAGAAAAGGCTGTGTGAATGTGTAAAGCAGGCCTCTGCTTTGATCTCCAGAGCACTGCGTTTCCATACCAATTCCAACCAGCTGGCAGTGCAGTGTATGTGCAGCTGGCTGACTCCTCTGACTCCTCACCCAGTCAGTGAGGGAGGGACCCCCATAGCCTCCGTTAAGCCTGCTGGCTTAGGCTGGTACCTCCACAAACCCATGTGGGGCAACCATCAATTTGGTTGATGTCTGAGTTAAGTCTACAGCGAAGATGTCCTGTGTGCATTTACAGACCATTTACTCCAATGTGACAATGACCTCAGCTAGAACTCTGGGCTCCTAAGGCAGTACAGATAATATTTAAGGGAGAAAAATTAATGGTAGAGAAGGAGGTGGAATACAGCTCTGCTTTTGTAGGCCTTGTGGCAAAGAACTGGGCAAGGCTCACACTTCTTGTGCTAGCGGTTTTGACATGAAGACTGGCTAATGAAGCCTTATTTTCTGCTTGAATGCAAGGAACAGACTTGCTGTTGGACTTGCAGAAGGTCATTCAGTGATGCTGGTGATTCATGGTAGCAGGACAGTGGTCTCTTGAGAGTAGTCATGAAATCTGAATTTGCTAACTGGAAATAATGATATTGTGGTGGAAGGCTCTCATCTGTTGCCAGAGGCTCTTAGCGGAAGCTTGTTCCAAACCATGTTTACCACAGATGTCTCCTCTCCTTTCTCTCACCAAGATCCTTTCCTGGCACATAAAGATGAGAAGGATCATGCAATTTGCCACTTCTCTTGTCCAAACATCAAAAATTTTGGAAATTCTGACTTAACCCAGAAGAAGCTTTTAGGGGAAACAAATTAGCTCTGTTCACCTCAGTAGTGATTAAATGTCAATACAGCTGTTATTTATGTGAAATAGAACTCACTGACAGCTGGACCCAGATTTGACCCTCTCCAACCTCTGCTGGAGTCCATGAGAGTTGGACATGAGCTCCTTGTTCCTGCAGAGGCTGGGAGGCTGTGGAGACATTGTTTGTAGCAGACTTTGGGGACAGAACACAATTAGGGGCTTGGAGGGCAGTGGAGGAGGAATGTGAAACTGAATGACAGGCTTTTCTCTACAACTTTTACAAGATGCTCTGGTGTTTTACTAGATTTACTTAGGCAGAGTCAAATTCGTGGTGCAAAACCTTCAAGTACTTTGAAAAGGAAACTGTTCTCACAATGCCCCATTTCGCCTGTTTTGATCGTGGCTGAAACCTAGCAAGAGATTGCTGCTTCAGAAGTTCAAAGTGATTCTGAACAGAACCTGAGAGATATTCCATATGTTAAAAACAACTCCTTTTGTTTCTCTGGCATGTACTAATACTTGCCATGGAAAAGCCTGTAAGCCTTGCTCTGACATTGCATGTCAGCAGCATCTTTATGACAGTCCGGTTCTAAAAAAGCACTTACTACTCCTATCTCCTTAGCAGTTGTACACACTGACTTACAGAGGTTTGTTTCTGTTGTGTTGTTTTTTTGTTTTTTTTTTTTTGTTTGTTTGTTTGGTTTTTTTCCATAGAAAATGAGAGGGGAAATTGGACAAGACTTTGTATTTTAGAGTCAAAAGAAGGAACTTGGCTTTGTTAGGCACTTTATTGGTACCCAGAAGAGCAGATTTTCTGTCACAGGTCTACCAGATCCTTCTTCTCACGGTGTTCTGACTCATAAATTTAGGCTACAGGTTATTGACTGCTCCTGTCTGCTTCACTTCCCTCCTTTGCAGATTCCTTGTCATTTGGAGAATCCTTGCACCACCATATGAGTAGCTTAGCTGATCCTCAAACACCTGCTGTATTGTCATAAGTTAGTGCGATACTCCAAGGAAAACCAACATCTCTGTTGGTTTCCTTGATAGACCAAGCTGTAATTTGTAAGGATGCCGATTCCTATCAGCTCAGCTGCCCATGCAGTATATATGCCTGAGAAACAAGTACATGTAGGTTGGGCAAGTCTGACTTTTATTTTAAATGTCAGTGTGTGAGTCAAGGCTTTTAGCAGGGATGCTGCTGTCTTTCTAGGGCTGATTGAAACTATATTTGACTGAGAAATGTTTTCATCTCTTTCGCAAAGATATTTACTTTAGACAAGAATCTCACTAAAATCCAGGAGCAATGTTGCTCCTGCAGATGCAGTGTGTTCTAGTTGTTTTGCTTTGATCTCCCTGTACAACAGCTTGATCTGCTGATATCTGACAAACAGGCTGAAGCCTTGGCCCTGTTTTGTTTTCTCTCATAAGTGTAGCAGGGAGTAGCAGTACTTAAGTTCTCGCAAGTGCAGAAATAATAGGGAGATTAATTCTTCTATCCCACAAGAAAACTGTGAATTTCCTATTATTTTCTCATCTTACTGGGATGAAGATGTGAAATCCAGAAAATTGCTATGGGAAATGGAAAAAAATAAGATTGGGTTTCTTGAAATGCTGTTTCAGTAGTTTAACAACATCGCTTCACTTTGATCTTTAAAAATGCCTGTGCTTCATACATAGAAATTAAATTTCAAAACAAAATTTCACATTAAGAAGAAAAATAAAATTAGAAAAAAAAAATGAAAAAAAAGATAGCCACAGTTGCATGCATTCTTATCCCCTCGTCTCAAAAAAAAAAAATGTTTTCCAGCAACATCGGTTCATGAAGAAAATATGAACAACCTTTAGAACATCAGAGCTGTTTTGTCCTCAGGATTTGGAAGAGGATGCCAAGGCTGATCACAGTATATTCTCCTCCTCCTTTGTGAATTAGTGTCTTCTGTTCAATTATGGCCTCTGGAGAATCAGGCTGAAGCCTTTGCAAAGCATCCAGCAGAAGGCTGGGTGCTGTAGAGGGTGTGGTAGCCTGCAGGGCTCAGAAAATAATCAGCTCATGTCCTGAAGCATGAAATTTGATTATCCTCTCTTTTTCAGACCACATCACTGCGGTTACATCTAGCCACTTAAGAACCCTGTCGCAGTGCTTAGCTCTGTGCCCCCCGCAGCAGTGAACGCTGCCATCTGACCATGCATTGCATACAATAATCTCTCTTTAGATTTATGTCACAAGCCATTGAATTTCATTGACAGCCCCAGCTCACTTCTCAGGAAAAAGGGTGAAAGGATGGCAGGTTAATTTTCTTCTCCTCTGTAACTTTGATTTTTTTTTTATCTTTAGCTTAATGCTCCCCTTTTCCAGTATAAACAAACAGAACCATGCTTTTCCAGTTTTGGTCCCATATATAGACTGGATCTACCACTGGTTTAAGGGGAAAATAATGCAGGTAACGCATGGGAAAACAGCTATCAATTTCCTCTAGCCGAGTGTGTATCAACTCGGTGATGCTGTGGAGCTGTATAACTTTAATCCATAGGGGACCTACCCAGGCCTTTGTAGAAGGCAACGTGAGCTGATGACAACCATGCTGCTCTGGAAAAAATCCCATAGAACTTCATGTCGGAGTAAGCGAGCATCTGAGTGACATTAGCAAAGACATGTCCAGTTCCCAGTTGGAGAAAAACATGTGTTAACCATAACCTATAAAGAAAGAAATCCCAAATGCAAGTGAAACAGATCAGCACTTGCAAAACAAAGCTGGGAGGAAGGAGCGTGAAGAAAGAAGCATGGCAGACGTGTGTTGTACTCTAGCACCTGAATGGACGGCTGCCTTCAATTACATAAACCATTTGACAAGAATGGAAAGTGCTTTTGAACACCAACAAACAGCAACCACAAAGATTTCTAGGCAGATGTTAATGAACTTTGTACTGAAAGCAGTGAATGGAAGTACTAGGAGATGTGGGGAAATGAAAAGCAGGGACTCTGGAAAACCAAATATTCTCCCTTCTGCTGTGCTAGCATATAACTTCCCTGCTGGTAAATCATCAGCCATTTTTCAATATAATTGTCACCTCTTGAAGGCATTTATGCAGCTCTATTCCCTTGCAGCATAGCCATCTCCCAGTTTCTTGATGCTTTTGTTCTTTCATGTGGTGTTAGGTAACTGTACTGCTAGGTAATACTCTACAGATACAAGTGGAGAACTGAGACACTTGGAGATGGGAGTTAAATTCCCAAGCGTGGTGCAGCAACGACTCAGTGTCACAATGTGTAATTTAGATGCCAAGTCATAATGCAGAATTAGAGCCCTGAATTAGGTGATTTGCCTCCATGCACAATGCAAATCAAGCTAGGTGTCTACAAATGTGTTTTCTAGATGTCAGATGTCTGTCAGCAGACAGATGACTGTTGATACTCAGCAGAACCAGTTAAGTTGCACAGTAACACAAAGAACAGAGTAAGGTTGAAATCCGATGTCTAAAGGAAAGAAGAGAGGCACCGCCAGTGCATTGGGCAGGCAGCATCCATCAGCTTCCCTGCGGTGCTGTGCTGGGAGACTACCACGTAGGCTGGAGCGTGCTGAAGGTGTGAATCCTACAGCTGAGCCAAGTTGCGTTACAGTACTGTAACAACATCCACTTCCGTGGGGTAAAAGTTGTATCACGCTGTTAGAAAAGTATTTCAAACTCTGCTTCACGCTTTACATGTTATTTTTCTTAAGTTTCCTAGTAACTTCCCTTTTACATTATTCATATTTTTTGAAAGATCAGTTAAAAATAACCATGAAACTCAAACAGACTCACATGTATGTGCTTTACATTTTCACTTTTAAAGATAGAAAAGGCTTCTAAAGCTGCCTTAGAACAATGTACATCTAGGGATTCAAATAATTTAGGAGACTAAAGAAAGCATTTCTCCAGGGCTGTAAGTGTCCATGATACGTGGATAGAACTGGTCAGTACTCTGCAATTGGCAAACTAATGTCTAGTCAGTGCCACCTTTCTTCATGGCTGCATGACAGAACAAAAGGCTAAGAGAAAGGTTAGGTTTGGGCTTCTCAAGTGATACAATTTTATATTATTCAGCAGCATTGAAAAGCTTCATATTTGCTCTTTCTGTGATGAACATTAAACACAAGTGGACTCTGTTGCCTTCAGAAAAGACAGGAAGCACACATCACTTCAGCACTATGGGAGATTCAATACCAAAGAATAACTTGCAAGTAAGAGCAGAAGACTAGCAGGACATGTGGTTTGGTCCTCTCTGATGATCTGAAAAACCTGAGCCCTCTGCTGCTGTTCTGGCCTTATGCTGGAATGGGGTGATTGTTAATATTGAACTGTTTGTGCGTATTAGAAAATAGGTCAGCCACAGAAATATTCCAGAATCTTTGCCTGATTTGCACACTACTACCAGAACAGCCCACCACCTCTTCTTTCTGAACAACCTTTCTTTTCCTCCACTGATTTAGCTTTGAATTCTCATGCTGCACTAGCATGACATTAAAAAAAAAAAAAAAAAAGGACTTTGATCTTTGGTATCTGCCATACAAAAAAAAAAAAAAAAAAAAAAAAATCAGTTACCTTGCCATTGTTTAGATAGTTTTTAATAAGGTTAAGGGAGAAAAAAGCCCTATTTATTGTGTCTGTATCCTCCATCCAGTGCTCTGATGCTATTACAATTTCTGTGTTCCTGCTTAAAATGTCTTGGCACTTTTTCTTTGTATGTTTCTGAGATAAGCTATAATTCTCTTTCCAGAAAAAAATCACACAAAATTTCTCCTTTGCTGTTTCATTGTGGGATCTGCATTCCTCATAGGTTTTAAAGGTTGCATTTATTAGGAGGTATCGACTGTCTGCATAACAGCCCGGTTACTCTGCTTTGTTTTTCAACATCTTGGCATAATATCACCCAAAGAAGGGCTATGTGTCTTCTTGTGCTTGTACGCCAAAATTATTTCTAGTCTGTCCACTTGAACAGCTCAATCATTTTTTGCTTTTTATCTGTGTGCAGATTTCCAAAAGCACTTTTCTATACAAAGGAAGAGAAGAAAAAAATATCTTAAAATGGATCGGCCCTCCTTTTGTATGCAGACTAGTGAACTGCTGTGTTGTTAAATTATTTTGGACGTAGATCTCAGTATAATGTTCAAGTTCATATAGAAAGAGGCACAGGACAACTTAATGAATACTAAGGAGCTGCATAGATGTGTTTAAATTTATCTAGACAGCCACAGCAGGGGGGCCCTGTTACTCCCACCCAGGATGTTAAAGGGGCTGTCTGTGCCTCTGAAGGAAAAGAAAATGATGCCAGAACAAAAGGGACCTGAAAGAGAAGTCAGTTCCAGTTGGACATTTAAGTTTGTTCTTATCAAATTTCAAGTGAAGCAAGCAGGGAGGATGTAAATTGAATTATATTCAGGGTGTGTGCTGTAATGAGGCAGCTGGTATTGGCAAACTGTTCTCTCATCCTTCACCCCCTTATGAGAGGCTAATCATATTGCATAAAACGCTGTTGCCTGGAAAAAAATAGCTCCGCGGTCCTGTTTCAGCAACAGAGGATTCTGGATGTGGCGGTGTGTTGGAGAGAGTAAACGCAGGCATCAGCAGTAGCATGTGTGGGTCTTATGACAAAGAACTAACTCAAATGTGATGTTGTTCATCACAGTCAGTCAATGAGAAAGCCGTTGTGAAGAAACTGCTTACCAGAACCTAAGCAGCACTCTGTAAATTTCAAGGAAATCATTGGCCACCAGCTTGACTTTTTCTAGGCTTTACGGGGTTAGGTTACAAGCATGGAAACTTTCATGTGTTGAGTATGCAATGGGAGAACTTTCTGTTGTTCCTGGAACACAGCAGAAAAACATGCTGAGAACTGGAAGAACAACTTAGCAATAAAAAAAAAAGGTGAATGCAACAAATAGTTCCCAGGGTATGAGCTTTCAGGCAATGCAGATTCATTCCTCATCCCATCTGGTCTGCAAGTAATGGGTGAACCTATAAATAACCAGAGTCTGGTTAAGAATTCAAAAACTGGAAGCCCCCTGCAGTCCCGATCATGCGACTCCGTGCTTTATTTCCAAAACACCTATCTTCACAAAACCCAGGCAGCAGAGCCCTCATTAATACATTGTATTAGTTTTGTTCCTGAAACTAAAAAGACAGCTATTTCCAGAGAAAAATTAACAGCATTGGCTGTAATGCCCAGGTTCGCTTTGAACGTTTCTTCCAGCGTGCTGAATAAGGTCATGCTGAAGTTTGCCTGCGAGGTCCAGTTAGGCTCTGTTCCTGCAGGGAACGCCAGCTTGAAGCAGGTATCACATCCAGCCTCTGTCCTGGAATCCTATCAGAACACATCACTGGCAGAAACCGTTTGCTGTGTGGAAGACAGAAGGGCTAAGCAAAGAAGCCTGGCATAAACAAGTGAAAAATCAATATTACTGACCAGAATTATGTTTATGAGTTAGCAGGCTGGAAAAGCCTGACATTTCTCTGGGCACATCTAACTGGCATGTTTGCTGCAGATAACCCAAGCTGCCACTGGCTTGGCCAGAAAACACAAGACTAATGTTTTCCTTTGTATAAACTGTTCCTGAGCTTTTTCCCCAAAGTATTGGAACGTGCTTTTCATCAGTATAGGTTGACATGACTTCTTTTTCCATCTACTTTTAGGGGGGCATGGTGGAGCTGACATTTTCATTTCTATAAATAAACACCCAGGTCAAAAAATTGGAAACGTTCACTCAACAATGGTATTTCGAATTACCATTTACTTTGGATTCCTCCTCTAGATTCCAGCGTCGTGGAGGAATATTTGCTATTTGAGCAGTACAGGCTTATGTAACTGGAAGCTTATCATGCCTGTCTAGCAAGTTAGTGAAGTATGTCGTCCCTGATACAAGATCCCTTAGCTCAAAAAACAAAGTGGGGTGGAATGGGGTTCTCTTTTTGGGGCAGTGAAAATCCCAGGGTGAGGAATCTGAAGAGAAGCAGACTCCCAGCGCAGTCCCTGTAGGTCATCACAGATATTTGTTCATTCCTTGTGCATCCTTTTTTCATATAAAGGCTGCTGCTTTGGCAAGTGTGAGCAATGGGATGGTTGGTGGCACGAGGACAATTGCAGTTGTGGGCGCTATCATCTGCCACCTACCGAACAGTAATTAATAAGGTCTGCCCTGAACAATGCCGCTGGCTTGTCGAATGCTGACATGTGCAACAGATTCTGGAGGGAAGAGACACTCCGTCTGGGGTCCCACCCATCCTCTCCCCCTCCTCCTCATCTTCGCAGCCTGCTTGGAAGCATTTTTTTTCCTTTCTTTTTTTTTTCCTTTTTTTTTTTTTTTTCTTTTTTCTGTTTCTTCTTCCTCACAGCAAAGGTTGCAGTGTATAAAAAGTGGTGTGAAACATTTTGTCTCTTCGGCCTGTTTCCAGCAACGTTATGGATTTCACTGGTGCAGTATAATTAGAAGCTGCATTCTGAATTGACAAAGAATGGGGTTTGGTTGTTTATGTTGATGCTTTGCAGCTATGAGATTTCCCCATGTCACTGAAAGTCACTGGTTGCTTCAGTTTGCAAGGGTAGCTTTATTTGCTCGGTCATCACCTTCACAGTGATTTGCCACGTAGTTTTGAACTTTTTTTTTAACTGTAGTTCTTCAAGAGACATCATCATCCAGAAATAAAGGGAAATGTTTGTTCTTTTTAGTGTGAGGGAATCCCTGTACTGTTAGTGGGCACAAACATTCAGTGAGGTTCACTGTTTTTAAGTAGAGAGATCCAGTAAAGAGCTGTCTCATTTTCAAGGTAACTGCTTTGCAGCACTTCCAGATCTGCCTGCAGTTTAACTAATGCTCTTCACACACTGGGGTAAATCAGGTGGAGCTCCACCGAGCTTGGTGTGGTTTCCTTTTCAGAGAGCCTAACCTGATATTTCTGCAACCAAACATGACATTTAAGTTCTGAGTTGTGCTACAGCATGGAAATCTAGATTAAGTTCATCATTTATTAACATCTAACATCCCAAATAGACAAAAAAAAAAAAAAATCTTGCTTCACAGATGTGAAACTCGGAGAGATATTAGGTTTGTATTTACTTCACGCAATACTGTGTTGATATCCCAAGCTAGCAATGTATGAGCTAGTTTCAGCAACTGGAAGGAATAAAGCCACATAAAAGTGGCACTCAGTCAAACTGTCTTGCTGAGTGGTAGCCATCATACCCAAAGTACAGCCCAACGTCAGCCTTTGTTAATATAGGTACTACCCTGCGGCATCCAGAAGCACCAGATTGCGTGGTGTTAGCTGCATTTTATGGTGTGAATGTCCCCAATGTCAAACAGGGTTCTGCTAGACTGCCTGACTAAATGCAGGTGAGTAAGCATGTTGAAGCCCCTTGACCTACCCACCTTGCACGCATTGCCAGGACCTCGGGTGCTTGTAGACACATGGCATGTTGAACTTGGGCTGCCCACCTGTGCTGTTGCCCCGGAGGGAAATTGTCTTCGGAATGAAGCATAGTTGGGCCCATGCTGAGCATTAATGTCCTTCTAAGCTTGTTCCCCCGTCATAGCGTAGCCTTAGTAGAGGGATATGCCCAAACACTTTGGAGAGGAAGTGAATTTAAGTTTTAACACAGGAAATTGCCTGTGTATCTATCTACAAAGGCAAGAGTGAGTGTGACTGGAATTAAATGTACATCTGCTCTTAATCATGCTGCAGTCTGTGTTTTCCATTAATTTTATCGTCTGTAATTTGATCAGATGAGTCCCATGAAGTTTTAGACGATGTGTATAATGCCATGGCTGCCTTGTAGGATTTGGAAGCAGGTGCTATTGACCCACTTCTATGGAATACAAGGCTGTGGAAGAGAGTGAAGAGACTTCCTCCCTCCTCCCCCTGAAACATAGATTTAGATAGGAATTAACTGTCCTGAGTTTGGCCACTATCAATAAAAGTGAGAAAGTGCAGAGTGTGTTTTATATACTTGCGCACATATATATGTATATGTGTGCACATTTTCTGCTTTATTAGCAGTAAATTCTGACAAGATTCTGGAAACTTGGCACCTTTCCTCATCCCAGGTCTGGCATTGTGCCCACTCTGTATATAGAAGGAGTGAAAAGCTTTTCATTTTCTACAGTCCAATTCATTATGCAGCGGTGCACAAGTTGCCACATGTGTGCTGTTAGGAAGTCTCAGCACAGATGGAAATAGACCTTGTCAAAAAATATAGGCATTCATCATTGGTGGTGCTGAGCTTCCCCACTCAGAGATTGATTAGCTGTCTTGAAGTTCATTTACAAACTGATCAAAGCCGTGAAATGGGGTTGACTGGCTAAGGCCTGTTTATTCCCACATGCCATTTGAAACAAACTGGAGGAAGACCAAAGGGGGAAGACTTCTGAATACCACAGGTGAGAAAGGCCTCCTACTCTTAGATTTGTAGATCCTTTCTTCATTAGAATAAAAGGAGACTTTTTTACAATTACATTTTAGATACCTGAGGTGTATGGATTCAGTGTAGTGAGGAAAAAAGAAAAAAGGCCAGATCTTCATCTGGAGTTAAATAATATAAAGAAAATACTGGCTCCTGTATTTCAAAATGTAGTACCAGGCACTACTTAGAGTAGCCACTGACTGTATAAAACATGTGGGAAATCCTTTAGGAATGGTTTATTTCTCATGATATGTAAAATCATACAGATGGCTGTGCTAGTTTTCTGTTTCTTTTTCTCCTCTGGATGGTGCTAAGGACTGGCAACTTCCCGGAGTTCACTAAAACACTAATGGAATATAGGCATCATTGAAATCTCAGGCTTGAACTTCTGGGGTATGAGGTTTATAATATTCACCTCTGAAGACTTGTATGTCTGGGGGAATAGGGAATGGAGAAATTGAAGCCTTTACACAGAAGACCTGGACTATCTCTTAGCACACTAATTTGCATCTCTCTGGTAGCAACAAAAAGGAGTATGCTTTGTGATGCAAGACTGACCTCAGCCACCTGCTCAGTGTGACTTAAATGTTAGTGTTTTTTCCTATCTTTTTTTTTTTTTTTTCTTCCTGGTTCTTAAAATTGAGGAAAGAGGGAGATCATTTTACTATAAACTTAAAAGGTGTTTGGAACTAGGGTTTTGGTATTGGATATCTCCAGTGGAAACACCTATAGAATCAGATCCCTCAAAATGTTTCATATCTTTATCTTAATTTTAGAAGGCAGGGACTGACAGAACCCATCACAAATGAAGTCCCAATCCTGATGGGAGGCAGTTTGCTCAGTGAAAGTGAGTAATGGTTGTGATAGCAGACAGAATAATGCACGTAGCAGAGAATTCTAGAATCCTTTTCATATGAAGAAGGAAAAACATAACAAGTACCAGCGCCTTTCCCTGATAATACCATCACACAGCAACGTACCTGCCAGCATTTCACCCAACTGGATGCAGACTCCAAGATTTTCAGTCCTCAACTGGATTCTGTGGCTCTTCCTGGCAGCTTGGAAAAGCTTGGTTCAAAGGGTCCTTTTTTTGTTAACAGTGCTTCTTTTTCATGGCTGTCTCTGTCGCCCTTCGTTCCAGCTGGAGTCTGAAATGGAAGTACTGTGCTAATGCTCCACAGCACAGGCTGGGGCTTTCCAGCCCAGCCAGATGCTGGAAGTCCTGGAAATCTCGCAAAAGAGCCTGCCCATATCTGCCAGCTCAGTTGTTCCTTGGTTGTTTACAGCCATGGAGAATGGGCTGTGATGGTCTGGGTGGCCCTACCAGTCCTGTGTTCACAAGTTCAGATAAGATGGTTTGGTTGTGATCTAGACAGACAGGTACTTTCTTAGATGCTATCTACTATTGCAGTTTACCAACCGTTCTTTTTTGGGTAGCTGGTTTTCCTCTTGTGCCAGGCCCATCATGCTGGGCAACATACTGTGGAGATAGAACTCTTCTTTTTTCCATGCCTGGCCTTGCACACTTGTGTGGAGAGGGCCAATGATAACTCTGCTATGAGAGTTCAAGGAGCTGCAAGCACTTTATTCAGCCCCTGAATAATTGTGAACAATTGCATACCTCAATATGCTGACTTGTGATATTAGCTTGGTACACAACAAGCTACCCGTTTCTTTCCTCCAACGTTTTTGAATCTTTTATCCAGCAGCGTGTCAAGTGTCCACACCTCTGAGCATGAAGCCCAAGTCCTACCGAAACACCATCCCCGTAAGAATGCTGTGTTCTGCAGCTACTCACAACTTTTCATTGTTTGCTCAACCTTTCAGCCCATCACAGTGGAATCTTAGAAAGAAAACCAGATTCAGATCTGACATACCATGGAACAATCTAGAGTAAGTCCAGAGTCCCTGTGAATTTATGTAAGTGAGATCAGGAAGGGGATTTATCCTGCTCTCCTAGGCATCTGTATCCATCTCTGGCAGCTGCAGCTGCCTGTGAGGAGAGAAGACTTTAACTGCTGATTCCCCAGGTAATGCCAGGGGAAGAGTGAGTATGGGCAAACAGCCATGGACATCAGTGGTGCTAAATTCTGTTAAGTGTATAACTTAGACAAGAAAGGAAAAAAAAAAAAGAAAGCAAACATTTTCTCATAACCCAAGTCTAGCTGGGAACAGGGAAAAAATTCTCTGCCAGGCCTCCTCCTCTCTCCCAACTTTCCTCCCACCATTTCAGTACCAAATATAACCCAAACCTTTGGAGTGTCTCAGCTGTTGGAATATGATGTTGTTCTATGCCTGGTTTCCATCTGGGACTGGAGGCAGAATACCACAAGACAAGCCTCTTGCATGCTGCTTCTGATCAGGGGCAGGAATCAGGCCTGCCCCCTGGAAGGGCCTAGATGTGTTGTGGGATGATCAGGCATCCCCCAGAGCTCTGGGAAGTACTGTTGTGTCAAGCCATCAGCTCCTTGGGATGCAAGTTCTTTGTTCCTGGGCACGTGCAAACATTTCCAAGCAGATCTGTGCAGCACGAGGGCTTTCCAAACCCAGAACTGGGTCAGCTCACGGCAACTTCTGTGAGCAGATCATGAAAAGTATTGCCCCAAATGCTCAAGCAAAGTGTGTAGGACTTGACTGTTCTCAGTGGTCTTTCAATTTACAGCTATCCCAATATGTTTCTGTTAAAGTCACAGACAAAATGTATTAATATATAAAAGAGGACCCTTGCATGAAAATAAAAATGGTATTTCTGAACACAGTGCGAGTTCCATGGAGTGTGAAGATAAGAAGTAAGAAGAAAAAAAAAAAAAAGTAAGACTGTGTCATGACATTGGTTGTGTTTGTTAGTTTAAGAGCATTCTTTGGGCTTCTGTATACAGTGGCAAAATCCCTCAGTCTATTTTTCCTTCCCCTGACAAAGTGCTCTCATTAAGGGATTAAAGATGTTACTGTAATACTATTCATAATGTATACACTTTGCAGCCCCTCACATCTGTTTTCTGCACTATGTATCTAATCATCAAGACTCTTATTCATATTTGCCTTGCAAATAACAGAGCAGGATACCAAAAGATTCTTGGACTGAGAGGAAATGACAGAGGGTTGATGTAATGGTCTAATTAAAGATTTCAAGGTCAGAGGAGAGGAATCCAGAATTCAGTGGTGCGGAGGGGCTCGCAGGATACACAGCACTCCCCCATTTTCATTGGCAGAGCTGCAATCAAAGCCACCGGGTTGTTACATCGTGAGGAACGTGCCTCTGCCAGATCACCCAGCTTCTGATCAGTGGTGTTCTGATGTTCTCAGCCATAAATTAAGAGAGATGACAAGCTTTACTTTGCACAGGAGGAATTATGAGGAAGTCAAGCAGCTCATGAGAGCAGAAGGCTTGTTCGTTGGTAGGCACTGACAGCCTACAGGGGAGTGAGTCAAACTGTTCTTTCTTCTTGCTGACCTGTCAGCTATCTGACTCTCTTGGGTCAAAGAGCTCAGATGACAGAGTAAAATGTGTGATGAAAATGCAGTCTGTATTCTTTTCAGCATATGTGTTCAGCTATGCCTTCCCATATCAATTCTGCTGCGCATATTTAGAGTGGAAGAATGTGTTTTGTGATGGAACTGGGCTTAGTGGCCTGCATTGCTAGGTGGTACCAAGGTTACATTTCAAAAATTCACCAAGAGGATTAGAGAAAATGTCACTGCAGGACAATAAACATACTTTTTATATAAACACATTTAAACTATTTTGTATATCTGTTCACCCAAACACATGTATGTGGTGCATCAGGTAGATGAATTAATAGATATCATCAAGACAAAACTCGTTAATTTTAAAGTTGTCATTGCAGAAAAAGATTTTGCCCCCAAATAGTTTTTTGGTGTTACTTACTTTGCTGTAGTCAGTAGATAGCTATGAAACTTTTCCATTGGAAACACAGCAAGTAGTTCAATAAGGCATCAGTGTATCAGCTGTGAAGCAGGAGTTAAGTGAAACACATGGGAAGGTGTACAAGGTGAGCATTAAACAATAAGGATCTGTGTGATAACGGTAGTTAGAGTGCTGGCTATTTTTTTGGCCAGTGTGACAGGCAATTTGAGCACCAGAAATAAAAGCTTCTGAGCAGCTAGGTTTAATGAGTTGGAGCGATGCTCAGAAGGGATGGCTGTAGCAAACTCAGACTCTGTGAACTAACACAGCGGGGTACTTATAACAAGTGTGAGGACATTTCAGCTGTCTAAACATTGCCCAATGTTTGGTGGAGATCTTTGTGGAAGAGAGTTTTAAAGAGACATCTGAAGAATTTGAAGGTCACTGCTTCTTCATCTGGCTAATGTCAGTAGCAAATCAATTCTAAACAAATGACTGTGCGTGTATTTGAAGAAGTGAGAAACACGCCAAAATCAGTGACCCAAAGTGTAGAACATGATAGAACATCCATTCACCAGGCCTCTGGAGATGGTTTGCTTATGATAGCATTGTGGAGGAACAAGTTACACTAATTCGAGTTGGATTTTGATTGTCACAAAAGAAAGCAGAGTGGTATTTGTGCAGTTTTCAATGTACCAAATGGTGGGTTCAAAAGACCTGAATTCTGCACCTGCCTTTTTTTCCTGGCTTCCCAGCTGATCCTGAGAAAACCACTTTACTTTTCTCTTCTGCTTCCCCACCTCTGAAGTAGTATAAAACACTTCAAAACTGTGGGCGAGAAATACATGATGCTGGTTCACAGCAGCAAGAATATGGAGTGTTACTACTAGGAAAAAAAAAATGCTTTTATTTAGTCTTCTGTATCTGGATCAAAGATTCAAATCTAGTCAGAGATGCGATTAGTCAGGTTTTAACAACCTGGCTGTCCCTGCCCATCATGCCCTGACAGACATAAGGCATGAATAAAGGGCAGGAGGCAGCTGCCTTGATGCTGTCTCGGCACCTGAGGAGGAACAGTGGCCTGCACGATGGCCGTGGTGAGCAGCACACCCCTGCTGCCTGTCACCGTCACATGTTAATCAGGGTACAGTAATTTGTGAGAACATTAATAAATACAAATCGCTCTCCAGAGACGTGCAATACATTATTTTACCTCTCGACAATAACAGGCTTTATTATCTTGCCGGGAGATGCTCCTGTCAGGGCAATCAAGGATGGCCACTTCTAATGAAGACAAATGATCTCCTTCAAAGGAGCAGCAAGCCTTGATTTGGCTTAATGGCTCACTGGTACCAAGCATGGATTTAATCAGAGCTCCAGCTTCTGTCATGCATGGGCCTTGAAGCCAGGTAATTGGAGGCAGGTGCTAAGTACAATTTAAATGAAACGTCTAGTTAATAAGGACAGTTTGAAACAAGTCACTTCGATCCCTCCCCCAAGCTCTCAGGGACACGGAGGAGGCCAGATGTGCTTAGGAACCAAATGACTTAATTTCTCAGCATTGCCTTTTTCACTCCCAGTGCTGTGCAGTTACTTTGAGTTTGCCAGATGTCCCGGTTGGAGTGGTCCTTTTTCAGGGAAGATGGGCAGCTGAGGGCCTGACAGAGTTCAGTATGCTTTCTTTTGTGCTGGAAGAGGCGGCAGAGCTAAAATCGTGACAGAGATGTGGTCCATAGGAGTCTGGCTTTTAAACATCTCAAAGTCCAGAGGGGGAATGAGGAACGGAGTCGTGTTGTTTTCCTAAAATGTGTATTGTTGTTCACCTTTAAACTGTGCGTCTGAATGGGGGGATTTGACTCTCCGGGCTGTTCAGGTCAGTTTGTGTGGTCCCAGCTGCCATGTCAGAACTGGAAGATGTGTGCCCCACAGAGCACCTCATTATCCAATTTATGGAGCCTTCTGAAGGACACCACGTATTCTTTCCTGCCTGCTAAGCTGTTTTTTTTTCCTTATAAAGATGCAATCACCATTCATATTTCTATTTATTCCTTTTTGGGGATGGTGAGAAGGGCAGGGTGCAGAGCAGATTCCTCTGAACTTTTGGCTGCCAGCAAGAAACATTGCTGCAAACCTTGACCTATGCACAGTTCCATTTAGAAACACATAGGAACTGTCAGCATCACTCTCATGCTTTAAAGGAAAGTCCTACTACACTTGTTTTTCTCCTTAAAAACCCAGCTCCCGGAGTTATGTGCTTATGAAGTAAGCCCTGCTTGTGATTGAGGAAGAAAGTCTGAACATGCTGTCTAAAACATCTATAACACCAACTGAACACCACTGGAAAATAAATATTTATTTAATTTATTTATTTATTAAATAAACGTTACAGTTCTGAGGAAAGGCCTCTCATTTTCAAGCATTTGGTGCTAGCAACATCAAACCTTATAGAAAACAGAAGTTCAGGGAATTATCACCAAAAAAATGTTATATTCTGACATGAATCATCAAGAAACCAAGTTGGGTTTTAAGCACTAGTTATCAGTTACTTAAAACCAGGGTCTAACAGGCAAAACCACAATATGAGCAGTACTATAGCAGCAGTACTTATAGGTCTTCTAGAATCTCCTTTGTCCCTTGTAGCCCCTTCTGTCATCCCCTGTAACTGACAGTTAAAAGGTAGTGCATTTAATAACAAAAAAAAAAAAAAAAAAAAAAAAAAAAGATTTTACTTCTGAGGGAGAAAGTAATTAGCCACTGGGTGTGGAAGTATTTTCCATTAGCAATTTTTTAAACTCATGCTGGAATGCAAACATCCCTGTAGGGACTGCATGACTGGGGGAAACCACAGCCTTTCACTGTAGGGAGATTTCTATGATCAGCTTCCTTAGTCAAAGAACACACAAGCAAGCAAGAACCTTTGATGCAATTAAGGAGTCAGATATCTTCCTGTGCTTTCTCAGGATGCTCTATGCTGTTTTTCTTTGTTGTAGAGCCAGGCAGGGCTGCCTCTTGACAGCAGGATCAAAGTTACTAAACCTGAGCAACGGTTGGTGCACCTATTTGTGGGAGCATGACATAGCAGTGATGTGTGAAATAGATTTCTTTCTGTTAATATTTTACTGTGGCAGAACCATTCAAGATTAGTTGCCCTCTAAGGAATCTTTTTTAGAGAAGAATTAAAATAATCCCTTGCTCAAATTGCTTATTGAACTACTTGAAAACAAGAATTCTTCCTGGGGGCCTCTGCAGCTTTGTCTAGATTTCGGGAAACCAAAGAGGTTTTGGCTTTTCAGATACATTTTGAAATTCATTGTTGATTTTTTTTTTAAATTCTTTCCCCTTCGTCTATTTTTTAATTGGAAAAAAAATGGCCAGCTGTAATTAACAAATGAGAAATAGGACAATCCTAGGCAGACAAGTGGATTAAGAAAACAGAACTAAAATGCAGGCTTTTTAGATTAGAAGCTAGTGTTCAGTGGATCAGAGTCCTGCTACCCTTTGACTTTATGAATTTAATTCCCTCCAAAGATAAAGTAGGTAGCCCTAAAGGTGGAAAATTTCCCGCTAATGACAAAACAATTAATAGGCAAAATGTTCAGATGGCCCTTCAAGTTTCCATACCCATTGCAGTCATGGATGTCATTACAGCTCAGGTAGGTGCAAAAGAGCTGCTAGATAACAGAATTGCTAGATCTAGGTAACTTGGGTACTGGAAGGAAGCAGTGGAGATTCAGCAGCATGTTCTGCTTCACAAACCGAATGAGGCTGGCTGGTGAGTGAGCAAATTCAGTGTGTCAGCTGTGATCATGTCTGTAGAGGAGAGAAGCAGCGTTTTGTGAGCAGCAGAGGTTTGTACTTCTAAGGTAGCAGTTCCCATTGTCACTTCTTATTTGTGTGCATGCACAGAGGGTTTGTCATGAGTGGGTGTGATGTGCTGATGGAAAGGGAGAAAGGGTGATTTGACAGTGTACCAGAAAGAGAGGGGTTACAGTGTCCACCTTGCCTTTTAAATGATAGGTACTTCTGCGTCAAAACAAGGTGTTTATGGCAGGAAGAGAAGTGTTTATGGTTATTCTCTCAGAAGTTGAATCAGTAGAAATGCTCTGATACTGTCATTGATCCAGATGAAGGCAGAAAGAAGGTTCCAGGAGAAGAGAAGGAATTTGTGATGACAGTATAGGTCACACTGGTGATGCAGGGAAAAATGGTAGAGAGAAACCCCAGGCTGGGAGCATAGTTCCCCTCTTCTCCTTAGGAAGCAGAATTGGGACCACTATAATCACGGAGCAGTGAGTGGTTTGTGTGTGCTCAGTCTGCAGACCTGAACTACTTTAAACAGAGGCCTGCACCTCTTGGAGACAACTCCCACCTTAACAGTGAGGGGATTCAGATTCTAGCGTGGATGCTGGTGTTGGTTGGCCAGGAGGAGAATGTGATGCTGATAGCTGCAGTGGAGAGGAGACAAGGCCAGGGTTACCTGATGAGTCACAGGACTGGCAAATAAGATTTATGGCCCGGTTGTGACTGCCGTCAGCTTGTCTGGGCACCAAAGAGTAAGGCCAAACTGCATTTGTTCTTCTGCATGCCCTTGGCTGCTGTGTATGCTGCACGCAGCAATGTGCGCACCATTCCCAGGACAAACAGGCTTTGCTGCGCTTTCGGACAAGGAGCTCTTCGTTACAATGTCATTTGCGATTACTGGCGCAATAGCAACCAACAGCCTTGCTTCCTCAGGAGTGAGGTTACAGAAACAAGGCACTAGGCCAGGGGTTCATTTATACTGATCAGGATTCACTTTCCCAGCTCTGGGAGTTGTTCGCCATGAGGCCAAGTCATTTTGTCTCAGTGTGTACTTCAGTGTCTGTGAAAAGGCAGGAATAATGCTACCAGCCTCTCAGGAGTGAAATGATTTGAGGCCCTCCATGAAAGGTACTATACAAGCCCAAGCTGCCATTGTCAAGCCAGTCCCAACAATACCTCGTGGAATGTGTGGCTTTTGTGTCTGTTCTGGGGCCATGGGGAACAATGTCCATTCAGGACAATAGATGCCTGCAATTCATGGTGAATTTCCTTCCCTTCTCTCATTAAAATCCATTCATTTCCAGTACAGCCTCTTCATTCTCAAACATACATCTTGGATATTTGTCAACTTCTATTCATCCTATTTAGTCCGCGCATCTAATCTCTTTGAGACTGAACATTTCCTCTGATGGCAGAGTTTTAAGAGTGCTATTCTGCCAACTGGGATGCATTGAGGAGAGCCTCTTGGCAAGCTGGCTTATTCTCGGGGAACACATATTTGAGTAGTGAGACCTCAGGCATTTATGCTGTGCAAGAGACCACAGAGCCGAGCGCTCAGTAGAGCCCAGAAGAGAAGCAGTGCCTTGCAAAGCGGGACGCTTACTGGCAGTTCTGCACGATGGGTATGGAAAGCTGGCTTCAGGGCCCAGCTTAGCTCATGACTCCCTGAGCAGTTTTGGGCAGCCCGCATCAGCTCTAGCCTGTCAAGCAGTGACACAAACTTCCTTCCCCTGCGTGTTATCGTACCCCTGCCTGCTCTGCCAGGTGCTTCAGGTAGAGAAGAACCGAGAAGGTAGCATTCGTTCCCTAGCAGGAGGCGGAAGGAGATTGACTCCATTTGGATTAAACTACCCGGCAGCAGTGAGATCATAGCAGCTTTGGCTCTGTATCGATTCGGCAGTGTTTCATCCACTGACACAAAGAACGGCTCTGTCCTCAGCTCCTTAAATTAGCCGGTTTTCTCCGCTCACTAGCAGAGAAAAACCCTGGCACTTAGGCAGGAGGCTTCTACTGCCCCAGCGCCAGAGATCTTCGGGAGCCTGGTGACATCTGGTGGTAACTGGAAGGATTACAGGCCTTTTGCTTCCATCTACCACCAACCCTCTCTACACTGTGTACTTTACTGCAGGATGGGAATTCTCCCAGGACTGCAGCTATGAGAAATATATAGAGATGATAGAGATAGAGATAGAGATAGAGATAGAGATAGAGATAGAGATAGAGATAGAGATAGAGATAGAGATAGAGATAGATAGAGATAGATAAAATCTAAAGAAGATAAAACTTTGAAACTTTGGGTTTTCAGTTTTCTAGTGAAAAAATCAAAGGCAGAATTCTTTTACAGGTTTTGATGAAGTATTGTTTCTTAGTACAAAAAAGTTTATTAATACCAAAAAATAATTTTAGAAATATGCAGTTTCCCTTTCTCTCAACTAATTTATAAACTAGCTTTAGAAATATTTCCACAAAGAACAGGTAGGCCACAGCCACAAGAAATTACAATTGATTTTATGCGCAGAATCAGAAGAGTACAAAATCAAAACATAATGCTGTAATGATGCACATGGAACACTGTATAATTTAGATATCCAAAGGTTTGAAATTCCTGAAGGGAGTGATGGCAGAGGTCATGAAGTTAATGTTAAATTCAGGCTAATTCTTGTAAGGAAAGTGGAGATGAATTGCCTGAAGTTTGGATGAGTTGTGATATTGGATCTGTATGTAGATGCATGTGAGTAAATCTTCCCATTTCTTCCAGATCTTTCTAATCTCAGAAAGGTAAACACTATTGCCTTTGCTCTCTTATTTTTTGCAAGTGCGCTCTTTGGATCTAGTTGTGTACACCATTCTTGCAGTTTCACAAGATGGACCAAGTAATAACCAACAAAGCCTAAATTTTCTTCCAGTGTTTTTTAGATGTCAGAACAGTACATTTATTGAAAGACTGGAAGTCAAAGGATTGCCTGCATTTGCCAAGGGTTTTGTGAGGTTTGTGATAATGATTCAAAGATCAAAGCCAAAATTTCCTTAAGTGGTATATTCTTTATTGCAGCGCTGGATGCACGGGGGATCCTTCCGCCTACCGTGCATGTTCGAAGTGACAAAATATCTCATATTTATACAGCGAAACAATGAATATTCAATTAGCATCCATACATATTCATTACATAACCCCGCCTACCCTCGCTTCGTATGCTAATTAGCTTATCAGTCCTTGTGCTTGCGCAAAGCCTTCCAAGAATTGTGGGCCGGGGTCTCCAGGATGTGGGCAGTGGTCTTTGGGAGGAAGGCCGTAGGTCTTCCTCGTAATGCACTTTTCACCTTTGCTTAATCAGTTGTTTTCCAAGCTGTAAAAATGCTGAGTTGGCTTTCAGTTTAACTGAGGGTCGGCAGATAACAGGAAGTCTCAGTTAACAAGACAAGACAATTGACTCAAGTTATCTCAAGTCTCAGCCTGACTAACGGTTAACAGATACTGGGATGTTTTCAAATAACAAGATGCTTAAACATAACAAAAGGTCTACAGATAACAAGATGTCGTTTACTTTGTCCTTGCTAACTTTTAACCACAAGTTTTATTCTATCCTAAAGTGAGTTTATACTATATCAATAAAGGGAAAAGAGTGTGAACTGTTATTAATCAATCTTCTTTTCTCCTTTATCCCTTTTTAGGATTTTGTAAAATGGTAGTCAAAGTTTTCAGAAGCAAAAACTATGAAGGCTGTGCTACAGATCCAGATGCTACTGAGAATCTTGCATGTGCATACACCATTCTTCCTGAAATTCAAGCCCGCTGAAAGAATCCTAAACTGGGGCCTTAAAGTCACTGGTAAGTTTGAACAATCACAGCCTATTGCTGAGTCTATCTACCATTTCATCCTTCAGTAAAAAAGAGTTAGGCTAGAGGACAAAGCAGTTTTTCAGGGTAAAATCCAACAAGTCCAAAGCAGATCTCCTCTTAGCTACTTGGGGGAAAGATTTTCACTCTGAGGCTTTACGTTGCCTGCCTTCAGCTCAGATCTCTGCCTCCCTTCCCATGCCAGCTCATTTCTGTGGTGATGCCATGAAATGTAATATCACTGCTGGTAACCTTATTAGCAGAGCCAATTGTATGAAGACCTCCTAAGGGAGGCTGTTTGCCATCCATTGTATGAGCTATGGCCCTATTGTTTATGACAGCGCTAGGTGACCTAATTCACTCCAGTGGGCCCATCACGCACATCCTCACAGGGTGATTTTCTCTTCTGACAGATCATTGTCAGCATCCTTTCTCCTAGGATTCTGCTAGCCCTAGCTTTGTGTTTGCACAAACACACACCTACGCACAGATGGGGCCTTTTCTGAGGACTAGTTTAGGTAACGGGTGATAGGTATGGGCATAGTGAGCACACAGCATGAGCTTAAAGCTACTTGAACAGGCCTTAAGCTTTTAATGTAACAATACAGTGTCTTTAGAGTTTAGCATTGGGTAAGCCCATTATTTTAGTTTTTCTGACCAACACTGGAGGAAATGGGAGTTTTGCTGATCTTGAGGTGTTCATGGTACTATTAAGAAACAGTGATAATCTGTTAAATCCATTTAAGGACCTCAAACAGAAGATATGGAGAGCAGAAGCCTTGCTAAAAGTTTCTCTTTCTTGCCCAAGGCTGTAATCACTGCAGCTAGGCAACAGGCCTTTCATCAGTGCAATCTGGACCACCTGGAGATTGCACAGCTGCACTTTGGATCCCTCAAGGACTTTACAACAAACTAGAAGCCAAGGTGCACTATCAGAAATGGCAATGGGACAGTGGTGGTGGCAGGTGTGTGAACATGTTGCCCTGTTAACCAAACAACTAACAGAGAATTGTTGACAAAAGGGAAGGGTGGAAAGTTTTGTTCAATGGATATTTTTGACACGTTTACTTGGTGGTGGTGGTGCTGCTCCAGGCTTATTCTGTGTCCTTCTCAGTACTCCAGGGAGGTAATTTAGTTTCAGCAGGTGGTTTGATAGAGCTCACACTGGCTTTATGTAAGTCCCCAGGAGGAGTCCTCAGAAATTTTAACCTGGCCTTTTGAGATACTGACAAAGTCTGGCAGAAGAACAAAACACAGCAGCCACCCACACTTTTAGCCAGGGATCTAAGTGAATATTGATGAGATGAGGAGTAGGTGGCAAAGTGTCCATGAGATGAAAATCTCAGCAGGAGCTGGCATGGACTGCTGCAATTGCCTAGAGCAATGTTGCTGTGAAGGTGTTATGTATTTATATTGAGCTAAGAGGTGTGGTCATCCCACTGCTGCTGGCAACCCAGACTTTGTCTGGATTTTGATTATAAGAACTGTTTTAGTTCATTTGATCTAAAATTGTTGCCAAGTGAAGTGAATGATGCTCGGTCTGTGGTAAGTGGATCAAGTTAGGTGATACTAACGGAATTTCTAGCTGTGAAATAACTACTTTGTTCCCACTTGCTGTTCAAATGATACATTAGCAGAATCCTACTCTTCCCAGGAGACAGGTAAGTGCAACAGAAATAATTCATAGTCATGTCAAATACCTATTTCCTTTAATAAAGTATCACAAATTTCCTAATAACAGACAGATGTTTACTACACACACCCTAACTCACATAGAGTAATGAAGGGGAATGTACAGTAACTGAAGAGTGCAAGCATGAAGAATATTTTGTGCTTTCTATCAGCTTTACCCTGAACACTTCCTTGACATTTTGCAAGCATTACCCATGATTCATGTACATCCTCTAAGCTGGCAAAACATTAGACAATGAAAATAAGGCATGATACTGTTAAGGAACTTGTCTTAAAGTGAATTATAAACATGGTGAAGAGAGAAACCCAGGAGGTCTAGAGGAATATGTGGAATATGTGTACTGCTATTACAAGTTTTTTTAAAACAAACAAACAAACAAACAAACAAAATTTATTTTATCTCCTGAAAGTCAAAAGTCCTCAAGAGTAATTCAATTATTTCAGCTTTGGATACCAGCAAAAGTCAGAAAACCTATGTTTCTGGTGAGTACACAGATACAAGTTTTGCCTGGTTTCAGTAGAGAAAGTAAGTGAGATGTGGGCAGTGATGTTTAGTGACATACCAAGGTTCAGTTCTTGCCTCTGGAGCAATGGCAACCTCCTGATCATGGTGACAGCATTATCTATAGATGCTTCCTTTGATGATCTGGTGCTAAACTTAAAATAAATCTGGAGCTGAGTGAAGTTTGGGATTTCATTGCAAGTAATCAATTTTGGATCTGCTGTTTCACCCAGCATTTCCAAGAGTGTGTAGTCTAAGTTTCTGCCTGCTATAGGTATGCTTTTGTGTGTAATGCTAGTTGTGGCATGCTGCAGGCCAGGCTGCTCTCCTGATGCTGTAGCCCAAGTTCCTGCTTTATCAGCACCATTATGTATACAATAACAGCAATTTCCCAGCACTCATGGTGGGGATTTGCTTTGTGGCTACTAGTGTTGCTATAGCTACATTTCCCTAATGTTCATTATTTTCCATAGTGTCTTTGTCATGCATCCAAGGATGCTGGCATTAAGCAAGCTCACAGCACGTCATTTCTGCCTTGGGAACTATTGCTAGGTGCACTGAATTGACCAAGGGATATCGCAGCTGGTGCTTTGCCTGAGCTAAATCTACTTCAACCATGAAGGAAGTGGTGAGGGCAATAGTTAAGAGCTTCTTTGCAGCAGTGTGATGGGAAAGGAAAGCTTACAGTCACAAGGGCCCCTTTCCAAGGGGGCTGAACAGGAAGGAGGAGAAGGAATTGTCATCTCTCAAGAGAACAAATGCAGGGAGGGGAGGGAGCATAGGCAACTTTGGTTAATTGCTGGGTTGTGTAATGAGCTGGGGTGCTGGACAGCTGCTGTATAGTCCCCATTGTGACAGCCGCCTGGTTGGGGGTGTGCTGCTCTAGGGCATTTTAGCTGGGTTTTGTTTTTTGTTTTTAAATGGTTTAATGAGCAAGCTAAATAGCTGTAAAATTCAGAGTAGGGTCTCAAAAAGCTCACTGTCCCTTAGGCATGCATATGTATCTGGTGCGGTGCAGAAGGGGCAATGAATTCTGAACAGCCATCTACTTGCTGCGGGAGGGAGCTATCTACAGAGCTCTGTTACAAAGAAAAGACACCAAAGAGTCAAGATTACTGACAACTGAAAACTGATATCTAAGAGGTACTCCAGTCTCTGCATCTACTCTTAAACACCAATCTTAGCTTCTGAGGCCTTGATTAGTGCATAAGAGATGTTAAAACAGTAACTCTCTCTTGCTGATAGGCACCAAAACATGGCACTCGTGATTTCAGTAGACATGCAGGCGTTGTATGGAATCTCATCCTCTCTGAGTCAGTATTGGCCTATTAAGGCCACTGAGATGATTAAGAAATTGGAATATCTGTCATAAAAGGAGAAGCTGAGAGACCTGGGTTGACGTTAGCCTGGAGATGAGAAGGCTAAGGGGGGCTTTATCAACATGTACAAAGTTCTTGATATGGGAGGGAGTAAAAAGATGAAACCAGACTCTTGGTGGTGGTGTCCAATGACAGGACAAGATGCAAGGGCACTACTGAAAATACAGGCAATTCCACTTAAACATAAGGAAAAATCTGTTTACTCTAAGGGTTGTCAAAAACCAGAACAGATTGCCAAGACAGGTCGTGGAGTCTCCATCCTTGGAGATACTCAAAACCCAACTGGATTACTTTCCTGAGCTCTAGATAACACTGCTTTGAGCTGGGAAGTTTAGACTGGATGCTCTCTAGAGATCCTTCTACCTCAACTATTTTGTGGTTTCTCTGTGATTCCGTGGTTCCATGCTTTTGGGTCTGAAGAAGCCTGAATAAAGTATGAGGTTCTGTTACTACTGGTGTGCATTAAGTGACCAAAGCAAGGCCAATGATACCTATATGGCACTACAGAATACTGATCAGATTTCACAGTCTTATTTCTAAATCTACAGAGCTACATCAGTACAAAAATATGTGCAAATCATACTTTACTGTTATACATTCCTATGAAAGTGCTGTCCCCTTCCATCACACATGCTACTGTACATTTAAAGATTGGTTTAATGGTGGACTCTCAGCTGTAGTCTGCTTAAGCCGCAAGGGCCAGGTTTCTTTTCAGTATAGAGATCTCAGCTGGCATCTATTCTTTGTAGTATTACAATAATAGTCAGTCATCTTTGCAAACAATCTTGATGTTGATACAGGCAATCTTTATGTTGATCCCAGCTTTGTGATTTAACAACTGTCAGAAACACCATTCAGAAGTAACTGAGTGTTTTTCACCACGAGGTGCTGTTCCATTATAATTCCAGTAAGAAAGGCACTCAGCCCCTGAAAAGGATCATTTAAAATGCTATATGCTAGACCCAACACTATAATGGGAGAGAGAATAGCAGGGATAATCTTACATCTGTTCAGATGGTGGGAACCCCAAGTTCTGCAGCATTGAACAGGTACCTATGTGCTGATCAGGGCACAGCATGCTGTGCAGACCCAGTCTGTGGAAGCGTTACTCCATTTGGGTCATTTGAACTATTACAGGATTTTCTTACAGGAAAATAACTCCATTTCTACTGCCAAACAAAAAGGACATTCACATGAGGACTTCTTGCTGCACTCTTAGATAAATGCAAGGACATGCAGGTGGCATAATTACTGATACCAAATGGGGGCTGCCTCCAGGCTCTGTTACAGTTAGCTGGCTAGGTTTATCATACAGCCAAGGAATATTCACAGCACAACACAGGCCTGAGATTAAATTGTACATGCAGCACAGCACAGCACAGGTTAACTGGTACATAGATCACCTTTCTCAGTGCACAATGGTCAGGATCATTGCACTGAGATACGTGACACTATCTCCAGTCCTCATTCTGCAGATGAGATACCAATATACTTAAGAAAAAACAAACAAACAAACAAACAAACAAAAAAAAGCTGACAGGAGTTATCTCATACTAGGTAAACCCCATAACCCAGTTAGGTTCAGCTGCTGAGAACATTTCATAAAAACAGTTCTTATAAAACTCCAGTATTATTTCCCATCACTCATAATTTTCAGTACATGAAGAAAGTGCTTTGTTCCGAAAGCACCCTTACTTTAAGGTGAAGAGCAGGTTTATTCATAATTTAGGCTTTGGTCTAGATTTGCACAGATCCTGTCAGAATTGTAGACTCGTCTTATCTGCATTTCCCTGAGGCCGTGTATTTCATTATCATTATTTTAGGACCTGTAGGACCACCAGCAGAATATATACTATGTAGTAGTATAGGAGTAGCTCTGCTCCAACGCTACAAGTGACTGATTGCAATTAATGTTGTCACCGTAGTGATGTGCCCATAGATGGCAGTATTTCCTAGTTCTTATTTTGCAGTACTAGTGATATTTGCATTTTCTATATCTTTTTCCATCCCAGATGTTGTTCAGTAAGGACATAAACTCCAACCATAAAGATAGAGAAAAGTTGTTAGGATTTATGCAAGTTACAGTCTGATCAGTTTCTATGCTAAACAGTATCAAATCAGAAATGAGCCAGAGCAGTATTGTTTCATTTTCTGATAGTTAAGGAATGGTTTCTTTTATTACATATAAATGTGTATCACTGAATCTTGATCTCAGAAGAAATCCTCTACTATGAGGGTGGTGAGGCACTGGCACAGGATGCCCAGAGAAGCTGTGGATGCCCCATCCCTGGAGATGTTCAAGACCTGGTCTTTAAGGTCTCTTCCACCCCAAACCATTCTGTGATTCTGTAATAGATGTTACTGTGTGTAAATAAAGAATTGCTCTAGTTATGAGCATCTCTAGGTATGAATACCTGTTTGAAAAAAAAAAAAAAAGAGAGAAAAAAAAAGTTCTCCCAAATTTCTCTAAACATAGTGTCTATGTAGGAAGAATTTGTGAATGTCATTTCAGTCCTTCTCTCCTCAAAATTTATCTGCTATCTAGACTGTCAGTCGAGCTCATGAGTAGTACTAGTACGAAGGTGACTGGCCTTTAACTTCTAACGTGCAGAACTAATCAACCCTTGCAAGTCTGCAGTTTCCTTAAAATGTATTCAGGCTCTGGCTTGAGAGACACTCTCTATGGGATCACACCAGGACCATGACAGATGGAGGGCCTGTCACACAGCATGTGGTGAATTGCATCTATCTAGCTCTGCTCAAAATTGGTCTGAGAGGCTCTGAGATTTTCTATGGATGAAAGTTTCTTTGTTATATAACAGATTACAAAGCATTTGGAAGGGCAGTTCTGCTTTGAGTCACTCTGCTAGGAGCATTAGCAGACTAGATCTGCATAAAGTTGCATGCCTCATCTGAAATAAAGTTCAGACCGAGTGAGGATGTCATTAGAGGAATTATTATCATGGTATCAGTTTAAAAGCTCTGAATTATTATTCCTACAGGATAAGAACATGGAATATGGCAGAATATCTCAGAAGGTGGTAGTACCCACATTAGGGTTATGCACAAGAGGTACCATCATGACAAAATCTGCCTTTACAGGAAGTTTAAGAACAATCCCTCACTACCAAAGGATTATTATTCCCATTAGTATTGGTTAGCAGTTAGTATCAAAATGTCTTTTTCATAAAAAGAAATTGAAATGCAATTCTGTGTTTTCAGAAATCTTTTTAATATCCCTGTAAAACAGGAAATACTTCTGTCAAACAGCTGCAAAGATGATGCACAAATGTGGAGTAACAAATAGTGCCATAAAGATTGTCTTCCTAATCCAGAATTGTTCTAAACTACAGAAAAGACACCTTTGCAAGAAGTACAGAAATATTTTTACTGAGAAGCTTTTTAAAGTTGCCATGGTACAAAAAGTGAATTGTGCATTTGTGTGCAATGTTATCTTGCATAGAAGTACATGTACAGTAATCAAAACCAAAGCGAAAGGCCAAATAGCAAACGGAGGTAACAACAAGATGAATAAAAATTTGGCTGAAGATACTGGACAAAATTGTGCAAATAATCCTCTATATGCAACATAAATGTAGTGTATTCAGAATGTGTGGAGAGTAATGCTTCTTAGAAGGCTCAAATTCAGTTAATTTAAGACAAATCGTTAAACTCTGCTTATATTTATACTGATATAGTTCCAGGTTTATTTCACTGATTTAAAGTTACTTTGGATCTCTATCAGTATGTTTGAAATTAGTGTCTGGCTCACATCATAAATTCCATTTATATCTTTTCCTCACTTCCAACAGACTATATGAGGGCAGAAAGCAAAACATGGCTCTGGGCTTTTATTATAATTGTTTTACAATGGCTTTTTCCAAAAGCCATACTTTTAATTTGTTTAATTCCTCATTCTTTCAAAACATAAATCTCTCATCCATAGTGAAAATAAACAGCTATTTTATTGTCTTGTTTCTACTGCAATTTTATAATCAAATGCTTCTTCATATCTCCTGAAATCAAGGAAGTTTTAAAATATGTACAATTCAGTTAAATAAGTGCAGTTATAATTTCCTGTGTTTTAAAGTTACTCTTCCAATGCACATCTAAAAATTCTGCTTCCATATACACCATCTTCTAGATAAAGGTATTAGAAGTACTCACACAGAAAACAGCTACAATCTTACAAATGCGAACAGTAGATTTCTGCTCAAATCCAAGCTCACACTAACAAAAAAACTTTTTTTACAAGAGTAATAATCTGTACAGAGAGTTATTTACTCTAATTTAAAGAAACCAATGGGACTTCCCATAGATTTGTTCAGTGCGTAGGTGGGAATTACAAGATAGTTAATCAATGGAAAGGTTTAATGGAAAATGAAATGTATGTATGCCACAAGACACACACAGTCATTTCATTTGGTTTTGTATTGCATTCCTTTTTACATGGATGTGGAATAGAAGAATACTGACCTTATCTACAGCTGCTCATATTGCTGGAAAATATTAATATCCCATCCAGATATTAGAACTATCTTGTTGCTTTGAAGACAGATAGCTAAAGGTTAAAGGTATCCTATTTTTCTATCAGTTTCTTGATTTAAGATGTCCAGTGATGGTGGTTTAAATTCCTGTGCTGGAGTGATGACTGGAAATGGTTCCACATTGTTCAAACAACCACAAGTAACCAAACTGAGTCCTTCCACACAAAAGCATGATTAAAAAAATACTGATTTGCTGTCCAGAAGCCAGCAGTGCACAACTGTATGTAAGGGACAACTAATCTTCCAGCAAAACCAGCAGTCTTCAATCTCTTTAGTTGGCCTCTGAATAGTAAAGCTACTTTAAAAGGCTGCTGCCCCGTTGTCATAGTACAAAAATATTTTCCTAATAATTAATATATTATTCAACAGAACACACAAAGTGTCCATGACAATTTAACAGCAGTGTTGCATTTGTGGCTTGCTGTTTCTCCAAACTGTATGCCGAGATTTACCAAGGGGATGTTAAGCAAGGTTTTTAAATTTCTTAGAAATCCGAGCAATCTGACAGAGCATGTTGTGTAACACTTGTCTGTGCTGGCTTGACGTCCCTTTAAAGCAATTGCTGAGCGTCCCCTGGAGTCCAAGGGGGATAGCAACAGTGAAGAGAAATGTTGCAGTCAATAGGAATCCATTGCTTGAAGTTTCTGAAGGACTTCCAGAACAAATTCATAACAGAATAGATACTGATCCTGCATACAGAGACACCAGTGTGAAACATCCAATTAAATGTAACAAAAGTTCTAGACAAAAAAGGATGGACTGGCTGTCATGCTGTTTTTAACACCAGCATCTTTGTAACAGGGATACAAAAATTTAGATATTTGAGAGCATCCTCAATCTTTTTGTTCCATAACTCATAAAAAGTTCAGGAGCTTTTTTTGATTCAGTGCAGTACCTGTAGGCATATGCTTAAATCTCACTGAGGTCAGTGGCTGTTATCTATTTGCTTAATTTTAATCATGTGCTCAATCATTTTCCTGAAGCTTGTGCTTAAATACTTGCATACAAGAATAATTTATCCTAATCTTGTCTTATTTTCTTCCCAATTTCCGTTTTCTCAAAGTTGTGTTAACCTTATTTTCTCTTTTCCTGTGTGAACACACTTCAGGGGTAGGTTTATCTCAGCACTAGAAGGACAATGAGAGCTCAGCAATTGCAAGAATTCAACTGAAGGCTGCAGTTTTGCAGGGTAGAGTCTCACCCGTTTCATTGGTGAGCCCCGCTTTTCTTTTTACCCAAAGAAGAAATGTATCTGTACTGTATTGGTGCTTTGAAGTGAATTTCAAGTGCCTGCAAGCACTTAGAGGTTATTTTCTGTTTTTAATTTTTTTTCTTAATTTCAGCTAGCTAGTAAGGAACAGATCTTCCATATTTAAATATAGACACCAATTGTATGCAAAGCTGTCATTTTCCTCATAAGAGGGCTAAAATTCAGCTTTAAGCCAGAGATTTATCAAAGCATGAGAATATGTACCACAAATGGAAACTTTTTAAGATCACAGCCTAGTCAGAATATTGAGAACTTACCTTAGTTTGGATCATGCCAAAACGCTGCTCTCTCAAATCTCTCACTATGTGCTTAACGTTGAACTATCAGAAGAGAAAACAATTTTTATTTTATTGATGTTCAAGTTATGAAAAATGACTTGAACGTGTTCTGTTGGGAAAGCTGGGGCTCAGTTCTTCTACAAATAGTGCATTTTAGTTATTATCTCTGTTTTGCAAAATAACAAAAGCATCATTTATTCCATTTTGTTAGGATTAATTTCTACCAGGAGTAACACGTAGTAAGATACCTACATATGTTGTTGACGTATATGTCAGTAATATTTATATTTACTGTAATATTTAACAAAGATGTTTGATACTTACGCATAGATCTTTTTCAATATAGCTCAGCAGGATTTCAGCACACAGCAAAACTCCACTTCTTCCAATCCCAGTACTACAGTGAGCAACAATAGGTCCTGTCCTGTGAGCTTTTCTCATGGAGCAAATAAATTTTACAAGCTGCTCAGCCAGTTTGGGTGTATTATGGTCTGGCCAAGTGGTAAACTGCAAATGCCTTATAATTCGTTTTTCTTCTGTCTGGAATAGAAAGCCAGAAATGCTTATCAACTGGAAGCTTAGTAACATAGCTATATAAATTCAATAAAAATGCAAATAAATACAAGTAAAGTAAGTAAATACAAATAACATTTTCTTTCCCTATTGTTTCTTATGTCAAAAAAGGTTAAATGAAAAAAAATGCATAGTATTGTATTATACTGGTAAAGACTTCTATTGTAAAGACCTGAGTCCAGTCAGTAACTTTTCAGCAAAAATGATTGTTTAGGTAGCTGAAGATCTTCAGTATAAAGCATCCAGGAACTGTAAGGACTGAAGCCTTCCAAAGTCGAGGTTAGAGTGGCAGTGGATTCCTATTGACTAGGTTAAAATGAATACGAAAGACCTACCTAGATTTTTGCCATTAGAAGAATTTGAATGCATGCCTGGATTTCTGCTGAAGTAAACCTATGATTCTCTATTAATTTGATACTGGTCCAGTACAAACGTTGCAAAAATAACATGTTCATTGAAACGAGATAGGAACCCAATCACATGTACGAGCCAATATTCCTACTATCTTTTGGATAGACCCATATCAAATTACTATGTTTACACTCAGTGACATAAGGTGAATTGTGTTTTCTTAATACAAATAGCTGTCTTGTTGGAAAACTAAGTTAGTCTGGCACAAGTAAGAATATATAAATGATTCCATTAATCAGTCTTTCCCACAGAAATTTCTGCAATGTTTTGTTTCATATGGAGGCAAGACTGATGGACTTGTCCCCCAATTTCCACGTTCTTACAACTGGGTTCTGGATTTGTTAGTTCTTCAAAAACGAGTTGTTCATTTTATAGTTTCATGTGTGTTCATGTCTTTTCACAAATGAAAAAAGTTATCATTCCTTTTAAATATTAGGATGAAAGCCACCTTCTTTAAATCCTTCCTTCCACCCACTTTTACAGAATATGAACCCACTCAGGCAGCCCTTACTAATCTGATTTGGTAAGAACACCAGGCAATTCTGCAAAATACTGAACACTGCAACTCTGTGGCTATTAAAGGACTAACTCTTGGACATTCTCACCCAAGTGTTTTTAATATTGGATCCATGGCTTGTTCAATAAGCAAAGAAGCAGCATTTCATTTACCTTAATTTCCTTCCAGCTACTCAGACTTTTACATTCCTAAAACTGTACTGAGCAGACGTTACAGAAAACAAACAAACAAAAAACAGTAATACCAGTATTTAATCATGTAAGATAACTAATCAATTGCTTTGTATATGAAAGTATTAACTAGACACAACTTACCTGCTTGTTGATCATTTCTATTATTCTAACTATGAAGTATTCCAGAATCTGGTGACTGTCTAGCCTGAGATGGAAGTTAGTTAAGTCTATGGAATCATGTGGAGGTTCAGGCCAGTATCGATGACATTTCACTTTTCCTAGCTCCACTTCTTTCGTCATCATGGCAATCACATCTGACTCACTCTCCCAAATCATCTGCCAGAAATCCGCCATGGTGGAAGGCAAAGGGCCTTGGGTTATAATATAGAAATGTTCCTCTTCTCCAACTTTCATTCTAATATAACTTGCATTAATGTAGCCTTTGTTTTCTCCCAGAGGAACTCGTGTCTTATCATCTGGACATAAACAGAAAGTTACTATTTCAGTTGTAGATCTGAAATGGAGCTGTGCCATACCTAGCATCTAGGAGATGGGGTACCTCAACCCCTAGCTGTGAAGTATGCCTCTGTTTTTTAGAACACATTTGGCAAGCAGCACTAATATTAACCATTGTTAATAGTAATTCCTGGAGATAAATCGTATGGTTAACTGCAGCTTTATTTCTCATAACATACTTGCATAACAGTCTGACAGTCCTTCTAATTACCATAGAATTGTTGGCAGTAATTCAAAATAGTGAATCCAATACTGCTATGAGTGTATGGCATGGGAATATTGTCAGTGGATATTGGAGTTATAAAACAAGATAATTTTAAGAACCTGTACTTTATCACTAATATAGAGAAGTAACTGTGACAAATTTTGCATGCGTTGTTCTGGTGCTGCAGTTTACAATGACATCAAGGGTCCAGAAAGTGTTCTTCTGTCATGATACCTCTCAGGGAATCAATTGGCAGTACATTGGAAATTGGGATTTGAGAATCCTTGTTAACAACAGTCTTTCAGCTCTTGGATTCAAATCTTCCTTCTAAAATCACTTCTCATTAGTGATCTAAAATTACTTCTCATCAGTGATGAAACTTGTTTCTGACTTAGATCAGAGCTGAGCAGCTGAAAGATCTGGTTGGTTATTTTACGCTTTCAAATATTTCCGAAAGAATCTTGTATCTTTTCAGGAGCAACATATCTCCATGATTTCCACTGTACTTTTCAGAATTCTGCTGTGTCAAAAGCTGTAGATTTAAAGAACTGCTACTATAGTTCAAGTTACACTTGCCAACACAACTGTAGCAGATCACCATCTCTGAGAAAGAGAAAAGGAAGCACCAAGACAGCTGCCCCCCTGCCAAACCAAGTCCTGCCTTATAGATGATGATACTTTGGAAAATTACTTCCCGTGCAATGCAGACATCCTTATGTCAACTCTTAATTTTTCAGAAAAATCTTAACATATTTCATTATTAGTAGAGCTCTCTGTAGCAAGGGATGTGGTGGGATTTACCTCCTACATCCCAGCATTATAGATGTTTTCTGGTTTCCAGTGTTGTCCACTGAACGTATGTGCTTAGTGTGCATACTTACATGGAAGAATATCTTGATATCTGTTTTTATCCCTGTTCTCTTGTGCTTTGCCAGTTCTGCAGTCTTCTGTTGGTTTCACATGTTCTAAAGCCTATATCAAAGAGAAATAGTCAATCCATGTTCATATCCTTTATGAAAAACTACAGAGTCAGCATAAGCAAACATTACTGTTGTTTGTGACCCAAGACTGCTAAGCAGACTTCTTAAAGAAGAGAATCAGGACACTGTTCCCTAAACTGCTACACAAGGAATTCAAATTGCCTAGGGTTTTCTTCGGTCTATACAAAATTTCTGGAGCTTTTAATGAGATTTCCAACCCACATCTTTAGCCCCTGTAATTACACATCCCTATTATATAGTGCTGTAAAATGAATGTTTGGAATAGTGCCTTGGCCAAAAATCAGCATTCATAATTGATAACATGCAGACTGAAGAACCAGCTATAGCACCGTTACCAGATAATGAATGCCAATGAGTACTTTTCAATCACAGAGGAAGTGGTGGATACAGGGAACAACATCAGTGGTGTTAAGTGCAAATCATATGGTCCTAAGTACTTCATAGCAAATTTAGGGGAACACAATGCAGTGTAGCCAGGAAGCAAGAAGGTGAAAGTTAATTTCATTCACAGTTTTGAGTTACCTTCACTCTTCTTTTTCCATTTACCTTTTTGCTATGCATTGCACAATGCTCAGCCCTCATGTTATGCCACTATACAGTGTATATGGACTGAAATACATTTGACAGTTAAGATCTTCATCAGTTACTACAGCTTTTAGTCAGGAAACATATCCATTGACTTTGGTAACCAGTGCTTTTCCTGTTAGATCTTTATGTTTTATGAGCAGATGCATGACTCAACTCATAGCGTACTATGCCTACATCTGGAATGGAATGAAGGGAAATTAATGCATGTTCTTGAGCTCTTGGTGAAAGTCAACAAATGCTATACATGTGAACCTATGCTATTTTGTACCCAGAAAGTCAGCCATAAGGCAAGTGAGAGAGATTGATAACACTCTAAATAATATGGAAAAAAAGTTGTAATCTATTTCACTGGTAATGAGTGCATCCTTTGATGAAAATTCTGGCATTGTGTTGAAGAATTATGAAACAATCTTTCTCTGGGAATTTGCTGATAATCCCCAACACTGAGTACTCTCTATGTATACCAAAACAAGAGATTTTATATGCTTTCATAATTTTACATTTTCCATAATTTATTTGCCATCAGATGTAATTGTGTATTTTCATTATTATGTATGTTACTTTCTATTTTAATTGCACGAAGTCCCTGACCTCAATAACATCTTGTGGCAATGAATTCCATGGATCACTGGAGCACTGCGTAAAACATTTTCCTTTCATTGACTAAGTATTTGAATTTCTTGCTTTAATGCAGCCCCTAGAATAGCTCTTGGGCAGATGTTCAGGAGAGCTGAAGGGGCAATAAGAAGAAGTTAGTCGATATTAAGGTGATTCTTATTGAACTTTTGTGTATTTATTTTCCATTCCATGTGGGCAGGATCTTTGGACAGGAAACAGTGTAAGCCTGACTGTGTAGAAAGAGAGAGATCCAGATAATGTAGCAGCACCCAAAAAGCAAAGCAGACACCTGACTTAATCCTTTGAGAAAGTGGAGTCAGTGAAGATATACAATTGCAGTGAAGATATACAATTGCATCTCCCATAAAGCATGTTGAAGGCTGCTAAAAGTCACTTAGCTCTGCTAAACACTCAGGTCTTAAAAATGAATTACACTTTACCATAAACTCTTTCAACACCTCTTGATTCTCAATCCGTGACTGAAGGCCTCGAATAAGACCTCTAACACCAGTCCTTGGACATACTCCAGTCAGTGATGGTTTAAAATTAATTAAGTGAATCAGTTCATCTTCAGAAACAAAGGCTCTGCCTATATATCAACAAAAAAACAAAGGAGTTTTTAATGATTGTTGTTCATAGCGTAAATCTTGGCTTTAAAAACCGGAGGGCTGCAGTACTTCAGTATATTTTAGCATATTCTGTGTAAATGAAATGTAAAAAATATATATATATATATATATTTTTTTTTTTTGGCTTACTTACGTGTATGGCAGAAAGAAGAATAAATCAATACCATGGATACAACCAGCAACATGTTTTGTGGAATCTGGAAGCAGATCCAACTATTGCAGCTTTTTGCTTTATATGGTTTCTAAATACAGTCTGTTCTAAATAAACCTTGCTGCAGAATTGTAAACTTCAATATTAACTTATATTGATATAGGAGACTCTGGCCACATCTTCACAGGAAATCATCTTAATGTTTCCAACAGTTTCCTGAAAATTAGTATCGCCATTCCCCTTTGCTATAAATATTTTTTCCTCCCTGAAGTAAGGAAGTATCTTCTGTTCTCTTCATCTTAATTCACACTATCCTTCAAGAACAAGATGTGAAGTATCTTCAATACAACAAAACCAGGATTTGCTTTTACTAATTAACTCATAGAATCATAGAACATCCTGAGTTGGAAGGGACCCTTAAAGATCATCAAGTCCAACTCTTGACACCGCACAGGTCTACCCAAAAGTTCAGACCATGTGACTAAGTGCACAGTCCAATCTCTTCTTAAATTCAGACAGGCTCGGTGCAGTGACCACTTCCCTGGGGAGCCTGTTCCAGTGTGCATCCTGAAGTATATGTTCTAACGCAACACTTGACAGATTAAGAAGATGGATAAACATTTAAGTCTCCAGAAATATCCCTGTTCTACTAGGGCAATTGAAAGAGGAGGTGTACTTCTTCAGCAACTTGTTACTTCCATAGAAAAAAAAAAAAAACAGTAGCTTCTTTTGTAGAAAATAGTGGTTCAAGGCAGAGGAATTAAGGAATTAGTCCTTACAGCCTTAAGTGAGTGTTGTCAAAGAAAAGCATGCCAATTGTTGCAAAGAAAACCTGATGTGTTCCACAGCTGTGCTGTAGGCTAAAGACAAAGAGCAGTGTTCTTTTTTTCTTTTTCTTGTAGGATATCATTGCTACCTTTAACTAACCTTCATTGTAAAAGTGTTGTGCTTGCTGTCCTTGTGTCTTGGGTTACAACTGGCAGCCACCTTGCCTGAGCTTCTAAGACACTTTGTTCAGTTCCTGTTCTCTGCCCCTCACAGATGCAAGGGTGTTTCTGTTAAAAAGTCAGCTGAGAGTGCCAGTGAGGACAAATCACCCACTCTAGAGAGAGCTATTTCCTATACACATCTCTTCTTTTGCTATTTGTTCGTCACAGTTAGACTTATGGGTCATTGCAGTCCTGGTAGGAGGAAATCACCAGCTTTTAAACATCCATGGTTTTGCAGTTAGAGTCTGAGCCTAACTCACTGCAGATTCACACACCTGTAATTTCATTGCTGTTACATCTATAAGATGAAAACCATTTTTGATCCTACTGTATGTTTCTACTCCTGAATAAGGTGCCTTAGAGGATTTAAATCATATTTCAAATGTTACTTTCATATGACCAAAGCCTCAAGTCATGTTGCTGTCATGTTGGCATAAAAACATTGACTACTACACTATTTTTAAGTATTGAACTTCTCTTGTGATTAAGAGAAGCCCTTCTTAGTATTTTGAACAAAAAAGTGATTTAAATAAACAAATCATGAACACCCGGTGAGTAGCGATTAAGAATCCTGTGGACACCTTTATGCAGCTGTGGATCAAGACATTAATTCACAGGTGAACTTTGAGTTGTAGGGGAGAAGTAAGGGAGAGAAGAGGAGAATGATGTCAAGGACCTATAATAACCACATTTTATATATTATTGGAATTCATTCTTAGTTCTCAACACCTTCTTTGACATTGTCTTTCATATATGAAAGAAGTCCTCTACCCTATTCAGTTTGTTTACTGTATCTCTTGCAAGATAAACCATCTGCTTTTATTGTATTAATTTTAGGCCAAACTAAGAATTTTAAGTTCTCAGTTACGCACTGGAAAATTCCCATAAATTTTGAACTAAACTTCAACATTCATATTTTTTTTCAGCCCATGCATCACTTATTTGCACTATCCAGTAGCATACAATGTGAACAAATGTCATGATGTTGCTCAAATTAATTCAATAGCTTTCTTTTCTTTCCTCTTACTTCCTCACTTTGTGCGCCTAATCAAGTATGATTAACGTACTGAGATATTTTCCTTTGGGGGAGGAACACTATGTATAACATTACAGAAGAGAAAAACAAGCATAAAGTTGCCCATCCTTTGGAAACTAGAGCTCCAAAGTAGACCAAAGTAGAGGTGCTTGAAGTAGTGGCAAGTGGATAGTGGCCAGTAAGGCTGCCCTTCCTGCATTCAGTTAACTATACTCATCCTCCTGTTCTTGCCTCCCACAGTTCTCCAAACAAGTTGGAGAGCTCCTATGTAGGCTGCTTTCTTGTGGATGTTACAAAGGTTTGATGGCCTTCATATGTATCAGAGGTTAGAATTGTGTCCTGAGTGGTCAGGCTTTTGAGAAACAAATAGGAAAGTCTTAACTTATACATAAGGGATTAGTGTTGATTCCACTGTGGATATATGGAGGAGCTGGCTTATTACATTAATGATACAAGAGAATTTTTTGCATGGTTACTTCTAGGTAGGATGGAAATCCTGTGAGGCATATCATCGTCTTCATTGTTCCAGCTGTCTGACTCAGACTGCTGACTCTGTCTTCTGCAACCTTCACATCCTGCACATTTCTGTGATCTGTAAAACAGCATTAGTTGAATGGTTTTATGGAAGTGGCAGAAGCTGTGTACAAAGGTTTTGTTTTTAATCTATTTTCAGTTGAATTTGAACTTTCTTGAACAACTGTTTTCAAGAATTACTATGAACTCTGAAGAGCCTAAGTTCAAGGAGTATTAAACTTATATAAATACTCTTGTATTTTGCCTGGAGCACTATTATCTGCATTTTTTCTGAGAGATGAGCAAATAACTTGTATAAAAAAACTACCAGAAAACATCCTTGAGAATAAAGTTTCTCAGTTATAGACAGTTTTCATGTATGACCTAGATTTTTAGTTATTAGGTAGGCCTATTTATTTAAGGTATTCAGAGAATTTTAGAGCACTTCAATTTTTTTTTTAGGTAGGTGATACGCCTACAGTCCAGAATACATCAATGCTGCATGCAGAATAGATTAAATATCCCTATAGTGGCTAACTCCAGTACTCTGCAGACCTAATATTAAACTATTTCAATAGGCTTAAGCTTACCATAGTTTTATATAGGATAGGATTGTGTATGATCATAATACATGGTATAAGAAATAGTAAAAGGTATTATTAAATTATGATCTTACTCTCCATCTTAAGTAACAGCCTTGCAAATATCAGTAATCATTGAGGGCTGTGCATGTTCAAGTTACATAAGGGTTTTGCAAGTAGAATATATGACTACCAGAAAGTGCAGGTAATAAAGAGATTCAGAACACAGAATGAGGTACAGAAAGTTTGTTTATTTGCAAGACAACCAGAAAAGCTACAATTTATTCTTATGTATGATAACTTTGCATTAGCCATAGATGCACTAAGCATCTTGCACATAGAACAAGGTAATTCAATAGCAATCACACCTGATTACCTGGTATACCACAAGATAATGTTATATTAATGATGAGATAATAGCAAGTGGCACTGAGCCTATATTCACATGGATATTTTCACTTCACATGCTCTCGAAGGTTCTTTCAGTTTTGTTCTCTGTAAGCAGGTAATTTAAGGAAGATTGTTGCCCCTTAAAGATTGGTCAACTACTCTTCTTAGAAAATTTTAGATTTCAAATATAAGTGTTCATTCCTTTTCCTATTTATATGGGCTATAAATGATAAAGACAATCATGTTTCATATATTCTGTATCATTGTAGTAAATGAAATTGTCCATGTCTTATCAATGCTACATTATTCTTTGATCTCCCATTCTACTATACAGTTGAAGTAAAATTCTTCTCTTCTTGTACTCTGTATCCACATACTTCCTTAGGAGTAATACCCTCAAGTTCTCATGATTCACAAATGTCTGGAGTTCAATATCTGCATCACTACAGCCATCCTAGCACAAAGTCTGCACCAGGCTTCAGGACCTGCGGGGAAAACTCAGTAAACCCCATGGGAAGCCTGCCCACATCAACACAGTAGTACTTCCCTGTACTCACCTCCTCCTACCAAAGGCACATCTGCATGAGCTTCAGGTACACCTAGAAGCTTCTATTTTATTCCTCCAAGTAGCTGTGTGAAAGCTGTTTAGCCACTCTTACTGCAGATGGAGCTGCGTTTCTGTATTCGTATTTTTTGGAACATGAGTATATTTGTATACCATACCCAGACAGCTTTGGAAATAGAAGAGTAAGCTATCCATGATTTTTATTTTAGTAATGTTACTTTGTTTGAAAGACTTACCTGTCTGAAGTGTTACTGATGATATCCTGATAGTCTTGTCCATCCAATTGTCGTTGCAGAGGGAAACTGTGCATGCTTTCTGGACCCTGTAGATATAAAATTAGGTATAGGTGTAAAAAAAAATCAATACATAGAAACATCAAGAATGTAGTCAGTGATTTTCATCAACATTTTTTCACAGATTTGACAAAAATGTCTCCGTTACTCAAGAAGGAAAGTAAAGTAGTTTCCACTTCTTAGGGGAAAAAAAAAAAGTCTATACAACTTTGACTTAGCATTACAGTATCTACTTAGAATAAAAAGCCGTATCAGCTTTTTATATTTTTGAGCTTCATAATAGTGCTGTCTTCAGACATCTCTACAACCTAGCATGCACAGCTAAACATTGAAAAGGTTTGTGTTAATTATATCCTCTGATCTCGTAAAGAAAGCATGATCACAGGAGTTATGAGTCACACTCTGCTCCTCACCTCCTAGTTCTTGGCAGCAGAAAGCACCAGTGTTTGAGTTAGAATGGCTGGTAATAATTTCCCTTTTTATCTCAGACACAACGAGGCCAGCTGTTAGGAGCAGGGTGCAGCTGCTCTACAGAAGAAGCACTCAACTGAGAAGGCAGACCCTTGATTGCCCTCCAGATGGAGTAGAAGCAATAGTACTGGTGGCTGTTTTTCAGTCCTAGAGAATGACAACTGGGTCCTGCATTTAGATAATGATGCAGAACATCTGTCTTTGGTATGTGGAAGTGGCTCTTTCTCAGCTGTAACACTCGACAGATAATTATTTAAATTTTAATTCACAGGGGTGCTTCCTCATCTTCTTTCCCTGATTAGTATTCCAGATGCACTCAGAAACCACCCTAGCATATTACGTAGTATAGACTGCTGAGTACCCCACAGAATCTTAACTGTATCTGCCACTTTTTTATTTATTTATTTATTTAATTTTTTGCTTTTATGCTTGTATTTTTCCATTAGAATATGGGAATTCATGGCTGCACACTTAACCAGGAATTCATTTACCCAGTTTCTGCATCTACCAAATACCCTGACTAGAAAACACAATATGGATTTCAGTTTTCTTTTTTTGCCAAGGAAAAGTATTTTACTGCTGCTGTTTTTTTTTTTTTTTTTTTTTTTTTTTTTTTTTTTTTTTTTCCAGTAGCTTGTCATTTTCTAAGCTAAATCTTTGGAGTAGATGGCAGCTGTGCTCTAAGAAGTAAAGCATAGATTATTTCTATTCACAGGAGACAGCTAAAGACAAGCTGGAAATACTGAAGAATGGAGCCAGAATGGAGCCAACTCAGCAAAAAAAGTTTAGCATATGCTTAAAGTTAGGCATGCGCTGTCCTGAGATAGATATTAACTATGTACTTTGATTATATTGGCTGAGGCAAGATTTGGATGCTTGTTGTTTGTTTATTTGTTTTCCTCTGGAGAAAAAAAAAAAAAAAAGTATTTATCATATTTCCTGAGGGGAGTTTTTACAGTTGCAAAACTTAAAAGTAATAGATGCTCTAAAATTTGAAATAGATTGTTTTGCAGGACTTACTAATATTCAAAAGCAAGACCATGTTTGAAGAAGTTTAGGGCCTTGGGCTTACAAATATTAATCAAAATACAGTTGAATAACAATCTTTCAATTTATATTTATTTTAAAATACTAAAAAAAGTAAAATTAATAAACCATGTATTCCAATATTATGAAGTATCAGAATAAGACTTGCTTATGCAACTTTCCTTTACCACCTCTCCAAGGTGTAGTTCTTGCCTGTACCGCACCAAACCCATTTTGTCAACAAACGTATGAGTACATTGCCCAGTAACTTCTGAAAGCCGGATTCAGATTTTACCTTGCTGCACATCTGGCTGGATTCTTCTTCCTTGAAAGTGAAAACAGGCTGTGCTCCTAGGCTTCTCTCAGAACTGTTGTCATCTAAATACAGAAAGCAAAATTAAGGTAAAATGTCTGTGAATTGTGAAAATATGGATCAATTTCTTCAGTGCCATCTATACCAGAGTACTTTTGGTCTTGAAATAGACACTGAGATACAGTGCCAGAAACTGGCACAAAATATCCAGGGGCAAAACAGCACAAATGCCATATATCACTGCCAAAGGAGCCAGCATAATTCATATAGCCAGAAGACGCACTGTAGTAGACCTCTGTATCAGTAGAAGTTACAAAGAACCCTGTAAAAGAGTCAAACCTAGTCCATTCCTTTGCAGTGCTAAGGGACATACATGTATGCCGTAGATATGCTATGTTGCCAATGCTTCTATAGTACTGTTGGGTTTTATTGGTCCAGGAAAAGAGTTTAAACTTCACAGCAACTGTGTAATTCACAAATATCATGTGAGACCCAAATAAGCATCTCCATGGCTAGTTCCTTGAAGTTGCACAGCCAGAGAAAAGCTTAGTCCTAGTGAAAAGAATGGTAATGCTTCTACAGCCTTTAATAGAGTTAGAGCTTTAATTAACCTTTTTATACCTTCATGTCCTTCCTAATTTTGGATCATTTACCCCCAAAATTAAACTAGAACTGAGATGGGACAGTGAACATCATGCTTCCAGACCTGTGCTGAGCACAGTTCTGTCATCCTTATGGAAAGATGCTTTAAAGCACTAGTGGTATAATACAGGTTGATTGTTGAATTCTGAAGTGCTGTGAAAGAAAAAGGAAATTTTAAATAATCCACTCTCTTTATTTACTTTAGTTTCGTCAAGGTCAGCCTCTTCTGACAGTCCCACTGTGGCTGTCCCAGAGTCCTCAGCTGCTAAGGACTCACAGCTCCTTCTCTCCAGCACTGCCTGATGATCTACCTGGCACCCCTTCCCACCCTTGTTGGTACAACTCTTTTGGAACGCTTTGCTTTTGAATCACATAGAGTATCTTCCAGTAAGTGAATGACTGTCCAGTGCTAACAGCACAGGCTAGAAGTTGAAGAGCACTAGGTCCATTCTTGTAGTCAGATACTGAAATTCAAGAATCAAGATCCTTGAACCATAGAGGCACCTGCTCCCTGAGAGTAGAGTTGCCTAAGATACCCGTGGAGATATTTTATGCATCTTGTAAAGTTGCATAAACTTGTCAACCAGTAAAGTTGACAAGATGCATAAAGGTTTGCTGTGAAACACGTCCAAAATCCAGAATCTACTGTATATCTCTCCTTAGTCTGCCTGGGAGAAAGCTGATATCAATCTCCTTCTTACATGGGAAGATTCGGAACAAGCCTTCAATTTCTAACTACCAGGCTAGAAGGTATTTTAAGGTGGAATTCTTTATTCATTGCCCATTGCAGCTTCTCCACGTTGTAGGAAACATTTCGGTATTCAAAGAAATGACAGATGAGGAATAGAAACCCATAATCTATTGGTAATAGTATACCCTTGCTTCCACTCCCGGCTGTAATTAGTATTTAAATTCTGTGTATTCAGCAGAGCAGAGCCTGCAACAGAGGTTTCTTCCATTAGAGTTAATCAGCTCCCTAAGTACTGCTGCATGCAGGCGTGCGGGTGCTCAAACTAACAGCAATCAGCCCAGGAGCAGAGGTTTCTGGATTTGAACATGAGCAAGTACAGAAGGAAGATGAGTTGCCTGCTAGACAGAATGAAATGCTTCTGAGAGATGAGGTAGGACTGCTAGGATGTGAAATTTGTGGGAAATAAATTTAAGCAGCTGGGTCACTAATTGGCTCCTGTTCTCTCTGTGACTTGTATAAAGCTGGCTAAAATCAGCAAATACCAGGAACCATCATGACTTAAAAGCAAGCATAAGCTGAGTTAAAATATCTCTGAGGGTCTTGGGCATTCCTTCCCTGTGGTCGTGTGTCTTGGATAGCCTAGCCAGAGCTGCAAATCAGGGCAAAGAACTCGTTTGTGTCTATAGCTACGAATGAGGAGTAATTGTAACATTAATAATATAAAATTGTTTACCTAACGGGAAAATTAAGTCTAGGCACCACATAATCCCACTGTTAACATGTACTGAGTGGATGAAGCTACTTACTGGGCTCTGCTTTTATGTTTGGAGGGGAAGGTACGTTATTGCTCTGGTTGCCTGAAGAAGCTGCACGTGAAGCCATGCTTCGGCAAACTGTGAGTTGAACAGTTCCTCGAGCCTTCCGCAGCAAATCTATAACGGTTTGGCGTGGTAAACCAGACACTAAAGTGTCATTCACCTAAAAAATACAATGATAAAACAAGATTCCTGTAACAGAAAGCTTTTTAAACACATAATCCAGCATTGTGCATGCTTTATGTATCTTCCCTGCATCTCACGTCTCCTCTCGCCCTCCTATTTTAGTGACTTGCTTGATCTTCCCCTCTCTGTTTCTTTATAGCATGACTGCTAGCAGCACATCCCAGAAATGTAGTCTGCCTCTCTTTCAGGGCACTGAGAGGGCCTCACTTCTCCTACTCCTCACATGGAAGCGGGAGAAGGAAGGTAGTGAAAAATAGAATAGCAAAAAAATGTAAAAACTTGAAACTCTTGGAGAGGGGAGAAAAGTGGATTTCAAGTTAACAACAGCAACAATAAAAGATTGGTAGCTAAGAGGTAGTTAGGACAGTAGGAATTTACAAGTTCAAAAGCACTAATTCCAGTGCTTTCTGCTTGTCTTGATACTGGCAGCAATGCCAGGATTCTCCCCATCTCCTGGCTAGCTGTTAGGGGCACGCTTGGTCAGCTTACTCTTGTTTTCTGGCCTCTTCATGTGCAGTCCCTACTGGGCCCAGCAGCCCTTTTCTCACTGTAGAGGGGCCGAGGCCCACACTAGCTGAACTAGTGGCGAGGGTGGGGGGCCCAGAGCAGCCTTCTGACCACCAGGAGTCCAGCGACACCACCTTCCACCTCTTGCTGTGCCAGGCAACCTCAGGTTTCTAGTCTAAGCAATTTTTATACTGAAGAGGATGCTCTTTATAGAGTAACTTGAGGAAAAAAAATAAGATGCCCAAAATGATGAAGAACAAGTCTTACCTTAAGTAAGATGTCACCAACTCGAAGCCTCCCATCCAGATCTGCAATGCTGTCTGGGCTGATGGCTTTTATTAGGATAGCCCTGCCATTTCTGCCGCCTACTAGTGCAAATCCTAGGCTTCCATTTTCTGCTTTTTCCAATTCAATCTTAATAATGAAGTCCTAGAATACAAAAGAACACAGTTGGAGTTTATTCAGTATTCTGTTTTATTTGCGTTTTTAATGTGAAGTAATTCTATTGTGCTTTACAGTCCGCACTGGCGGATGTAAATTGTGGGATGTCTCCTTCCCTTGAATGGGTGTAAGGAGCTTCCAGTGATTAACATGGCAGCTACATGTATGTATCAAAATGAAAATAGTATGTACTTATTTGCACAAGTATTTTTAATAATAGCTGGAGAGTACAAGAGCAAGGTGATGTGTACTTCATGTGTGTAATCCTTCTATAATATATATAATATGTTGCCCTCACTGACAGACCAGTCTCTTTTATCTCCAGCATGACAGTAACTCAGTATGTACTCCATTCCTTTATTGTTCCATAATTAAAATCTTAACCTTGCAGACCCAACATACCTGCCTGTTTGGCTCTAGTACTTCATTCACATTTACAATCAGCTGCCTTTTTAGGGTCAAGCATTATGTCAGAAAGAGCAGCAACCTAGAAATGTTTATGACTCGCAGCACGACTGGTTCAGATGGTGCACTTATCAACCTCAGAAATTATTCTAGCAAGTTGAACAGACAAAGTATCATGGATTAAATGGTGTGGAAGAAGCAGTAATAGTGAGGACTTAATCAAAAGCAAGAAAGTTGTTCTGATTTTTCTGCCAGGTTGGAGGTCTAATTTGAACAAGAGGCAGCCCTTTCTTATAAACCACAGCCAAGAGAAAATGAGTAAATCTATGAAATACCAGTCCCAAAGTGGGCAATTTCAATTCCAAGTAATATTATTTTCCACATTACACAAACATAAGCAATGTTTGTACTTCTAAGTCTTTTGAAGTATTGTATGCTTTGCATGGAAATTCATCCTCCTCCTGCTCCTGTGTAGTTTAGGGATTTATCATTTCAGAAATACCACTACTCTTACTAGTTGTAAATTCAAACCAGTCTGGTTTATGTCAATAGTGCATAATACTCTAAAGGTTTGAGGTAATTTTATTCTCTTTTCAAGTTTAGAATTTCAGACTGAAACATTAATCTCAAGTTTCAAGGATTGTTTTGACGTTGTTGTGGAAAACACTTCCTGATTACAATTACACTTGTTTTGCCCAGAATCCTATGCTGTGGCATCTCTCCTTCCTGTGGTACTTTCTTTCTAAGTTAGGGATTAATCTTGTAAACTAGTAAGAGTAGTAAGACCTAATGGAGGGGCTACATCATACGAGTTTTGCTTCTGTTGCCAAGCTGTTAAAGTAGTGATGTTATACTCTGGAAAAACAGCAAGAGAAGGGTCTGACCCCAGGAAGTGCTGAGCGCACACTGGTCTATGCGTGCTGAGGCAATTCACCACTTCACAGTACATTCTCCAAATGCAGTCTGTTCGCTTTTTCAAAGAAACCGGAGATGAAGTAAATACATTAAATACCACTATTGAAAAAAAAAAAAAAAAAAAAAACAACTCAATATAGCTCACTTTACTTGATGGACCGCCTTGCACTTGATAAAATTGTCACTTGCCTTGCATTCTGGGGGGTCAGGAGTGCTTTGCTGAGTACCACAGTTTGTTTCTTTCAGATGTTCCTCTGTGAAAAACCAGCAACAGTTTTTACTAGTGAAATGTTCTGTAGTATAGCACTCAAAATCATAATAGTTAGAGACCTAATAAAGCATTTCCTATTAGATGTGTGAAATAAAAATGTTCCTGTGGGCTTATTCGTGTTACTTGGTCTGTTATGCTCCTGAAGTGAGCCTTCTGCTTGTCATCCCTGTAGACCTTTGGCCTCCCAGAGAGTAGTTTCCAAAACAAGCTTTAAAAGCTGCACATTACAGGGTCAGAGACATCAGCTGGACAACAGGCAATGGATACACATTTGCTGATACTCCGAAGGTTGCAGTTGTGTTTACTAAGAATTAATCATTCCCAGGTACTTCCAATACCATCTACCAATTTCTTTTTCTTTTTTCTTTTTTCTTTTGTTGTTGTTGTCGTTTTTTTAAGAGAGGACTAAAAATTTTACAAACCCTCACTGAAAAATCAAGTTACTTACCATGTTGATGTGGTAGTTGCTGTTCTTGGGAGTTCAGGTTTTCATTTGAGAGAGAAATATTGGCTTTTTCTGTCTCAGCAGGTGGCCCTAAAAACATACATGTAGGTTTGTTCTGACAGACCTCCCGCTCAGCTTCATATGTCCAAGGGAATGTAAACTCTGCTTAGTTTATGAAACAAAGCATCAATATCCAGTATTGATGTTGTATGAGGCAGCATGAGACAGTTATTATTGCATGATTAAGTTTGCCAAGTTGTGCAGTGATGTAAATAATTCTTTCATGAACTGCAGGAATATTACATCTCATTTATTGCTATATTTAAAATTAACAAGAACTGGAGATCCGAATGAGTCATTCCAGACCTGTGGCAGTGATCAGGCAGAGGAAGAACTAGGGTGTCTTAGTGTCCACAGAGCTCGCAGTGTAAGAAGCCAGTGTGCGTTTCTTGAGTTCCACCCTGCCTTCACCCCCTCTGAGTTTCACTTCATCATATATTGGTAATCTTACTTATCTTCCACAAAGTACTCTTAAGGTATGAATTATAGAAAATTCTTGTTCTGTTGTTAGTTGTTGTTTTATATATTAAAAAATGTTCCCTGTTGCATTTGCAATTTTAATATGTATTTTTGTAACTAAGAGAATATATACAATGAAGGCTTACTTCCTTGTTAGCAAACTATTACAGATTTATAGATTAAATCTATTAGAGATACAACAAATTATTATAGATTCCTTTAAAAAAGCCCTTTACAAAAGGGAAGAACCTCTTTTTTTTTTTTTCTTTCTTTTTTTTTTTTTTTTAAGACTCAGAGAACTGTACCACTGTACAATAAAAAGGTCTGCATGAGAGAGGGATCATAGCTGGTAACCTATTTCTGAAAGTGTCTTGAGAAATCCCATGGAGCCTACAAAGCTTACTGAGCACAGATGTGTAGCTAAGCTACCAGGATGTGTGTTTACCTTACTTTAGTTGTACTGCAGAAACTGAGAGTACACTTAGCTTTACCCATCTCTTGCAGTAAATTCAAAGAAGCCTATTCTTTAGTAAGTAAAATAAGCTACTTCAGGTTGTAAAAACATACACATGGTAGCTGCCTTAGAGTAAAAAATCTGTAGCTAGCTTGCCTTGGAACGGACACAACATAGGCACAGTAGCTGTCCCTGACTGTGCCGCTGCAGCCTCTGCTTGCTGAGATTCCTTCTGCTGCTAGAGCAGTTCTGGTCAAGCCTCTGTAGTGTGGATGGTCACTGAAGTAGTGTGTCAGTTATGGTAATAAACATAGTCCCCTGATAGGAATGCTCCTCTATTAAAGGAGCATTTATTATTATAGATACTGGTTTAAAAAGTTGGTCTAAGAAAATTAAGTCATGGCATCATATTAAAGAGTAGCTCAAAACCACATGGAGAATAGTTTTCATCAAAACAGATGTTGAAATATGAACATAAAATTCCCACTAAACAACAAACAATAAAACTAACAACAAATTTAAAAAATAGAAACTGACTATGCAAATATGGATGAAAATAGAATATTTTTTACAGAGAACTGTGTTTTATTTCTGTCTGTAAAGAGCTGTCAGTTTTTCTTCAGACCCTTAGTATGTTAACAAAAATGCTGAAAGCCAAGTTACAATCTATTAATAAATGTTTAATACAATGAGTCAATACCTTATGTTTATTTCCAAAATCGGAAGCAAATGTTAAATTCAACCCCCCAAATATTAGCCTTACTTACTATTTTCTTGGTCTATAGGAACCACTGGATTGCCATTTCTGGAGGCAGAAAAAGTGAAATATGTGAGCCATTAAGAGCTGCATGCTTTATAAAAGCACATATGAAAACTGTTTCTGAAAAAGTCAGTTGTCTAAATTACAGTTCTATGATTTGTTATTCTTAATGGTGTTTTCCTAAAGAGCATTTATATCAATATATGAAATATTAGACAGCCATTAACAACAACAAAACATTTTAATTAAATGGGTTTAGAAAAGAAAGAACACGTTACACCATCTGTCCCAGTACAAAACTGCTTTGTGGCATATTTTGAATCAGCTTCAGTTCTCCTCTATGAAGTGGGAGTGATCACTTTTAATTTCCTTTCCCCTTTTTCTGTTTATTTCCTTAGACTGCAGATTCTTAAGATCAGTGTGTGTTGCCTACTAGCTGCTTATACAGCAATAAATATAATGTGGCTGGAGTTTCTTCACCTGCTAGCACAGAGCCAGTTAATAAAACACTGATAAATGTTTGAACTACTTTAAGATTGCTGTGACAGACACTAAAGCTGAATCTCGTTATCTAACTTAGTAACCCCAAAATATGTGAATGACTATTTGACTGTAAGATCTTTAGAGGCTATTTCTGTATCCTATGCCTCTGTCAGACTGCAGAATGCAAAGCATCTAAAACGCAGTCAAGACCCATTGAGGGAAATTCTTTACTGCAGGTTATTCATCAACCCTGGGATGATTTTTTTTTTACATGCTGCAGACTAAACACTGTATTTTTAATACCTTTCTAAAATGTTTGGCTGTGGGAAATAAATCAGAGTTTCCCATCAGAAGTAGTTAAAGGATTCACACTGGTGTTTGGATGATGAAGTCTGAAGAGTTACAATTCGTGTTGTGTGAGTTTACCTATGCTCATATTATTCTATGTTAGCTATAATTAGAAGGAGTTAAGATATCTTACTGATGTTGTACATCAGATTACACCTTCAGACCTCTGAGCTACAGCATTCTTCCTGTTGTTTGTCTTGGTTTCATTGTTTGACTTGTTCATATAAAATTTAGAAACCTGCTATAACATTAGGACTGAGTACGTTCAGATTTCACATGTTGGCTCAGATTTACCTTGTTGCTTTGATTTGGACATTCTGGGTGGCAGCTTCACACACTCTCACTGCATCATCCAGGCTGATGCCCTCAGTCCACAGCCCACAGATGTACAGAATCTGATCTCGTGGCTGCAAACTGCCTTCCACACTGGCAGGGGAGCCAGGCACTATCTCTAGCACATAAATACCTTGTAACTTGCTTCCAGCTCCTCCTGTCAGCTTCAAGCCTAGAACAATGCAGACAAAACATCTTTTGTGACAGCATGTTTTCAATTTCACTGTCAGTGAGGTGAAGCCTGATGGAATAGATGTGGTATTGAAAAATAGGCTGAACAAAGCACCAACATTATAAACAACCATCTTGCCCCAGTGAGAGAGGGAGAATGAAATGCAATTTGGTGTTTAAAATAAATAAATAAATAAATAAATGGAAATAATGAAATGGTATTGTCCATCTGTACACTTCAGCTATTCCATAGTGCTTTATTTCACCTGATGTTGAATAACCATTTGAATAAGACTGTGTGGCATAGCAGTAACTCCGTCATTACCAGTCTGTATAACTGCCTTGCAATCTTTAGAGTGATGGAGGGTGTGATATCAACCCAATTTTTCAGACAGGGAATGGAGACACAGGACAACTGAGGAGATACCTATGTGGTACAGAACAGTGTTGCGCAATGATACTCAAGTAATTTCCAAACAAGCTAGTTTCTGAACTGGGAACAGGATGTTGTATCTGAGCAAATATAGCTATACTATTTCCTGGGTCTACCCAGCAATAGATATTTATCATTACTACATTACTACAAACAGCTTCTAGTGTTTCTCTGTGTATCAATAACATAAAAATATGTGACTGAAGATCTGGCAGAAACTTCAGCTGATAGGGTGATAACACAAAGATATTTCTTTCAACAGCTTAATTGGTCTAATAAGAGATATTTATCTTCCTTTTAAGGCCTTGCCCAAAATAAAGTTTGCCCTCCTACAGTCGTGTTGATGGAGGAGAGCATAAAGGTGTCAAGGTCACTCAGGATCAAACTGATCCAATACCACCGTTGCATATGATTATCATACCACTGCTGTATTCCCTGTCTAAAATAGCATTTGTAGTATTTACTACACACCTAGCTGTCCGTTGGCACCTTTTGTGAGAGTAATTTCAGGAATGTCATCTGGCCTAACAGCAGGACATGGATCGCTGCCAGCACGGCCAACCACAAGGTGCAGATCAGGAGGAGAGTTGTGTAGTAAAGTCAGGGCTTCGTTGCATGGTAAAGATGTGACATCGATTCCATTCACCTAAATGACAAACCATTATAGTGATGTCAAAGATCTCGTTGACCATCATTACACTTCTCCCTCCACCCCAAATATTGCATATGAACTTAAATTAGTGTTCACTCTCATATTATCGCTTTGCTGTGGCACTTAATGCCTGTGAATGTAACAGTTACAATTGCAGTAAGATTTTTTCAAACTTTTGTTTTTCTGAATGTACAGTTTTCATAAAAATAGCTTCTTTTTCTTGAAACTTGAGGCCTTGTAGCAAAAAGCAAGGAAGACAAGTTCAATGAAACAAATTAAAGATGAACCTTAAAACACGTTTTGTTCAAACACTACAAAGGACATAATTCCTGTATCCTGTATCCACCTTTCTTACTACATTAATGCAGTTTATATCAAATAGGAAGCCATTTAGTGTCTCAGTTGTATTGCATTACTGCTAGATGATTTTTGTTTTTTGCCTGGTCATACAATGTATTCAGTCTGAAGTTTATTCTACCGGAGTCAGCAGAATTATATTTATTATATGATTCATTTGCACTTGCATACATAAATACATGATTAGCTACACCCTACCAAATGAGAAATGCTGAAGTTAAATGACATTGATCTGAAAATACTTTATCCTCTGTTTAAATTCAAAGGATTACTGTACCATAATGAGTCTGTCTCCCCTTCTCAGCCTTCCATCAGACAGGGCAGGCTCATGCAAGATTTCATCAACATACAGACAGTTGTCCACTTTGTTAAAAACCACTGAGAATCCATAACCATTGTTCTCTGACCTTGTCAAAGTCACAAAGACCTCCATTTCCTATTAAAATAAGCATGAGATATATTTGATGCAGGCTTTTTAGTTGCTTCATTAACATCTTGCATTTATGTTTTATATGCAAATAGGAATCAGATGCTCAGGTGATATAAATAAGCAGCATACCTAAAGATTTCTCTGATCTGTCATTGCAGTGTTCCAGAATTAATTTTACTTCTTTATATCTATCTGGTGGAGCTTCATGGTCACTGATTGAAAGGGCCCAATAAGGCAGAGAAGGCCATCTGGGACTGGATTCTGGGCATTTAAAATGTATAAAGAAAGGCACGGAGGCCTCTGAACTGACAAGCATTACAATAGTAGGGTTCAGAGGCTGCTGCTGTTATTGCTATTGCTTTCCCACTGAAGGAAATGGCTGGACCTAAATTTTGTCCTCACTGCTCTCAAATTAGTAGGAATTCAGAGCTCATTAGTGTCAGCAGGGATGCAAGATGTTCAGCTTTTAGCAGAGCCCTGTATTTTGAATAGTAATTAGTACAGGGATCATAGTTTCTTATCAGGACATTACAGTACTAGCATTGTAACAAAATGATTTTGCTCATGGGTTTAAAACACAACAAAAAATATGAAGTAGCTGATTCCGATTAATTTATATGTTACAAGAGAACAGAATGGGTCTTAGGCCTTCGTATCCTGGGAATAATACTGCACAGTGGTGGTCAGTTAAAGAAACAGTAATATGGCAAGGGGGAGGAAATAGCCTTTAAGGAAATGGTAGAGAGTTGGGCATACAGGGAGATCTGCTTTATTTGAAGATTTTGGACATTGGAGGAAAGTGAATAAAGCCATGTAGAAATAGCGTAGGTAATGTGTTAAAAATAATGTGTTAAAAATAAAGCTTTTATGAATGGTAAATTGTTAAAGCTGTCCTTTCCCTAGCCATGGTCTGACTGTTAATACTCCAGTGCCTATCCCATACCCTAGTGCAATCCTCCTTTTTGTCCTTCTCTTCCTCTGGTTCCTCCACGTCTTCCCATTCATTGTCACTGCCATGTGTATCTCTAGCAGGCAGGGATGAGGAGAAAGGGCCACAAACGCGTGGTTGTGGTGTCACCAAGGCTGCGGAGAGTGTCTCAGAGCTTCCTCCACGTGAAAGTGAGGTCACAGATGTTGAGCTGATGGCAAGATGCTCTTCATCAATAGGGGTTAGAGAGAGAATTTCAGGCATACAGTTTCTGTTCGACAGGTCATCATCACCCTTATTAAATACAGGGCTGGAAAATAAAAAAGATTGCAGTGCTGGGATTTTCCTCCATATACTTCATTAGATGGCCACTGAAATGTCTACTGCTTATACTCTGCCCTGTATTAATTTTAACTGTTGTATTTGTTATAGTATTAAATTGCTGTCTAGGTCCTCCTAGTATTAATATAAAGAGGAAGTAATCAATCTTTTTATGAAGCTAATTAAAAGATTAAGTATCAGAATGCCTGCAAAATCTTACACACATTCTTTTCTAAAGCATTAGTTAGTACTTTTGTTGTTTCTTGAAAAGAATGGTTGGACACTTCCTAGACCATTAAGTCTTTCATCTGCCATAAACAATTTAATTAATTTAGCTAGTAAGTGGTGTGCACGTTGCAAGGCTATTACAGTTTTCATATGTGCATATTTCCTTCTTGAAAAGTAACTGTCAGCCACATTCATGGCTGCTGCAGTTCTTTCCTTGGTAATTGGAGCCCAGATCCTGAGCATGAAACATAAATGATTCCTCTCTTCCTAAAAATAGAAGTCCTGAGTTCTCTTTTGAAGTTTACGTTTATTCTTATGGTGCACGTCTTGCATGAAATGACAGAATATCCTCAGTGCTAAGTTCTTGTTTCAAAAGTTGACTATAGTCAGAAGGAAAGTATAAAGCAGTAGTGAAAGATGCTTTTTGGATGGATACAGCTAATCACCTGCAATGGCATTTTTGAAATGTTGGCTGAAATAAGGAAGACCTGCAGGCTCGTGCTCTATGCACTTAGTCAAGGAAGCGACCTAGCGTGTTAGCTTATATATCTATAGGGAGGAAATGAGGAGTTGGACATCTCCAGTAGCCTAGCAAAGCTGAGAATGAAGCTGGCAGTCTGTGTGCTTTAATAGCTGAAAAACAGGTGCTACAATACTGTGAAAGAAGATAGGGATAATTAGAATAAATATTTAAGGATAACAACAAATGCAGTCTGGTCCTTTCTTTAGGTTAAAGGAATAAACGATTAAGTTCAATGGACCTTGCTCAGTGAGAGTGTCACAGAAACTGTCCCATGCCAGTGAAGTGCTGATTGACCTTCATGGGTACAAAAGGTGTCTGGCAGAGCTACACAGGCTCTGTGAGCCAGCAGCGGCCTAGTCACAGCACAGCTTCTAGCCCATCTCTGTGTCACCATGGGAAATACATGAATCTTGATCGTCCTGTAGGCCCATATACAAGGTCCACTGACATGCTAGACTTAACCTTTGGTGTCTGGGGGACCCCTCCACATGGACTGCCTAGGGGACAACTATGGGGTGAAGTTTCTCAAAGTAGTTTTTTCAAAGGTTCTTTTTGTTGGCAATGAAAAGAGTCACAGGAATTTCCCATCTGAAATCCTGAGCAGTAAACTTCTTAGAATTCCTATCAGAAGACTTCTACATTAGCATGAAATGTTTTAAGCAATCTAAAGAAAAGAAAGGGGAATCCTTTTATTAATGCCTATTATGTTATTGTATGTATATACATATGTGTATGTACATATAAATAGTTAGCTGGAAGGATCACTTAAACACATAAAATACTATTTCAGATGCATATCTTCTTAAACTGCTCTGGCTGTCTTTTGAAAATGCAGAAGATGAAACTAAATGATACTGAGAATATACCAAACAAAAACATTTATTTCAGAACTTCCTTCTTGAGAAGAATCCATGATTTTTCTTGCAATTGATATTTTCCCGCAAGAAACTTAGTTTTGATGAAATGGTGTCTCTTGGCAAGTGTGTTTTCTACAGACATATTTCAGCTGGTTTTAATCTTGGAAGTAGAGAAACATTTATGCAAGCAGGAGCTTCACTCATAAGTGTGAATGAAGTTTCTTCTCTCGTGAGAGAAGAGCTAAAAGTATGAATTGCAGTTATGGCCCCACCAGACCTGCAGTCACCTAGAACTGTGGCTCCCCAGTGACTGGAATTTGCAATTACCTGGTTCTGTGCTTGATGAATGCCAAAAGTAATGAAAAGATTTGAGTGACTGCGTGAAAACTGGAAATGAATTTCTAGAGAAAATTAACAAATCTGTAAGTTAAAGGTCACTGATAGACATTTAACTTTCCACCAATCTTTTCTGTTCTGGTAATTTATGTTATTTTGCACTGGGAAAGATGTTTAAAATGGAATCTTCTGTGTGCCATGTGCCAGAGTCAAGTATATCCAAGAGAGTGTAAAAGGAGGCTTGAGTCTGGTCGGACTGTATTTTATTGTATAACTTGTCAGGGCTTCTATTGGCTCCTGAAGATTGGAAAATAATGTTTTGCTCCTTGATCACAGTTTGTCTTCTGAGTGTTGTTTTTTTTGTTTTTTTTTGTTTTTTTTTTTTTTGTTTTTTTTTTTTTTGTTTTTTGTTTTTTGTTTTGTTTGTTTGTTTGTTTGTTTGTTTTGTTTTGTTTTTTTGTTTGTTTTTTTTTTTTTTTGATTGTTTGTTTTACCTGGAGAAAATTGAAATTAAAAGGTTACACAGTAAGAAATGTTTGCTGCCTACTTAAGTCAGCTCTGAGAAAACTGAAGTTGAAAAAAAATCATACAATAAATAAGAAAGTCTTTGGTTCCTATTTAAGTCAATAGGAGTCTTTTTACTGATTTCAAAATGCAGCCAGCTTTAGCTGAATGGCATAAATGATTACAGTAGTGCAGCACTCAACTGTCTTGCTATGAGGATTTATGCAGAATTCCAGTAAATTGAGAGTAATCAGACAGCAGATTAGGATTGTCAGAATAAGATGATAAAACAAAATTTTCAGTAATCAGCAGTGACTAATAGAGAGCCCCCCATACTTAATGCTAAGTAATTCACTTTTGAAATCTTAGGAGCCAAAGGAAAGGCTGCAGAGGAGATTTCAGTGTTCCTTACCTTTCAGCACATCCAAGTTCACATGGTGAGTAGCAGTTCTGCTTCACTTCTTCCTCCAGGGAGTGGAACACTTCAGAACTGGCAGCTTCTTGATGAAATTTCCAAAGGTCCTTATAGGAACTTTCCCTAGGAGGCATAAGTCTCTGTATGGGCATATCTTGAGACTCTGCTTCTTGCTCTTCATAAGTTGAGCTGTCTTCTTCTGGAGGCTCACTGAAATCTGCTGCCACTGGAGAATCCAAACAGTCTTCGAGGTCTGGAGAGGTGCTACCTCCATCACTGGTAGACCGGTCCAAACTATTTCCTGCCTCTGGACTGCCTGGCATCTCTGCCACAAACTCCTTAACAGGAGATGGTGCTGGAGTCTATCAAAATAACAAAAAGGTTATAACTTTTGTTCTCCCATCTTCTTTCCTTTAAGAACCAAAGAAGAATTTAAAGAGATTATTGATAAGCATCTTAATGTGAAAATACCGGATGATGACTGGAAGGGAGTAAAAAACGGAGGGAGATACTTATTCACTAAATAACTGTTTTGTCCTTATGTCTGTCTTCTACGTTGTTGAGGAGTTCCAGTCAGGGAGCTACTACACAAGTTCCTTTTCCCAATTACTCATTTGCTAGCGGAGACCTCACTTTATTTCTGTTCATATTGTGCCTGAACTTTAGTCTGCATTCTCTTCAGTGTGTAGAAGTGGCTTCCAGATTTAACTCGTATGCAAGGGACTAAAGTAATTGGTCAGACCAACTAAATAGCATCTTGCAGGAGAGTAAGAGGAGAAGGTTTGTTTTCTGGAGACAGTTCTGACAATCATTTCTGTCTGTCCATGGACATCACTTACAAATCCTTCTGGCATTAGAGTAATCATGAAGCCATTCTGCATGGAGCAAGAATAATGCAAATGCATGCTCATGATAGGAGTACTTGTGCATGTGTCCATGAATTGTATTCAAAAGGCATGAATAATAATACTAGCCTTACCCTCTACTGCAGCCTCGACTGTTGTTTTTATTTTTTGTTGTTGTTTTGTTTTTGTTTTTGTTTTGTTTGTTTTTTCTTCTGATTCTGCTAACCATTAATAAGAAACTGAATAACTGGTTGGAAATGTAATTTCACTTAGTTAAGTTTGTTAATAGGAAAAGTTCCTTAATTTCCTCCCACTTTGGGGAGTAATATAATTGAAACCCACAGATTATAATAGTTGCAGTTGGGAATATCTGCAGTTTCTGGCTGAACATTTAGTAGAACATTTTTAGAAGCAACACTAGCTAGAAGATCTCCTTGGGTATGTGATATTTCACTTCATTGACAGTACTGCAACTCAAAAGTTGTTGCACTGGGATAAACATGTTTCAAATCTGTCAGATTACTATTTTGGTTGCAGATAAACTGTAGAGGGTACGTTGCATATGGGAAGGGAAAGGAATGGAAAAGAGTGCCTTGGAGAAAAGGGAGGGTTGCTTTATTTGAGGCTAGATAGAAAATGTAGTAGTGTTTTTCCAGGTTTACAGAAGCAAGTTCACAGACAGAGTCTTTGTCTTACCGGGACACACTGCTCTATTTCTGGAAGAACACCTTTTGGTGGTCTGCAGAGAAGTAGTATGACTTCTGGTGGAGCTCCTCTCAACAAGTGTAGGACATCCTAAGCAGGAAGAAGGAATATTAGATTTCTTATGAAATATGTTTTTTCCCCAGTCTGTAGTACACGTCTTTTTGCCAACTGATGGAGGATAATTTTTAATGTGATTGCCAAATTCCTAGTATTTGTGCCTCTCAGAAGTGTCTGGAGGCCAGTTATTTTTCTACTCTAAGATCATCATGTTTAAGTGGGACATATTATTTATATGAATGTGTATCTAAACTCAAGTCTCTTCTGTTTACAAATTGTTGTTCCACCAGCAGACACATAGGTTTAAATTAACCTTTCCCTGTTCTTGAAGAAAATCAGGATTTTCAGGCAAATGCATTCAAACTGCGTGTGACAGGGACACATGTGACAGATCTGTCAATTATATCAGTATTGCCCCATAGACTGCCACACTGACTCTAAGCAATGGAAGATTTTCCCAAAGCCCTTACTCGGAATAACATCTGTCCAGTGGCATCTGTCTTTCAGCTATAATGGGATTTGAAATACTTCAGTAGGAGAGAATATGGGGGGAGAGGGAGTCCTATAAGCAAAAACTCCCTATCTGCTCCTCTGCAGAAACTGAATAAAAAGTCTGTACACCAGTGAGCAAGATGGTACTGGCAAAGGACAGACTTCTCCAAGCCAAAAGAAAAATATGAAGTACAATTACAGCCTCCCTGAGTATTTACCATGCTGTCTTTTGCCTTAACCATTTAATGATACAAATGACATGTCAGTAGGAAAATTGTGTGATGTTCTCATAATTTCTGTTCATAACCAATCGCGCCTGTTCAATGTATATTTATATACAGCACTTGGTATCAGGAATTTTCATAAGGTGAAAAGATTACAAGGGAAAAAAAATAAATTTGCACGTAGTCCTTTGTTACTATTTAATTTCATAACACTATAGAATTGCTCATTCCAGCCACCCCCCTCAAAAAAAAAACAAAATAAAATTAAAAAAATATTAATTAATTAATTAATTGAAGGGAAAAAAAAAAAAAACAACCATGCCCTAGACTTATCTCACCTGTTGGAAATTAGAATCTGGGGCATGGTATCTAGCATGTTATGAAACACAAACGACCACGGGGAAAAATGTTTCAATTATTCATGGAAGCAACAAAGATTCCAACTAATTAATAGCTGTTGTTCATCTAACAATACATTTTGGGTGTAAGGAGTGGAAAGTTAAAAATTAAATAGCACAATAAATTATCTGTAACAATTCTGTTATGAAGGGAATTCTCCTTAAGAATTCTAGAGAAGACTCCTACATAGCAATCAAAGTGATTATATGCAAGTACTGACCCCCTCTGGTGATAATTAAGTTTAAATGCAATTTCATCCCATTGTCTTTATTAGCATGTTACCCACCAGGAGGCCCAGTAGGTAACATGCTAGTAGTGCCTGGTACCTGATAAAAGAGTCCTTGAGTAGATGTCCCATTCACGGCTAAAATGATGTCTCCAACTTCAATTTCTCCATTCTCTTCAGCTGGCTGCCCTGGAAACAGTCTTTTGATCCTGACAATAACTCCTCCGAGGTGTTCACAGCCATCTCCTTCCATTTGCAGAACACTAAAGCCAAGGCCTCCAGAATTCTTTGTCAATTTGACTTCAAATATATTGTCTGTTCAAAGGAGGGATTGGACAAAGAGTAGGTTCAATGGCATATGTACCCGTTAAGGAACTGGTATCTATTATATTCTCTACAGACCTTTTTCCTGTGTTCCGCAGAGAAAGATCTACTGATACTAATGACAGAAGATGATTTTAGTGTTCCATTAATTTGCATGAGCCCTAGAATTCAGATGGGCAGACTGATAAAAACTGGTCACTGTTCTACCATGTGTTCATAGGCTTTATGCCATGTGGTACAAGCCTACAAAGGAAGAAGCCATTTGTACCAAGACCAAAAGTTTCAAATACTATCCTTTTCCGACATTCTTCTTTAAATTTTGTGTAGGTCTTACTATTCTGTATGTCTGATGTTAGTTCAGGTGCTGCACAAACCAGCATAAACTAGAATCAGAGCTACTGTCCTTTCGAGACAAGATCAAGAGGCCAGCCATCTCCCAAATACCATACTTGCAGTTGAATCCCATTCTCCTTGGGACAGTGTAGAGAAACAACTGTCCCATGGGAGAGTACAGTGCAGACTTGGTGGTTATGGGACAGCTTCACAGCAAGAGGGGGAATCTATTTGTTGGATAAATTCAATGAAAATGATCTGTGAATCTTCTGCTTTCAAGAAAAGAAGTGATGGCAGTCTCCAGTCCTGGCTGTGGGGCAGCAGCTCACCCTAGCTTCATCACTGCCACAGCGTCAGCAGGCATGCCAACCGAGCTGCCTTTGAGTAGCAGACTAGTGACACTGGCACAGCTGCTTCCTGCCCAAGAGTGCTGTGAGTACATATGGGGATGTCCCCTGCCAGTCCCATCTCATGAAGGCTGAGAGATACAGTACTTATGCCTAGGATAAATTCACCTGTATGTAGCAACTGTAGCTCTAAGCATATCAGATGTATTTATCTTTTTCAGAAACATTTTTGATAGTGTTTTTAATGCTACACATTTTTTTGCTTGGTGTGCAGTTTTTCTCCCAACCCACAGAAATTTCACAGAATTATTTTTGTTCGTTCCTTTCTTGCTCATCATAAGTAGCCAGAGAAAGTCACCCTGAGTTCCTTTGTTCTCTCTCACCATCTGTCAAAAAGCAGTAGTCCTTGGTACCGTCTGTGAAGGATGTTGCTACAGAAACAACTGCACATTGGTCTTCCTTTCCATCATTAGCACTCAGGCATGGCTCTGCCGGTGGGTGGTGTCCCCTTTCTAGAACCAGCTTGGCAACCTAAAAAAAAAGACGAACAGTGCCCATTTACACAGTACACGGTGAACCCACAGTCACAAGGCAGGGAAAGAAAAAGTTTCTTTTGGCCCTGCTTTGCTGCTGTGTTTTATAGTAAGTACAGTTTACAGAGTCATACAATCACAGAATGGTTTGGGTTGAAGGGGACCTTATAGCCCAACTAATTCCAACCCCCCTGCCGTGGGCAGGAACACCTCCAACTAGACCAAGTTGTATGACTGGTCATCCCATTTTGCTCTGCTGTTACACAAACCTGGCCAGATTTCTTAAGGTTTTCCACAGCCTGCTTGTGCGTGAGGCCACAGAGGCTGATTCCATCTACTTCCAGCAGACGATCACCTGAGGGAAAAAAATATGAAATAAGGGGGGAAGGGATGTCAAATTGCTTTGATGATACAAACTGGAGATAAAACTTGAGGCTACCCATGTTGCATTTTTTCTTCATGCTTACGTGTTTCAAATCATGTTACTTTGCTTGAAAGCAATGCTGTTTATTTTATAGTATTCTATAACTAATGCTTAAAACACACCACTTTCCAGGGTATTCTGGAAACTAATGCAGTGATAGCATCTGCTTATCACAGCAACACAGAAAGTAGGTGTCTGAGAGTCAGTGCCCTGGTGTGCAGCTACAGAGGGAAGGTGTGCAGTGTTGGTATGAGACTCCTGTTTTTTCAGTGAAATATCAACATATAAACTACAGTGGAAGGCTAAGGAATGAGGGACTGCATATAATGTTTTGTAGCTGTGTGACCTTCAATCTTTTCAAATGCTGAAACAAACATGTTTCATTATCTTGTAGTAAGTATTCCACACTAATGTCAAATTCTGCAGCCCAGAGTTTTATTGCCAGACTTGTTACCTATCTTTATTTGTCCATCCTTATCTGCCGGTCCCCTGGGAATGATTGACTTCACATATATCCCACCAAGAGGCACACTAGTGTTAATTCCACCCTGCAAAACATACATGCACAGATTAGTGTGGAGTTTTCACATGTTCTTCACTTGATAAAAATCAACGCAACTTATGTATGCATTGCAAAGAAACTGCTTCAGAAAGTACATTTAAAAAATATATAGGGGAAAAAAAAAAAAGAGGATGTTACTCCAATGTTCCATCTAGTTGTAATGTACTTCCCTAGGCAGTAATTGTGCCTTATTTTCTCAGGAAAGTGCAGTGTGTTTCTATGTGGCTATATAGAAACATTTACTAAATGTTCAGATTTTTTTTTTTTTTGTTCAGATTTCCTGTGCTAATGTAAAGATCTGGTTGCATCTTTCAGTCAGTCTCTAGCCCAGCTTCCAGACATTGCAATATGTATTCAGCAGCTATTGGCCTTTCAGACAATATATAAAGCTTGGACCTGACCTCGTGCAGCCAGAAGAATTCCATATTAAACTAAGAATCATGTTGTGTCCAGCTACATCCTTTGGCCAATTTCAGATGACAAAGCAGCTCTCCATTTCTACTGCAAGCAATGAAATGGCTGTTGCTTCCAGCTCCATTTCAGCAAGGCTTATCAACACACCTCAGCCTGGAGCATTAAATTCAATCTTGATATCCAGAACAAGGAATTAGTTTTTCAAATGTGGCGCATAAAGTTTTCACTGTTCCCTTCTCTGGTCTTCTGAATATATGGAAAACTGTATTTTTGTACATTTGGAACTAAAACTGGCCAGGGTCCTTTGTCTAGCCTTTAGAGTATGAAGCATGGCTTATCTTGAGTCCAACTCAGCTCTCATCTCCAGAGCATGAGATGACTGGTTTTGGTCAGTCCTGTTCCCTGCACAGGCCAAAGCCCTATTGGGGAGTGTGTCAACACTTAAGCAGTGACTTGTGGGCACTGCTTGAACCTGTACCATAGTCCTGTGTGACCTGCTTGCATAAACACAGCCTTCAAGTTTCAGGAGCCCCAGGGGAAAACCCATCACGGTCTGGCTTTGCATCATTGCATTTTCTAGAGGCTTTGGCTGTATCCCTCCCTGACAGAACCCCACTTTCAGTGGTAGGTCTCATTTGCAAATTGAGCAAGGATGAAAAGTACTTGTAGCACCATGTGCTTTATGCTGGGACATGTCTTTCACAAATTCTGTGGGCAAGAACAGGGGAATGAGCCAAGCCAGTACTATTATCCTTTCTCTGTCATTCAGTTGGATACTTAAGTTTGAAATGTGCCATGCTACCAGTTTTTCCTTTATCGACCTATCTTCTACCTTTGCTGCACATGAATACACTTCCCTACATGTTTCTTGATTACGTGACAGTTTGAAGGACACACTGAAAGATTAACAGTAACACTTGCAGTCACACTGATTCCGAAAGTCCCATCTTCTTTAACAAGCTCTACAGTATAGATTTCATTGGAGATGGTTTCAGCTGGATGTGGTAAGTGTGAAGAATCACCTTCCTGTCTCAAAAAAAATAAACACTAATGAGACTACTGCATCTCAAGAAAATAAATAAATAAATAAATAAATAAACAAATAAATAAATCGATAAAATACATGTAAAAAGAGAGAATGAGTTTCCAGAAGATATAAAGGTTTTGATCCTGCTGTCAGTGTATGCCTGGGATGGTAGCATTTATATCCCTGACATTATTTCAGGCATACACTGTTACTCAAAAAATAATCCATCTAAATGTGCATAAACTGAGTGTAGATAGGGAGGCTGCTTAACAGAAGAAAATTAGACACAAAATATTACTACTCTGTGGGTGGTTGAAAACTTAAAGAGATTGCAGAAAATAATCAAAATTTTGTAGTTCACTGGAGAAGGGAGGACAACTTTTAATAACATTTTGTAGAACAGTTTCTCCATTTTTTTACTCATTCTAGACATGTATCATTTTGACATTTCCAATGTAATTTAAGAAGCAACAAGTTTCAAGGTTTTCTTCCTTCTTTCCTCATTCTTTAATTTATCAGTTACTTTCCATTCTTATTATAGATGGCATGTTGTTAAGACATATGCTGGGCATCATGCTACTCTACAACATCACAATCTCAGTTACCTCCACATCCAGGCTATCAGATGAAAGAACTGGAATCCTGGGGCCCAATTTTGGTGCTAAACTCCAGGAAAGAGCCTTCTCAAGTTCATCTATATTTGGGTCCTTTTCTTTGGGGAGAGCTGTATGGCAATCTTGAATCTTTTTTCTCCCACTGTCTACACAAGAGATCTCAGATCCACTAGTGCTGTTTCCCCTTGATAGACTCTTTTCTTCATTTAATCCTTCTTCGTATATGTCTGCAAAACCATACCAAAATCAAACATTGATGAATGCAAACAATAAGTAAACTTGAAAGCCGATATTGTATACCACCACAGAAGGACAAAACAGCTTACTAAATCAACTGGTTGTGTAATCAGGTCTGTAAAATGAGTTTGCCATTGCAAAATGGAGCACTGCTATTATAAGGATGGAGAAAAGTATTTGCTTCATCACTGCAGAGAACTATGACAATGATTCTGATTCAAGGTTGGGATGTAGAGCTAATTCTGTCATAGAAAGAAATGCTGAAATTCCCTTGGTATTTAGCAGTGAAGAATAAAGCCCGTAATTGATTAGATTTTTTCATACTGACTATAGAACAGAGATCTCATGACAGCCACTGGAATGATTTTCACTGCTAACCAGTGGTTATTATAACTGGCACTGAGTGGCAAGAAGGTGCTACAACATCCCAGAGCCTAATAAATACCAGTGTCCTGAGTTAATTGCTAGCCCTCCATAGCCAGCAAAGATGTTTGCCTTTATACCTTTGGGTTGAGAGATGATCAGCTCCACTTCATCAGGAGAATTCTGTATAATTTTAACTGCAGTATTGAATGAAACACCTTCAAGACTAATATTATTCACAGAGATGAGTCGACCCCCTTAAAAAAATAAGGATAAAAATAAGACAGTGCACATCAGGATAGGGAAATAAGTTAAGTAGTTAACTTTAATCCATGAGAGTATTTTGATTCTAATTAAAAACTAAGGACAGTGACCTGGTTTGATATTTCCAGCTCTGTCTGCAGGTCCCCCAGGGATAATTGAAGCGATAAAGATACCGAGGTCTAATTTTCCTACATTTTCTCCTCCAATAATTACAAAACCTGCAAAAGTGAGATAGCATGAGAATGCAGACACTGGCAGTATTAGAAAACATGAACCTTAGAAGCACAAAAGGCTCTTACTCCAATGGCATAAGTTTATTGCAAATTCTGGAGACTGGTGCATCAAGATCCTGATTTGAGAGAGCTTTAAACTCGTACTATAATTTAAGCATGCTGGTGACTTCATTGTCTGTTATTTTAATACAATTTCTCAATAAGAGTATTTTTCTGGCTTGGGACTTTAAAGAATTCCAACTGCTTTCTTATAAGAGTCATAAGTTATGTTGACCTTAGTGTTTAACACCGACAGGAGGAATAAGGTATAAAAGCTCATAAATTAGAGCATTATTTTACATTGTGTGGTCTAGGACCCCTGTGAAGAGAAATGCAAACTTCTAATGGATACATGAGGCATGTAAGAAAATTAAATCTATTGTTAATTAATTTAATTTCATTATCCTGGCTTAGAATATTCTGTAACAGGCTGACTTCTCACTGGTAGAACAGTTGGGTTGGGAATCAAACGTGCCACACAAACCTGCACCATTTAGAAATCTGATAATAAATAGCATTAATGGTCAGTTATGGGACCTGATGGTCCTCTGAACTCATCCACTAGAAGAGGATATACTGCGATAGTGTATTATGTAACACAAATGTTATCCAAATAAGAATCTAGAAGTCAGGAAACATTCATGTTAGGCTTGTGTACGCATTTTGCACCCACACAGGCAATATGTGAAGGGTTTGCAGAATATCATCTGCTCCTGTTCCTTTCATTCTACTTTTACCATTTGGTCCCCTTGATCTCTGACACTAGTTAATCCTCTGAAAAAAAAAAGTGTGGCCTTAATTTATGCACTTAGTCCTCTTAAGTCTGAAATGTTAAGACCTTTGCAAAGACTGGCAGTCTTATTCTATAAGGAGAATAAATGAGGTGAAGAAGTTTACAATCTTGCTCAGCATGAGTCAGCAAGCATCAGTGTTTACACCAGGACCTGACAGTCCCAGTAACAAATATAACACTCACGTTCCTTACTTACCAAAGCCATTCTTAGGGTCACGTTTTAGGCTGACACAAATGATTTCTCTTTCTAGACCGCTTAGTAAAACTTCTTTTTGAATGGCTGGTGATCCAGGTGCTGCAGAAACAAAACAGCTAGAATAAATGCAGATGAGTGCAAAGAGATGGGCGACTCAAGTAGCATGCAAAAATGGGGTTTCAAAAATTAAATATATTTCTGTCCTTGTTTTCATTATATCTGAATCAATATAACTCAAGAAGGAAGCTCAAACAAGTGTTTCAAAATTTACATTCTTTAGAACAGAATAATATGTGTAGAACAGGGAAGCACAGTAACTGCGTGAGCTCTTTCTATAATGCTCCTTTCTGGGCGAGTACGCATTTATTTGCAGCACTTTGATTAAGACAACTAAAAAATCAGGCATATAGCACCCATTGAACATGAGGGAGATTTGAACATGAAAAGTAGTATAGATTCCTTTGGAAACTCTAGCCTTAGGCCCTGTGGGCTCAACAGAGTCCTTTTGGCTCTGTAGGTGCAATTCAGCCAGCACCAAGTGTGATGATGACATTGTGGAATTACTTAAAATACAGGTCTAACTTAAAAATGGACTAGCCGAAAAATCGTAACTTTGTGTTCCATATATCTGCTCCCTTTGTGCATGTGATACAGACATCTGGCTTCTGTAAGAAAATTAGGTGCCTTGTGCTTATTTTTCCAGTTAGTTTTATCATGCAAACACAAGAACAGAGGAAGAACCTGGAGCCTATTTTATCTTGTGCACTATTTATTGTTTAGTACATCTCATTTGCAACCAAATTATGACCTCCAAGCATAGACACATTGCCTCATGTGAAAGTCCTGGGTGTACTGAACTATTTCAGTAAAAAAGATTTTTTTTTTGGCACCACTGACTGAATAATTTGATAATCAAGTCCCTTAACACTCATCCTGATGGAAAGGAGGAGTGAAAGGGAAGAAAACAGCTTGCCATGCTAAGTCATGGGTTAATTTGCAGGGCAAGAAGTGCAAAAGGTTATTCTTTAATCTATAAATAGGATATGTTTCAGTCTCCTGGTATTGAAACCATACATATGTAAGAGTAATGTCTCTCTTTATGATTATCATACTCACCACTGATTGTGTTCTGAGTTGAGTGGATAGAAAGGTAGTCATAACTCCTTTGCTTTCCATTCAAATTGATGTGCATTTCCGACTGGGATAGCCCTGATGTGGATCTGCATGGCAGAAAATGAAAACTGCATTACAGTAACAAATCAACGGTGGTATTTAGCACTCTTCACTGTCATTAGTCTGTCAGAGCCAAGTTGGGAATACACATGTTTATAGCCTTTCAACCAGTATTCTGATTGCTGGGCCACATTTCACTGTAGGGGAGAGGTAGTTTATCCTTGCCAGCATTTGCTTCCAAATAACAGCTGCCATTAGACCACTCACATCACAAATGATTTTCCCCTGTGTTTTTTTCTGAGCTGAGTGCAGGCAGCAGGGAAACACAACATAGCCTCAGCATGATTCATTAGCTCTGCTGTTCATTCAGACAAAACCGTGTCTGAAAGTTTTCCTGGTAGTTCCCGTTCTTCTTGGCACTGTTCTAATTCTTAGTATTCCAGAAGGCACTAGAATTCATCAAAAGCCTTGAAATGCTGTGCAGCTATAGTAACTGCCTACACTGGTGTAGCACTGTAAGTGAAAAGGGAGATGCTCTTATGCTGTTCTCTGTGATTTGCACCTTTAGTCACGGAGGCCTGCTCATAAACAACTTCCACTGTGCATTCAGTTCACCTACTGCAACTTCCAGAGAAGATGCACATATTAAAGGTTTTACTTTCATTCTTCCTTATTTTTATCTTTTTCCATATCCCAGTACGTGGTTAATTCCCGAGCCTGGGAACAAATGTAATTTGCCTGGTACAAATTTAAATGCCAATCTGTTTCAAGGTCTTATCTGTGAGGTTGTTACCTTCCTGCCTGTGTTTCCACTGTTGCTGACACAAAGGAGCCCTGGTCCTGGTGGGGACTTCTGGTGTGATCACAGTAAATACTGCAAAATAAAAGCCTGCCTTACATCTACTGTAGAGGTTTGCAATGATGTTGTGTATGACTGAGTGTTCTTCCACAGGTTTAGAGGAAAAAGTAAACATACCTGGCAAGATTGCTTTTGTCTCTAGTCCTGTTGCCGGTTTCAACACTGAGGTTATCACAAGACTTGCTCATCATGCCAACAGAAAGGTTTTCCAGGTTTGCCCCATACAGCATGTTCTCTGAACGAGACAGTCTCTGAATCAGGGCAAGGTGCTCATGCTGAGCTGCATATGCAGAGTTTGATTTGTCTATTTCCATAAATTTACTTTCCTCTGAATAAGAAGGGAGATAGGGGGAGGAGAGAAAGATAAGTCCGCTGACATCAACCCATCTTTTTAAGCAATTTCTGTCTAGCCTTTTGAACACGCCAGAAAAAAAGATTGACATCACAGATATATTTGTTCTGGTATCCTCAAGGATATCCAGGCCTAGGAGTGCATGAAAAGAGTTTTCAATCAATTTCTTTCATAGGTAATATACACTGTATGTAGATGTCATTTCTGTGAATCATACTACAAATTCACTTTCCACAAAGACAGATAAAATGTACAGCCCTGTATAATTTAAACCTGAGTATCTTTATAAATTGCATGTTGTAAAAGTTCAGGGTATGGAGAAAGCTGTCTGTCAGAGACTGAATCACCAGGCTGGTAGTTTTCCATCCTCCACAGGCCCACTATTGTGTCTGAGAAGAGAGGAGCACTACTAACACTGCTGTCCTGAGATCGGAAACGAGCCAAGAATCAATCCCTCTCTGCCCTGAGGGATTTACACAAGTGAAGTTGAGTGGGAGATGATCTTTGTGGTAATGCATGGTATCCAATTTTCCACCTCTGTGTGAAATCTGCTATTTAATGATGTCTGGGCTCTGCAATCTACAAATCTATTTTCAGGGAAATAAAAGATTTTATTTCTCTGAAACAACATAATGCTGGAGAAGGCACTGATGATTTACTTAGATTCTCAATTGATGGGCAGGAGTACCCCTAGGAGGGGACTTGAAGAAGAAAGGGGTAGCAGGCAACTGGAGGCACGTCTGAAAATAAAACAAGAACCCAGTGTAGTGCAGGCTAACACAAATACAGGCTTTCATTCTGCTTGTACGTGCCAACTGACCTCCCATGCCTTTTCCTAACAAATACTACCCTGAATGCAATTTTCTGCAATATTACTCTGCAGCATTAAACCCAGACTCCCTCATCCCTCACTGGCTTTGATCGGGGGCATTTGTGGAGGTGTCAGGGCCTCACTGCCAGGGCCTTCTTGTCAGGGCCTCGCTGCCTTGGTGTTAGCTTGGCCTGAGCGTTGCCATGGTGACTCCAGAGCAGGGATGATGGCTAGCAGGGCTCCAAGAGACTGCAGCGTATGCATCTGAGCAGGGCAGGAGGACGAGCTTCCCTCACATAGAAACAGCCTTATAATCTCCTGCAGACTCCCTGCAGTGGCAGAGGCGGCATTTTGAGCTGCTGTCCGTCACTGCCTCCACGGAGCCTGCTTTTCTGGGACAGCAGCACACACAACCTCACAACCAGAGTCACACGGCTTGTATAAGTCTGGCTGATTTCAGGGATGTGAGGAGCTTGTAACTGGGACCTTGGTTATAATTTCCTTAGCTCTCAATCATTTTGTTCTATTTGGAACTACACAGTAATTTTCATTAAGAAATATTACTGCAGACAAACAAACAAACAAAGTCTTGTGGTTTCCTGAAGGGAAGTTTAGTCATGCTTTTCTTTAAACTGAGTTTAGCTATGTAGTAATTCTCAGCAGAGTACCCCTCGCCACTCACATCATTTCAATAAATGAGACTGACACACCTCCAGCTTCCAGTGAAGTAGAAGACATTATTTTCTGCTCTGCAAATGACAAACTGAGGCACAGCAAAGTTGCTGTGGAGGTTCTGATTCTCAGCCTAACTAAAGCACTTTTCCCTTCCTGTGAGTTCTTTTCTCCCCTATAACACTTAACCTTGTCCTCGGTTAAGAGAGAGGCCTCGAGATTAACTCCCCTTGTCCTTATGGGGGACTTCAACTTGCCAGACGTTAACTGGGAGTGCCACACGGCTGACACGAGCAAGTCCAGGAGGTTCATGAAGCACCTAGATGATAACTTCTTGGTGCAGATGCTAACGGAGCCAACTAGGAAAGGTGCCCTCCTAGACCTGTTGCTAGAAAACAGAGAGGGTCTGGTGGGAGATGTGGTGATTGGTGGCCGCCTCGGTCATAGCGACCATGAAGTGGCTGAGTTCAAAATTTACGGTGACATAAGGAAAAGTGCCACCAAAACCTCATCCCTAGATATGGGGAAGGCGGACTTCAGGCTGCTCAGGGAACTAGTCATCAAGGTCTCCTGGGAAGCTGCTCTTGAAGGCCTCGATGTCCACCAGTGCTGGTCATTCTTTAAGCGATGCCTCCTAGAAGCACAAGATCAGGCAATTCCTAAATATCAGAAGTCAGGCAGGAGGGGCAGGAGGCCGGCGTGGCTGAACAGGAACATTCTTATGGAGATTAGGTGGAAACAGAGAGTGTTTCGCTACTAGAAGGAGGGCCAGGTGACATGGAAAGAATACAGGGATGCTGTTCGTGTTTGTAGGAAGAAAATTCGTGTGGCTAAAGCACACCTAGAGTTGAAGCTGGCTGTGTCTGTGAGAGATAATAAAAAGGGTTTTTTTAGATATGTGAATGGAAAAAGGAGAACTAAAGAATACATAGGGCCGCTCCTTGATAGGGAAGGTCTCCTCACAGACAATGACATAGGCAAAGCAGAGACGCTTAACGCCTTCTTTGCCTCTGTCTTCAATGCCGATGATGGGCTTCGGGACCCAGGGTGCCCTGAGCTGGAGGACCGGGACGGTGGGGATGACAAACTCCCAACCGACCCTGAACGTGTGCGGGATTTGCTACTCCACCTGGATCCCTACAAGTCCATGGGTCTGGATGGGATTCATCCCCGGGTGCTGAAAGAGCTGGCGGACGTCATCGCGGAACCTCTCTCAAGTATTTTTCAACTATCCTGGGAGTCTGGAGAGGTCCCGGTAGACTGGAAGCTGGCAAATGTTGTGCCGATTTTCAAGAAGGGTCAGAAAGAAGACCCTAGCAATTACAGGCCTGTCAGTCTCACGTCAGTGCCTGGTAAAATCATGGAGAAGATGGTTCTCGAACTTACTGAGGCGCACCTGGGGGACAAAGCAGTCATTGGTCCCAGCCAGCATGGGTTTGTGAAGGGTAGGTCCTGCCTAACTAACCTGATTTCCTTTTATGATAAGATCACCCGTATGGTGGACCAAGGGAAACCAGCTGATGTGATTTTTTTGGACTTCAGCACGGCTTTTGACACGGTTTCCCATAGGATCCTACTGGACAAAATGTCCAGCATACAGCTAAATAAAAACATCATACGATGGGTGAGCAATTGGCTAACGGGCAGGGCCCAAAGGGTTATGGTGAATGGGGCTGCATCAGGCTGGCGGGCGGTCACCAGTGGGGTCCCTCAAGGCTCCATTTTAGGGCCGGTACTTTTCAATATTTTTATAAACGATCTGGATGTAGGAATAGAAGGTATTTTGAGCAAGTTTGCTGATGACACCAAACTTGGAGGAGTTGTGGACTCGGATGAGGGTGGAAAGGCCTTGCAGAGGGATCTGGATAGGTTGGAGAGCTGGGCGATCACCAACCGCATGAAGTTCAATAAGAGCAAGTGCCGGGTCCTGCACCTGGGACGGGGAAACCCTGGCTGCACGTACAGACTGGGCGATGAGACGCTGGAGAGCAGCCTAGAAGAGAGGGATCTGGGGGTCGTGGTAGACAGCAAGTTGAATATGAGCCAGCAGTGTGCCCTGGCAGCCAGGAGGGCCAACCGTGTCCTGGGGTGCATCAAGCACGGCATTGCTAGTAGGTCGAGGGAGGTGATTGTCCCGCTCTACTCTGCGCTGGTGCGGCCTCACCTCGAGTACTGTGTGCAGTTCTGGGCACCACAGTATAAAAAGGACATGAAACTGTTGGAGAGTGTCCAGAGGAGGGCTACGAAGATGGTGAAAGGCCTGGAGGGGAAGACGTACGAGGAACGGCTGAGGGCACTGGGCCTGTTCAGCCTGGAGAAGAGGAGGCTGAGGGGAGACCTCATCGCAGTCTACAACTTCCTCGTAAGGGGGTGTCAAGAGGCAGGAGACCTTTTCTCCATTAACACCAGTGACAGGACCCGTGGGAACGGGGTTAAGCTGAGGCAGGGGAAGTTTAGGCTTGACATCAGGAGGGGGTTCTTCACAGAGAGAGTGGTTGCACACTGGAACAGGCTCCCCAGGGAAGTGGTCACTGCACCGAGCCTGACTGAATTTAAGAAGAGATTGGACTGTGCACTTAGTCACATGGTCTGAACTTTTGGGTAGACCTGTGCGGTGTCAAGAGTTGGACTTGATGATCCTTAAGGGTCCCTTCCAACTCAGGATATTCTATGATTCTATGATTCTATGATTGTCTTGTTGCTTGTACAATGAAATTGCATTTATTGCTCACCTGATGAAGTTTGCCGAAGTTGCCTAGAGTTCATCTGTGCATTGAATTTGTGTTGGGCTGAGCAGAGGTCCAGCAGATATTTACACGTCTTTGCTGTATCAGTAATGAATGTGTGTTTCTTGCCGCTGAAACTACTTTCAATCATGAATTTTTTTCTCTAAAGGAAAAAAAAAAAAAAAAGAGCACAGCTTGCTTCATATAACACATCAGTCATTATACTGAGGCACTGAAAGCTCATTTGTATAATTTTGTTGGTTTGTCTAGATGTATTTATGCCTTGCTGCATCCCTTGTGGTTGCAGTAAATGCCCACCGTAAATTCGACAGTTGTGAGTGAGGTGTTTGTCATTTGGATCATAACTGTGCTGTGCTGAATGTCAAAAGCCTTTGGACACTGACTGTATCGGGAGCAGGTTGATAGGCTTGGCAAAATTTGGCCCTACAGATGTTAAAGAAAGGCCATTTTGGGAGAGCAAACAGGTTGGGAGATTTGTGATGAAGATTGACACCTACGGTGTACAGTAATACATTGATACGCCTCTGATGGCAGAATATTATTTAGAAAGGGGTTATAACCTTGTCACCAATGCTGGTTTAACAGACATCAATATACTAAGAGATGAGGATGCAAAAAGTGAGGTCTAGAAAGGGGAAGGCATGATCCTGTGACCTGATGTGGAAAGGAAAATGAAAGAAAAGAGAGAAGTAAAGATGATAGAGGAATGAATAAGGAATATGCTCTCAAGAGGTGTGACATCATTCCTGTAGTAGTCAGTACCGGCTTACTCAGTTTTGTAGTAATTGACTTCAATCTTGGCAAAAAGAAAAAAAGCCAGAATGAAACCTCGCTAAGAATTAGCTATCCTGAGATCCACATCCAGATTTTCAACTGGTTTCAAAAAGCACATGTCTGTATGGAATGAGTCTAATCCTGGCTCTGAATGCAAGAAGTTTATCAAAGTGACAGGCAGAAGGGGAGTAAAATAGTATAGTGGAGAAGAGGCTCACTGAGTTGCAACTCACATGAGCTGAAATTCTTTCTGTTTCACGCCACTGGAATCTTAAACTGGCAATTCTTGTGTGATTTTTGACCTCATATACAATGATGCCTTTGGCACAGATTCCCAGGATGATATCCCCTCCTGCTCCTTTCTTCTCCTGGGACACACGATAGAATAGCACTCCATATTCAGGAAGCTGCTGAGTCACCTAAAAATAAACAAACAAACAAACAAAAACACATCACACGTTATTCAAAAAGAGGCATGGGGAGAAAAAGGTAGGTAGGTGTGAAGGGAAATGGTTTTGAGTGCCTTTACAGAATATTCTTTCACTCATTTAAGAAACCCTTGGAAACCCTTACGAAATTTTCATACTTACTGCATCACAGAATCATCACCTGCCTTGTGTATGTCATAGCACACTCATTTTCTTTGATAAAATTGAAAACACTTTCCCACACGCCTCAATTGAAAAGGTAAGAAAATTATTTAGCTTCCTGTATAATAATCTAAACATTACAGTTGTGTTGAGGTGTTCAGTATTACTGCTACTTCGCACTTGCCTGGACTTCTGAATTGAAATCCGGGCAAGATTAATGCTGTTCATCAGCTGCTAAACATAGTTTCTTTCCATTCTCTTTACTATGCCTTTGTTTCCCTGAGCAAACCCGGAAACCATGAGGTACAGCAGATATGCTGATCTTAGTAAAACCGCTCATACTTTGGTGCCAGGGCTGCTCTGGCATTGTTACAGCTTTGTGCAGTTTCCTTTCTGCAACAGTGATGAACAACTTGAAATCTTAACTGCAGTGATACCACAGCTCCCAGCCTTCAGCAAAGTCACTCAAATACATATGTTCATTCCTTCATCACTGTCATATTTTGGAACCAGACGTTATAACCTTCCACTGCCAAGAATCTTAAATTATAGAGTTTGCTAAGTTGTACCTCAAGGTAACTCATACAGATATGGTGGTGACTTCTGAGGGAATTTTACTGCCCCACAAATTCCTTCAATGACAGACTTTATAACAGACCTTCAGCATGGCTTCTTTCTTGCATGGTGCTCCTGGCTGGGAGAAAAGTTAAGCAGGATTATACTTCAAGGGACTGAGGAGCCAGCTTCTGGTCCTGCCTTCTGACAGTGTGCAGAGGACGCTCTGAGGAACCACACCCAGCACTTCTAGATGTTGTTGCTTGTCTTTCTACCGCCTACACTTGGCCACATAATGTTAAAATGGGACTGAGACCTTTTACAGAACTACAGCATATGAAGATGACTTTCTGGCCTCTTGCGATGTGCAGATCAATGTGAGTTTATTGTAATACACTTTTTTTCTGGGAAGCTCATGTAGAATTTCCAAATGTCTTTTCAACTATGAATAGAGATTTTAAGTAGCCGAAACAAAGCACTTTAAAGAGATCTATTTTTCAGAAAGAATCCAGAGCAGAAATGTTCAGGGCTTGAAAACTGGGGTGTCCATAATCACTAGCTGAATCTTGGTTTTAATTTTTAATCCCTTTTATATTTGGAATTTGCTTGTTCTTGGCATGGGGGCTAGCTTTCTCAGTGTGTATGATGTGTTGGCTCCTTCTACAGACTTATTCATTGAAACAGATACTAACAAAGCTGCTTTTCTTCATTGGATTTGCCACACATGATGGGACTGTCATTAAGGCTAAGCTTCAATCTATTTCTTCAATTCCACTGACAGTATTAGATGATAAACTAACATAATTAAACAGCAACTGAACTAAAACGACGCTATAAATAAAAGCATAAGGCACTGCACTGCAGCAAAATGGCTGTTATTTATTCATTATCTAATTCCTGACATTTTTCATTTGATGGAAAGCAGAGAAGTTTGGAGAGAAGGGGACATCAAGAAAAAAATTAAATCCCACATCATCCTAACACCCTAGAGAAATAGTCATGTGAGAAAATACTTCAGCTAACTCCTTCCTCACTTCCAGGGCTCATAGATACTTTTAAACAATTCACTTCAATTTTATTCACTGCTTGTTTAGAAAGTGTCTGAACATCTGATGTAGTTCCAGAAGTCAAGTGCTTATTCCCATGCTTTACAGTCATCTGTAGTACAGTATATTATATATACAGTAATAGGTGTATTTATAATCACATAGAACCTAGACAACGTGTTCGTAACATGCTGGAAACTTGCATCAACCCTTAGGATGTTGAAATGTGCATTAACTCTTTATAAACTGTCAATAAAAGGAAACATAATATTTCAACTTCAATATAAGTTATTTATGGTGACAGTATATACAGCAGAACAAAAATGTGAGTTTTGTTTTAAATATTCAGATTTGTTCACCACATCTCAAATCCTCAGTATCAGACAAGAAGGAAACGATAGACAATGGTAAATAAAAAAGGATTTGCTGCCTCTAACTAAACAGATAAATACTGTTTGGTGTGTGGCAAGTTACCTTCAAAAATTCTAGTTCAGCTTCGTCCTCAAATAGGGAGCGATTCATACGGTGTAGTTTAGCAAGCTCTCGCTGTACATAGGCCAGGGTCATTTTCTCTATTCGACTTGCTGGAATGTAGTCTTCAACACGAAAATAGCTCTTTCCATGTACCTTTGGGGGAAAAAATGAAAAGACAAAGAGAGAGGAGCCTTTTGTTCTGTCTTCACTTTTCTTATTTGGTGCATTTCCATTTTCAGTGACCCATACACTGAAGTCATCCTGCTGCCATTTCCTATAAGGAGATAGGGAACAGGAGATAACGTCCTGACAGCTGTGCCTCTTGCACCTGTGCTCAGCAAGGTGCTCAAAGCCACACTGCACCATGCAGAGGTGGGCCTCTGGGCATGCCGCAGTCATGCACTTAGAGCTGACAGCCACAGCTGCATCCGCAAGAGCCAATGCAAAACTGGATCAAACCAGATGGATCAGACAACTCAGAGTTAATTAACAGAGCTACACCAATTTATTTAACTAAAGATATGGCAAAGAACTTAAATGGATATTTTCTGTATGCTTTGAAACTACAAAAACTAGTTCAGATATTCCATCAGCAACTTGCCTGTCTTTGCAGCTTGTGGATCTGAGCCTATACACAAAATCTCTGTGAAATCCGGAGTGTTTATTTATTTTTCTCTTCCTTGCTTTCTAATCTCTTTAAGCCCCTCTGCACATCCAAGCTGTGCCCATGCTGGAAATTTTCTACAGATTTTCTGGAGTTTCTTGGCCATGTTGCTAATTATAACAGACCAAGAGTCTTTCATCATTCTGCCATGTTTCCTGCCAAATTCATCTGGCTCACTACCGTTGCTTAATCAGACAAATTTTGTAATTATTTAAACTAAATCTGAAATGTGATTACTGAAGGACTTAGCTAAAATTACATGCTATTCACATTTCATCTTTTAAGTATGTGACAAGCAAAAGCTGTAAAAGCTGTTGACAGAGACCTCTGAGAAATATTGTACTATTTATCCACACCTCAGAAGCATAATTGCCAAGCTCTGCCTGTAAGGCCAAAGCGCCGAGTTTCAGGGCAGTCTCATCACTGCAGTATAATCGCTCCTCCAAAATATCTTTACGAAGCTGCAGGTAAAACTGATGTCTTGTCAAGCCATGCCTGGAACATAGAAGGGATTAGGAACACAGAATGAGCTTTGAACACTCAGCATAAATGCTACTGTTTTACCATCAGTCAGCAGAACCATGCACTTACTGGATGATATTAAAGTGGTTTACAAAGAATTTTATCCTCAGAAATAGAGTGAAGTTAATGATGGAGGTTTTCTTCTTGGGTTGGTCATTCCAGCCTTCTGGAGCCACTTTGTAGAGCTTGGTATCATCATCCAAAAAGAAAAACTCTTTACCTGAAATGAGAATTAAGTTTGGAGCCCAAAATAACTTCAGTAGCCCAAAATTCTGTTCAGTGCATCTACTTCTCTGTGCCATAGTTACCTTATTGCTGCTTTGTCAGGGAACTTAGGATAACATTTAATATGTAATTTAGGATTACAATTGTTAGATGCTGGATTGGTGTGGTATCTTTGGAATTGTTCAAGAATTTATGGGACTTGCATCTTGCTTGCTAGTCAGGTTCTGTGCCCCATTGTAATCCCTGTGCCCTTCACACAATGTATTCTTCCTAGTACCTCAGCTGCGTTTGCCAGCAGAAGTGGGCTAGGAAGATGTGGATTTTATATGTGAAATAGCTGAGCCTGTACCCCAGTGTACACCTAGGAGCAGTGACAGTCAGCCCTCCGCAGAACAGTGCTTCCTGGGATTCTGCTGGGGGAACGTGGCTCAGCATCATTCCAGTGCAAGGCTGGGCCAGAGCCTTTTCTGCATGGGAATACCAGCCAGTATCTCCATGGCTGTGCTGATGCACGGTTCAGGGGCAGACATGCTTTACATCAGTGCAGTGCAGTTTAAACCAACATTCCTTACTTTTACTTAAGCTTTGGATTTGCTTTCGTCTGAGGATCTTAAAGGATCTTGCTGTAATTCATTAATGCAGGGACTACAAAGGCACTGTCAGGAGAGAACTGGTACCGTAGTTAGCTGTGTCTCAGTACCTTTCAGGTAAGCCAAGCCAAAGTAGAAATGTTCCACCAAGTTTGCGTATGCCACCACAGTATTGAAAACATCTCTTGCCTTGGACTTCACGTCACATTGCACCTCAAGGCACTGCCCGTTGAGTAGAATCACATTGAGATCCCTTTGGGACAAATAGGATTTTCCCTTTTTAGTCTAAGAACATGTAACAAAGAGTGAAGAATGAGTGCCAAGTACAAGCAATACAAGATCCACAGCACTTTTGTACTTTTTTTACTAGTCTCCCGTCACTACACAATTTAATGGAATTGGTCACAAGACATCCTCCCTGCCTTTTTTGACATTAAACAATATCCCAAACACATCCAATTTAAATTAAAAAAAAAAAAGAAAAAAGAAAAAAAAAAAAAAAAAACAACAACAGGGAATACCCACAAAACATCTGAGCATACACAGATTCTACAATCACCAGGGCTATTCTAGATTTGAGGGTAATTCCAGATTTTTTTTTTTACTCTAATATTTACTGCTGTATGCTATCAGCCTTTTACCTTAACTTATTGAAAGGTAAAGGGTGTGCTTGCAAAATGGAGAAGTCCAGTATGTTGGCACTAGATGTCACATTCCTTATTTGCTGTATACTTTTAGTCTCAAAAGTCTTGCACTAAAATTAGCCTTCTTAGCTGAGAAAGATGAATTCAGCTATTTTTGCAACAGTCTCAGCAACAAAGATATCTGTGTAGCACTGAGAATTAAATGGCCTCCTTCCAAGTCTCAGTACATCTGCAGGACCTTGGTCTGGGGAGAGGACATGACAAGGGTACTGGGCTGGGACTCAGATGCAATTTAGAAAAAGCCTCAACTCAAAGGTGACTAGATGAGTTCTAAATTCTTAATGTTCATACTTACCACAATTGATCCAGGCAGCTGTAAGGTCACTGGTGGTTCACTAGACAGAATAATAAATTCTGGACCTGAAAACTGTAAGGAGGCAATTTAGAAATTTAGTAAATGTCTCCTTAATGTAATAAAGATCCCTAACACTGGTACCAATGAAACGTAGTTCTGTTGATCTGTGTGCTTTAGCTAACTGACTTGAGTATCTAATAAGATGCAAATGCTAATTAAAGACTTCTCTTTGGGGACTGTCCTGTGTGGACTCTTTGGGGTCAAATTAGGGGTGAGCTCATGGTGGAGTCTTTTCTTCTGTATAGGTGCTTAACCAAGATCCATTTCCTTTGCAGAGCACCTATTTTCATGATATTCACTGAAACATCATAGTTTCTTCTGATACCTTGTTTCTGTGTCAAAAGTGGCTGAAAAAAAACATTTGATTCCTGAGTTACTCTGGCAGTCACAGACATGTATGCACAAACATACACCCCACTGGGATTTCATAAGCCTAACTGCCATGCGGAACCACTCTAAAATGCAGAGCTGCTTTATTCCATGTATTATATTTCTTATTAGCAGAACTTGTATGCTTTTGCTTTAGCTTCAACAAATGCACAGAATGATTCTTTCCAAGCTTAATATTTTTTTGTGTCGGCACAGTTTGACAAGTTTTAAGAACCATTTAAGGGAATACCACCGATTTGCTTTTAAAAGTGTTGATATTTCACAGCTTCCATGCTATTTTGGAGAAGACCTAGTATTCCTTTCACCAGGACTTATGAGCTTTGGTTCTACGCTGTGTAATGTATAGTTGCCCAGCTGAGGGGTAGTGTGATGTGCACAATGTGCAGCTCTCCCCCCTGGGTATACCACAGTGAATCAATGACAGAGCTGTGAACAGAGAAGCATCCTATGGTCTAAATGCTAAACTACACTGGCTTTCTTTTCAGGCTCCTGACAAGGAAATCTCAAGGTATCAGCCTATTATTAGGTCTAGACATCAAGGAGAGAAAACATTTTTAAATTCACCAATATGCTGAACGCTGATTTTGTGGCCAGTTGCTGGTATTTTGTCAAGTACCAGAGCTGCTAAATGTCAGTGAATACAAAATGATTTAAGGCTATCTTAGCTAGACCTTCTCAAAGAATCATGAGCTAGAAATGTCAGGAGGACACAATACAAAGAACTTACTATTTTGAGCAGTAATAATTTAAGCATCAGGCTCTGACTGTTGCAGGACAGAGTACAACAAATCAGATGTTTTGTATGTAATAAAAACAGGGAACAATAAAAAGGCTCAAAGGCCATAGCCCTTCCCTCTGCAAACCTTTACTCCCTCGTATCATCTGAGCATTGTGACTTTAACTTCTTACTGATAGTCCCTCTGTATTCATGGTAGAAAACTGCATTGTCTCTTGACAGGACAATACTTGTATTATGAAACAAACCATAAATTTTCTAAAAAAAAAAAAAAAAAAAAGGAGAAATATCTAAATGGGTCAAAGAATTACATCATGGAGAGTGGTTGGAAGGATTCACATCTTACCACTCTTACCACTTGCAGACATTTAGTCATTTTTGTCTGCTTCAAGGATTTAAAAGCACAGATGAACCTGAAAAAAACAATATGTAAAAGTCCTTTAGACCATATGTCCCTTTCACAATTACTTAATTTTAGCCTGTTCCAGACCAGAACCTGCATTCTAAGTGCTCCTTGTGTGTCTTCTGCATCAATACTTAGGTTTATATTGTGTATGCCTTTCATTTTTTTTGAATGACTCTACACTATGCTCTTTTCAGACATATATTCTGGGTTACATCAGTCTGATTATAAGGGAGGGAGCTAGGGAGAGGAATGCATGCACTCATGAAGATCTTTACTTTGTCTTTTAGTTCTTCTCATCATTATGAGAGCAGTCACTTAGCCTAAAAGGAGTAGGCTTTCTTGTCAGAGAAGGTAGAAAATATAAATGGATGGATGAGTATGGCAATAAAACTTTATGGCACTGGAACTAAAGTGAATCAACTGTAAGCTTACCCAAGCCAGAGCCAAAGAAGCATTTTTCTTCCCATTTAACAAAGAATAAAATCACAAAAATGCCCTATAACTGGACAGCGATCAGAAGTAGGCCCTTAGGTGAACTATATGTCTGGCACACTCACTGTTAGCCTGTGCTTTCTTTCCAGGCATACCCCGTAGAACATATATGAGTCCTTTCAAGTTCTCTAAAAATCTTTTTTTGCCATACTGAAGCTTCTGTCAAGGTAGTTGATGAAAACGCTCCATATGGTGTTTGATGCTTGCAGAAATCACACATGTAGGATAGAGAGCATTCAATTCTAAACTTGTGCTTAGTCTTTACATACAAGACCTTTCACTGTCTTGAGTTCTGAGTTACCACAACTGGATCACATTAATTTGGACTCTCAGTTTAGGAGACTCACCTAATGAGGTGATGCAGTAGTTAATATGCAAATCATTAGCAAATGACAACTGGATGAGAGGTTTCTCTTTAGTGATATTTACATTTTCAGATCAGCGTATACATTTTTCATTAGTCACCTTTTCCTTCCTTTGGAACAAACATTTCTGTGATGCAGCAGCTGCTGTGTAATCCTTTGTAGACACGGAGAAGGTGGAACCTAAACTCAGCAGATTGTGCCTGCTGTTCTTGTGAGCTCCACCGGGGATTTCTTCTACAGCACTGACCGACCTTCAAAGGAGATGTCATAGTAAGCAAGATATCCAGCATACAACAAAACTACACAGACTGAGGAGAAAGAGCTCAAGGTACATTGACTGGCAGAATCGTATGAAATCCAGGACAATGTCAATTACAAGCTGTTACATGGTTTTATCTTTACAGAAAAAGAAATTAACAGAGGTGATATTACTGATGCCCTTTATAAATAAATCAAAATTATGCTTTAATTCAGTGACATTCCTTTTTTTTTTCTTTTTTTTTTTTCTTTTTCATTTTCATTTGGCGAGCCAGATCTAGCTGGCTTAGGTCTGATGAGGCTAGCAGGCCGAAGCATTTAGCCCCATGCCTTTCTGAGAAATCTACAGGATGAAATCAATTTCTCATTTATTATTTTCTCAAACAAACAAACAAAAAAGCTTCAGAAAACCATAACATGTGTTGTTACATTATTCAGAATCTTTCCAGAACAGGAATTTTATCCTTTTGTTGTGCATGTTATGGAGTTTCTTCAGAGAACTGTTCAGAGAGCTTCAAAAGCTTTTTAGCAAAGTGACCGGAGTAGTTTGTATTCCTCAGCCTATAAAGATAGGTAGGTATTATTGTTTCAATCTATGCAGCCTTGGAAAGATCAACATTTGACTACAAAATATGCCTAAAAAGGACCTGAAGTGATTTTTGTGGGTATAAAAATGCTATTAGCTCAAAACCCAAGAGATATATTAAGACTTCTTTCCCTCTGGCAAACCCTTCCTGTTACTCTTCCTGCAGGGTGCCACACTGGGCAGCTGAGCCTTCTTTGTGTAAAGGCCATAGCCCTGCATACACTTGCAAGCTTAACTCTAGAACTAAGAGATGTAAATTATGTCAATTGGGCTGCTTACAGAGCTGAGCATGATGATATGAGTAAGCTTTACAGGTAGGAAACCCATCACTGAGTCTTGTGCTGTCTGGCCTCCTACGTGGGAAACTGGTGGTTTCCAAACTAATTACTTCAACTCCACTGTTGTCCTCGTACTTAAAATAGAGTGGTGACCTTGGTAGAAATTCAGTTGCAGATCCTTACAACTAAAAGTGGGGCTTACAGTCTCTGAAGTTTTACGGGAAACAGCTAGCTGGAAATTTGGAGAAGAGAGTTCATCTTTCAGCAGAGGAGGGGAACATTTTCTTGGCAGCACAATTTTATCTCAGGGATGTCAAGCTGATACCCAGGTTGGTAGTCAGAGGCATGACAGTTGCTCCAAAAAGACTCAGTAAATAAACCTGCTGTTACTGATAGCATTGCCAGCTGTGTGATGCATATATAGATGTCAGTATACAAACATATATGTGTGTGTGTAGCTAGACAGTTTTTTCTTCACAAAAGCTGCTACTACCCTGCAACCTGCTGCAGTTCTTTCTTACTATGGTTTTAGAGGTATAGTGGGGTATCTCACATAGATCAGATTATCATGGCTGGTTTATCAGGAAGTTCAAACTGTTTATTTGGGATACATTTAATTGGGAATTGATCTAGATGGAGCATTTCCTGTGGGCTTGAATTACTCGTGTCATGGTTAAAAGAAGAAACTCCTGCTTAACTGGGTCAAGAACTCAATTTAAATGGGATGTCTGTAGGGATTACGTGGTACTTAACTATGGGATTCTGGTCTTTGTGATGCCTAGAGGCTAACAGTACCTGCATCACTTCTTCATTTGGCAAGTCATGATTGCAGCTGCGCTATGCTAACACCTAGTCTATAAAACTCTTGTTTAACAGCAGTGATATTTAGCTGGCTTTGAAAAGAGGGTAGCATCAGTTCTCAGCTGAGTTTGCCTGTGTTAAGGCAAGCTATGTTAAGCTTGCCAATAACAAGGCTACTGTTATATTTCCAAGGCTGAAATGAGGCTAATCCTCAAGGCAGAGCAGAGGTCTTTACTTCTTGTGTCCTTGGGTTACCTGTAACTCTTCAGTAAAGTGCTGGTGCAGGGCTGGGGATGATTCGGACAAGTAAGGTAAATCCATCTAAGAACTGAGACGGAAAAGCAAATATTCTGCTGAAAACTATGGGTCATGTACATACATGGTCTATCATAACTACTCCAGAACACATCAGGCCTCTGCCAATGTGAGAGCAAGGCAAGACCCTGACCCCAGATCTGAATGTGGGCAAATAGGACTTCACAAAATGTCTTAGTAGTGAAAGCAGTGACTGCTCATTCCTTCTTATCACTGCTCATGTGTGGAAATTGTGTCAGGTTTCTCCTTTCCATGCTGAGTTGGACTGAAACACAGTAGGGCAGCTGTGTAGTAGCTGTGCCAGCTGTTCTGAGAGGCCAGTAACATCTGGCAGGACACAGCAGTGAAGAGGGAAGGTGGAAAACTTCAGTGTGCTTGTTTTGTATGGATCATTCAGGGCCCAAGCTGCATTACACTAAAGCATTTGGACAGTTTTGCTCAGAGACAAACTCAGTCTAGGTGCACTTTAATTCTACCTAAACAGTATCTAATATCATGACAGGTTCAGATGCTAATCCAGGCATTTTCCAGTAATGATGTTGCCACATGAGCTCTCTGTTTCACTTGGTAATAAAACAGCCTCTATCATTTCAGAATAGGAGTTTCGATTACCTGTTTATGAAGAGTTTGTAACTGCTTTGTGTCCTTGATTCACTAAGGGTGGGGTCCCATGACCTGTGTGTCTGCGTAACTCTCCCTGGAATGAATGAAGGGAATTTCACAGTTAAAGCAATTGTAGTAGCACTCGTGGGACAATTAGAACAAGGAGGAAATTCAGACTGGCCACTTCCTCTGCATCTTTGCTTGGGCATTATAAATGACTGTTTGATAAGGCTAAGTGAATACTACACCAGCAGTATTCCCAGTTCTGTAGCTGTAATTACTTCTTCTACATAACCCTCCATATGAATGTCATTTGGAAAATAGCTGTGTACATACAGTGTCTGTTATTTCCATGTGTTTGTGGGTAACTTGTGAAATAGTTTTTGCTCTTTAGAAATTGTCCTTCTTATTCTTCTGTTTCCAGGTATAAAATCAGGGGAAATAGGCCATGAAACTTACGTGGTTTAATCAGAGCAGGATATAAAAACACTGAAATTAAAACTATTTGTAAATATCCCACTGATTATTTACTGCAGTAAGTATATTGTGAATGTTTTTACATCACAAATATCTGGTGGGGATAGGATAGTTTTGGAGTCAAATAAAATTTCAGTTTGGAGTAAAAAAATAATTTCACCTTCAGTCAGCTCTGCTGCTAGAGAAAGGATCAGCATTGCTATGTCTGAATATATGAAAACTGAAATTTAGAGGTAGGACGGTCCTACCAAATACAAGTGGTAGTTCTATGAACATTTTTTCTAATATCAAAGCTCTTTTAAATCCTCTAAAGAAGAGTGGTAATGTTAGATTTGTCTTCACTTGGATCATTTTATTGATCTGATTTAAAGAAGTGCTTATCAAACTATTACATACACAGAATGATAGAGGTGATAAATTGAGCTATGATAGGTCAGCTTTTCTTCCAGATAAAATATTCATGAACTGCAGCATGAGAATTCACTCAGAATTCCAACACAAAAACATGGTATTAAATTCCAGTGTACCAACCACCAACTGCAAGCAAAAACCTACAAAATCCAGTCACATTGCTAAAATATGCATAAACATGATTTTTTAGGCTGCAGATTGTAGTGTCATAATGTGAGATGTGAGATAAACCAAATACTCTGATCTAGTTACAAAAATTAATATACAGTCCTATGTTCTGAAGCTACATGTTTTTTCATGAGAAAGACCTGCAAAATTCTCTGCTCACACTGTAGTTTTCACATGTTTGTGTATATATATTTGGACAAGTGCATAAAATTCCTCTTAGTGACAGTCTCAGCTGTTATGGCAGTGGGGCAAGTTGGCTGGTTTCAGTGGCCAGACTGCCATGCCCTGATCACAAATCCAACACATCATTCCTGCTGTTTAGGGTGAACTCGAAGCAGTTGATCTTGTAGATGATTAATTTGTTACATATTAAGTGAGCTTCTAAAGTCCAATCTGGATAGAGTGATCTCTCTTGATAATGGTGCTCTGCTGTATGATAATGTTTCTTTTAGGGGAAAAATGCATTTTTCTTATACATTATCTCATGCAAGAACATCTGTGGCAAACAAGCTCTCACATTCTGTTTTTATTCCTGTATTTTTAGAGTTTTGTCTTATAACATCTTGAGTACCAGCAGCTGGACTTTCAAAACTGTCTTCCGAGTCTGCCGTCACTATGTGCCACTTGGTATGTGGCTGACACATGTGAGTCACATAAGGAGCAGCTGCAGAATCTTATAGGTTTTTATTGCTGCAATATTGATTGTAATGCTGGAGCTTCAACAAAGTGGCACCTTCCACAGGAAGACAATATCAACAACAGCTGTACAAGTACCCCCACCTTACTCATCCTTAGGACTGAGGGGTGAGAGGCTACTCTACATGTGGTGTGGTTTTTTGTTGTTGTTTTGTTTTCCCCAGGATATATTCTTTTTCTCTGTGAAATATCTCTTGGCAGACTTTTGATGAAGCAGTATGCACCTTTTTTTTTTTTTTTTGCCATGTTTCCTAAGAAAATTAGTCCTTTGAGATCATACTCTATGCCTTTCCTTTTTGCCTAGTATATTTTAAACCTGTCAAATTTGAAAGAGAGTGGGTAATGTGATCCTACAAATTTCATGATAATCAGCAGCTGGATATCAGAAACCAAAATTAATGCTCCCTAGTGAGAAAAAGCAAGCGAAACTCAGCAGTTATCTGTTATTTATGGCAACAGTGAACTAACCACTTGGTGTGCATACCTTGTTGCATGATAACTGATGTGGTGGATGTTAGGTTTATTGCCTAAGGGAAGAAATTTCTGGGATAAAAGAAACACATGTGCTTACAGAACACATCTGAATCCCTGCCACAGCAGGAGAAAGGACTTTGTTTCTCATGGAGGCTCATAGAGGGAGGAAGTAAACTCCAAATTAAGGAAGCAAGCTTTCAGCTCCAGGTCTGGAAGCTCAGAAAGGACTCTAGGATGGGAAAAAAGGTCAAAAGGAGGTGGGACATGGAATGGGAGAATAGCAATGGGCAGGAGTTTGAGAATGAGGATCTGGCATGATAAGCCTGCTTTTAGGAGATGTTAAGGACATTTGGGCAACAGGAGCTTTTTGCTTTTGGGCAGTGTAAACATCCTGTCTAGGCATCCCCAGCTCAGATTCCAATTTAAATATGAAGGTACATGTGCACAGGAGTCCTCCCCTTCCTGCTGAATAACTTTCCTTGTGTTAGAGTTTCCCCCTACACTGTGATTTAAGTCATTTGGGAATGATCCTGACTGATGTCTACCACAGTGTCTTCACTGAATGGATCCTTCGCCTAGCAGCTTCATTCATGCTGTTCCTGCCACAAAAGGATTGAAAATGGATCTACAGTTCCAATACTGATATCTCCAGGCAAAGTAAGGCAGGAAAAGTGCAGCATGGCACTTAGCATGATGAAAACACACAGAGCAGGAAATACACAATGGCTTTAGGACAAAATGAAAACAAAACAGGGAGTGGATTTCTTTCTTTCTTTCTTTCTTTCTTTCTTTCTTTCTTTCTTTCTTTCTTTCTTTCGTTCTTTCGTTCTTTCGTTCTTTCGTTCTTTCGTTCTTTCGTTCTTTCGTTCTTTCGTTCTTTCGTTCTTTCGTTCTTCCTTTTGTTCTTTCGTTCTTTCGTTCTTCCTTTTGTTCTTTCGTTCTTTTGTTCTTTCGTTCTCTCTCTCTCTCTCTCTCTCTTTCCTTTTCTTTAGATTTCAGCATTAGTCCCTTTGTTTCTAAATGTGCTCGAAGAAACATTAATCCCCCTTATTAGTGTCAGGTATTGTTCACCGATTCAGCTGATTTTGGTGCTGCCATCTTGACATTGCTGCGTATGTGGGGTAGCTGCATGGCTTCTCATCTGTTTCAGGACACCATGTGGCAGAAACATGCTGTCAGGCTTTGTGATCTGATGAACAGCTTCATCTGGCAAAGGGGGCATGAAGAAATACACAATGGTGCTGCCTGGTAGGCCTTACAGTAGGGCACAGGGAAAAAGGAAGCCAGTGTAAAAGGATCTCTCTCTGCAGCTTGGTCAAATGTACCTCCCTAGTCACGTAACCACAAGTGCATGGCAGTACCTATCACCTGGCTGTGCATGGGTAGTTCACATTTCAGGGGACAAAAAAAAACCAACAGATTACATAATTTATAACCATAATCTTTCAGGAAAATCTTACCTTTCCTGTGTCCTCGGTTAGATAGTATCAAAGATGTACTTTCTGAAATACTGTTAGAGTCACTGTAGTCCACGGACAGTTGTCTGTAATCTTCTGCTGACTGGCTATAATTCATTAATCTGGACCCATTGTCTGGAAACAGAAAGGAAATATGATGAATCACAGGCTTTAATTATAAATCATTGTATCTGCATGATAGCTTAAATAACATTTGGCTCGACTAACTTTCATATAGCTCATGTCTGTTTGTTTTTTAACCCTGACTTCAGTTCCTTAAGGACAGAAGGGAGCTTGGTAACTTCATTCTTTTACCTCTGACTTTCTATAATTTTATTCTGTCCCAAAATAGTTCTCATAGTTCTCCTTGACCATTTCAAATAAAACAAATCTAATAAATTAATTGTATTCTGTATGCTTAACTGAAAACTTTAGCAAGCAGATCTCACCACACCTACACAATTGCTGGAACAATCATGGTAGAAGGGGAATGGCAGGAATTTGAGGTTAATAGGCAGTTGAAGATGGGACCAGCCCTTTTGGCAGCAGAAGAGTTTTCACCTGCTTATGCAAGTGTGAACCTATAAGCTCTGTTTCTGAATCAGTGACTGAGCCACTATGATTTGAGGGGTGCTTTGTATGTTTTCAGAAGAATCTCCTTTTCTTATGACCAATATGTAATAGAAAAGTTCCACAAATATTTAAGCAAGTGTGTAATTCTAGCTAAAGTTAGTGGAACATACATTTGATTTGCTGAATGGGGATTGGATTGTTCATATGCCTAATACTGAGCCTCCAAAAAAAGTCTACCTAACCTGAGCCAAAAGCCAACCCATCCCTTACCCAAACCCCAGAGAAATGAGTTGAAATGAATAACACAATCTAGGGATGTAGAAAAAAAAAAGAATTTATCTGGACCTGAAGTCCATATTTAGTTACAGTTAGAGTATTACTGTGAGGCTTGACAAAATCTTGATTTTCATCAAATGAAATGTGAAATCGGTGTATGCTGGTGTATTTATACAGTAAGCAGGATTTGGCCTTGTGTCTTGAAATCTCTCCAGCAATCCATGTGCACATTTGTAAAACATATTTTGAATAGAAAAATGGAACTAAATGTCAAAAAGAAACAACAAATCATTGCTTGAGTAATCAAATGGGAAGGATGAATATATAGTTTTCAATGGCTACTTCAAAGAACCCCACTCTTTACCTTTGAAAATCCATTGGAGCATACAGAGTATAACAGCAGTGCTGAAAACAGTTTTGTTTTATATGCACAGTTCTTATGCAGACTGCTTTAAGAGTCAAACACGTGCAAGCTGTTTTGTTATCATTGCTTCACAGCCTTCAGACTATTGTCCTTTGAGGAAATAAGGAGCAGAAATCTTGCTGACTTGCCTTAGAGTCTTTCTATTATGAAGTAATTTATATGTAAAGCAATAAATATCTTATTCAACAGAACATGTAATCATTACAACATGAAATTAAACAATTCACCTAGCTTGGGAAAGGCTGTGTGTGCCCTTATTGCACAGTTCAGATTAGAAGTTTTACTATACCTCGGTGAAGATTCATCTGGGATGACGGTGGTGAAGCGTCCAGGATTTTCTCATGTAGTCTTCTCCTTATGACATGACTTCTGTGAAGCTGAGAGGCTGTGCTGTCTTCAGTGGCTACCCGTTCTACCTAGAAGACAACGGCACTGCAAGTCAGGTGATAAGTGGACTTCAGCCCCTTGTACTGAAGCAGTCCTTGCCCTCTGCTTGTCAGAGGCTGCTGACTTGCATGATGTAAGCAGCTTCATCTTCTCAGGCAGCCTTTGCAAAGCAGGACTGACTTCTGATGGCTCCACACTTCCGTGCTAGCTGTGTTTAAGAAGGGGCACACTCTGCCGCAGTGGGGAACAGAGTAACAGAGAGCACAAGGGAAAGGTCAGCTCAGAGTGTTAATGAATACTGTTTGAAAACAGAAAAAATGTTTGCAAGTTGTTTCCTTTCAGTTTCATTCAGCTTGTCAACAAAAATTGTTTGTTGGTATTTCAGATCTTGAAAAGACACAGGTGCTCACTTATTAAAGGCTTCAGATGGGCTGGCTGGATTGTATTGTAACTGTTCAGCTCCACCTAGGGAAGATGGATGAAATTCTCAATGTGATGTGAATGTGATTCTTCTGAATTTCACAAAGAAAGTCTGAAGCCACAGTGGCAATGAGAAAATCTTTTCTCTTGTGCTCAGTCTATTAATTTGGCCAACATGAAGTCTCTGTAGAGATTATTATTGTTTCATTTATTAACAAAGGAAAGAAGATACTAAGAGTACAAAAGGTGGATTTGTATCATTTCCCAGGAGTGTAGGAGCGGTGTGAGAGATGGTTTCATTGTCTCATTTGCTAGGACACAGACCGACTCAATTTTCTGCATAGAAGCCTACAGCCAAATCTCACTTCTTTAACTCATACAAACATTCACAGAAAAAGAGATGGTTAGGTATGAGAGTAGTACTTACCTCACTGACACTTCCCACCACAAACTGGACCATTTTCTTTATGTAGACATTTACTGGTAGAGAAGAAGATTCCTTCTGATGTGCCTCACACGCTTCCAGAATTGATTCAGGAGAAAGTCTTTTATGTGGCAGATCTTCACATAGCGTCAGCAAGAGACTGTGTAGTTGGTCACTCAGCTGGAGGGACTGATTCAACAGAGGCACAGTTAAATGACATCGCACAGGGGTCTGAAGTCCTGTCTAAACTGGGACCGGGAACTTCTGTAAGCCTTTCACCCTCAGTGAGAAATGGGCACTGACTTCCTTTAGGCTTTGGGACAGATCTGGACAGGCAGCAAAACAGCACTAAATGAAGCCTCTAATGGGATGCGGGACAGCCTTGAAGGGAACAGGCATGTACAAGGAGGATCATCAGTATGCATAGGTGCTTCTTGGTGACAGCTGGCAGCAAAGTCTGCTCCATGGCTTTGCTAATTAGACTGTGCATCTTCAAGATTCATGCAAGCTAGACATGTGGTAGTATTAGCTTCAAAAAGTTAAGGAGTTATTCCAGCCAAAGCTGTTACCATAGAGACCAGATACTTAAATTTTAAGGAGTTATTTAGCTTATAGAGTCTTTTTGCTTATATCATGTATACCCACTAAAAGCTAGCATTTTTCCAAGTCAAAAGCATGTAATCAAAACAGGGATATAGAAATGAAGCAAAATGTGTGCTACACATCTTTGAAAGGATTATGGATAGCAAGAGATGCAAAGTTTTGATTAGCAGAGATGCAGGTAGAATTTGCCCAGAAATAAGGGCAAAGTTCTTTAGCTTTTATTCCATCATCCCATTCTTTGTAAAAGCAGAGCACCAGAATCATGCAGACGTGATGCTTTTCTTCTAGCCCTGACTGTCTTGTCAGGAAATTTCTCATTACGGTCTTTGAACAAGTAATCTTTACTCTTAAAGGAAAAGTAAAATTAATCTTAATAGGAATAATTATGCTTTTCAAGGAGGAAAGGAAAGATGAAAGGCCTAATTGAATTTCTGATTTGGAGGAACCTGAATTTTTGGTGAGGTCTAGACCGTGACACATGCATTCCAATTAGCCATGTTCTTCTTAGTGGTCCAAAACAAGAAGCCCATCTTACTGACACTTCATGTTATGCCTCTCGATCTGTGAACCTACCAAGATGAGACAGAATACAAGAAAAGAAAAATGTTTGTGTTACTGGCCTGGTTTGGAGGAACCTGATAGTCTGCTGACCAGTAGAGGGTCATTCCTAGGGAATACACCAACATCTGTCAAAACAGAAAAGGAAATCCTTTATGAAGTCTTTATATGTAAGTCTTTCTAACTGTAGCCTGATTTGTTTAATGTAATTATAAATGGATTTTGACAGTAGATTCCTGGCATGCTTCATTAAAGCCCTGGCCTTATCTTTACAAGGTAACCTCAATATTTATTTTATAGTACGCCTCACCTTTGTTAGTCCGATGCGCTGGTTTTTGTTCTGTCTGTGAAGTAATTCTGGTGCGCTGAAAGGGATAGCTTCTGTCTGAGGTGCATTGTTTTGGAAGGACAGATTTCCTTCAGCAGACAGTAGTACTGACCATGGACAAAGCACACGGATGGCAGGGTCTGAAAAACGTTAAAGAAGATAATGGAGTTCTTGTGGAATTCATTGAGCTCAGAAAATCATATTGCTGGGGCCTCAGCCCCACAGCAAAACCCATCACTGTGGCTTCCTGGAGATATACCGAGAAGTCAGTGGAGTCTTGTTCATTTATGTGGGGCTGATTTTGTGATCTGGAATTTAGTGATGGTTAAAGGCCTAATTTCCATCTCAGAATTTCACACATAAAAACGGTATACTGACTTTCATGGATTTCTGAAGCCTAAGGAAAGGCAGAATCACATCCCACGCACAGATTCTGGTTAAGATCTTGTCACTGTTTGTAGACCTGCCGTGCCACCACTGAGCTGTGTGTTGATCTGCATTCTCAGGTGACACCACCAGACCTGCCCTGCCCACCCTATGTGGGGGCTGTGGGATGGGGCAGCCCCTGCCCTGCCACCCCTATAACCAGACTTGGCTCTGGGCTCCCTGTCCCCAAGGGAACAGCTGCTCCCTTGCTGCTCCCTACAAAAATCTATGTGAGAGTGTCCCAGCAATGGACTGGTTCCTTCTTGTAAAGTGCTGAGTTCTCCTTAAAAATATCCACTGCAGGGACCACAGTCCCAGTGGTCTGAAGCAGAAGGAAGCAGGATGATGTGCAGTCTTCTGCAAACACTCTGCACTTGCATGGATATGTTAACTGAATCCAAGTGATTTGGTTAAACTATTCATTAAAAAAGTATGATAAAAAGTCTAAGATCAAACTACTTAGAAAGAGGAAAAGCTGCATTAACTATGGCAATATTTAGATAGACTGTTCCTGGAAATGTGGGTAATTGAATAATTTTTTTTTTAAGTTAGCTATATTGATCCAGTCTCTTCAGTCTAGCCAGTGAGAATAGGGACTATTCAGATCTCCATAGGAGAAGATTTTGAAAACATGCAGTAAATGCTTTGGTATTTTTTCATTTAAAAAGTTACATATTTTAAATGACAACTTCATTCTTGTGCATGGTGACCTTTCCACTGTGAAAAAAAGGAACAAAGGGTTAACATTAAACTGGGAAGGTCTTAAAATCATCAGCTACTTTTTTCTTTGTTCCTTCTCCATTTCTGTAGTATTATATTCAAATACAACCAGCACATGCTGGGAAATGTGTCTGTTTTAGAAACACCCAGCTTGTACTTTAGTCTTAATGTAAGTTATCTGGCTTTCTGTAATGCTGGCCAGCCCACCAGTCAGCTTACCTGCCTAACCACAGTGCCCAAACACACTGAAATACTGCTATAGCAAGTTGGTACTGACCAACAACAGGTCTAGCAGAATTTATTATGCCAAGCACAGTGCTGCACAGATACAGCAGTACTAGCCCTCGGAAGAGGCAGACTCCAGAAGATGCAGTAGAGCTGCACTTGGGAGAAGTGGAGCCAGAGCTCTGCCTGAGTTAGCTGGGCTGATGCTGTGCAGGGACAGTTCACCTTTGCTGCCCTCCAAGAAACTGGAGCACTGGGGATTCAGCTTCAGAATGAGTCAAACTTGGCATCACTTCTGGACTTGAGCTCTAAAGACGTGATTGAGTGGCCTCGCATCTGACCTATAAACCAGCTTGGTTCTGCATCCCGACTTCTTGTTTTCATCTTCTGGTCATAATACCATAAATTTATCAAGTGCAGCACAGGGAACACATGCTGATTATCTCAATTCAGCAGACTTTTTTTTTGAAATGAGATCAGGACAGCATAGGGTCAGCTTAGTGTCTGACACAGAGTTAATAAGCTGTGATGGACCTGAGCTGAATTTATCCAGGTGGGTATCTCTGTGCTGCAATCCTTTGCATGTTCCTAGTGCCTGTATTATCTGGCTAGATTACACTAGATAATGGAGAACTGATCATACAGTCAGCCTGTTAGAGTGGTTCAGTCCATTAAAACTTGGTTGTTAATAAATGTTCATCCCTCCAGCTACAGCAGAAGTTACACATCACTTGGATAAAAGTCTCCTACTGGCTGACTGAGGAGCCATGTGAATTTGCCTGTCCTCCTCTCTCTCTCTCAGTACTTGCAGGGTATGATCCTAGCTGGCACTGCCCTTTCTGTGTGTGTATGTTATTCCTATGGTAGGAAGGGCACCTCTGTCCTGTTCCACCATCTGTAGTTCTACTTAGATTAATTAATTGCCATGTGATTTAGGAAAAAAAAAATAACTGTGTGAAGGCCTGCATGTTGGCACAGCAGTTTGCATGCAAACCCAGCAGCACCGAAAGGCTTCTCATTGTTATTAGAAATATGTTATTACTCCTGCTAGTGCTTTTTGTCTCAAACAAGCAAACAGGCAAACAAGCCAAATCATACCAAACAAACAAACACAAAAACAACAACAACAACAAAAAAAACCAACCCCACAAACCAATCCTCAAAACCCCAAAATACTCTGGAAGGCATTTCTTATGGTAAGACATTTTTTCACCTCACCTTTGTGAAGGTCTTCCAGAAGCTGCACTGTGGCAAGGTACAAGAGTGCCCATATATCTTCTTCCTCCAAAGGGCTTCCTTTTGCCCACAGAACCTCGGCCAGTGTCACACAGGAACTGCTCATGGCTGCTGCAGTAGAAAGCAGATTTGGATGTGCAAAAGGCAGGAATAGTTTATCCATGTCTTAATTTAAGTAGAAGTGAATAAAGGAGACTGAACTAAGTGACCTCCTGCCATCTTTTTCAGCCTTTTTACTCAATTAAAACCATTTACAACATTGTATGGGGCAAATTGTATTTACTCAGGAGATCCTCTATAAATACGTGCTGTTCAGATTCTGTGAATGGTTATCTAAAAAGAAGGGCATTGATTTTGCTGCTTAATTGGATGCTCTTCTCTATAAATACACAACTGGGATAATCTGAGAGAAAAAGCATGGCAAAGCAAAAGAGATGCAATATAATATAAAGGATTTATAAACACAGTCCAACAGAGCAATTGTGTTCTGTTCTTTACTCTGCAGGTTGATCAGTAAAAGCTTGTATGCTCTTACTGAATTCATTGGTGAGAGATTTTCTTGGTCAGACACTTAAGACTTTGAACTTGCAGTTCCTTCATACCAGTGTACATAAAAACTGGCTTTGTTTCAGTGAACCAAATTAAAAGGTAATTCCCTCTGCATGCTGCTGATAGCAGTTCAGTGGCTCCCAGAACACTGTCCCATTGAGGCCTGGAATGCTGCAGAAAAATGTTGGTCCATGCACTCTCCCTGTTTTGTGCCAGCTGCAATGCAGTATCAGATCGTTTAGAGGAAGGCATCCTGTAATGAATCATAATTTAATGTCTTACCCACTTGAAGAACATTTTTCTAATTCCAGGCAACTAGAATGTAACTTAAGGCTTCCTTTCCTCAGACTCTTTTACTATACTAAATATTGTCAAAGAAGGTCTTGCTCTTCATAACTGAGTTTGATTTTCCCATCTCACCAGCTTTACATTTCTGTAATGTACCAATCTAGGCAGAGCTGCTCTAAGTCTACAAATCTGGAAGGAAAACCTTATCCGTGCTTAAAATTTGCTAAAAATTTTTGTAATTAATTTATACTTTGGCTATTACTATCCTGTAACAGTGAGTTGTGTAGGCTTTTTGTGTGCTGTACATTTAGAGGCCTAATGAAAAAAAAAAAAAAGGAAGTGGTCCATCTATTGACATTGTCTGTAGGCCACCAAGTGAGGACACTAGAGCCTAGGATGTTACTGTTATGTGTAGGATTACAAGTGCCACCATGAAATGAGTTCACTCACAGCCTGACGACAGATCTTCCCCCAACCATTTCTTCCCCCTCAGTACATAGCCCGCTTACTGCTACCGTTTGCTCTCTGCCTGCAGTAGAGTTTACTGCTGATTTTTTTTGTCAGCTTACCATTCATTATGCAGTCTCCAAGGAGTCACCTCAAGAGCATTACAATGTTCTGCAGGACCAACTTGTTGCTGATTAATAGACTGCTTAGGCTTTGCTTTGTGGAGTCTTGCCCTGACTCACTAGCTTCCAAACAAGGAATGACAACACTGGAAGAATGATCCCTTGCTGCAGTCACTCTGGGATTATGGACCAACCTAGTGACATTTTAAACAGAACCAGAGTCCCAATTTTAGTCTGTGTGCCTTCAAGAGGTAGTAAAGCTTCTTAAGGACCTAACCTTAATTAGAAGAGACAGACAAATCTTCTTAATCTAAGCCGTCACCATATCTCTTAATGATAAATTACTGTGATAGCATTTCACTTAACCCTGTGGTACTGGGACTAAGCAATCAATTCGTGTCCCCAGAGCTAGAATCTGTATGGCTTCTCCATATGGGTAATCCACCAGGCTATACTTAGTGCAGTTTTATTCGAGTGTGCTGGGGGAAGGAGCACTGCACTGTTTTAGATGGAAGTGCTTATACCAAGTGATTTCAGTGCTGGTATTTCTATCTAGTATAAGTTACTCAAATAAGCGATTACCTGGAGTCTAGATGTTACATCTTTATAGAGCCAAAGTGAAATTAGCAGTTACAGCAGAGCTGCTTAAATTTTGTAGTGAATGTTTTTTCTAAGAGTAAAAGAATTTCAGAGCACTGAGATTCACAGTGTGAATTAAATTAATTTTGCTAGCAACGATGTGCAAATTTCTTCCAAATATAATGATTCACTTATATGGCCATGAAACTAGGAATCTCTTTAAAGTGTAATAAATTATTGCTTTAATATGATATAGAGTTAAGTGGTGTGTTATTTTGAAAGCAAATTGGCAATTGATTTTTAAACAGGCTTGGAATGCCCTGTGTCTGTGGGCTGTATTTTTAATATTTGGTTTTCATGACCAGCATGACATGATGTTTCATGAAAATGTAACTGTGTGAATGGTTGGGAAAAAAAAAGAAATTTCATTTATTTTTATAGCCAGCCTACAGTATGTATGTGATATGAGAGTAAAAGTGATATAAAGGTATGATTATCATGGTAGCACTGTACATATTCATGGTCCTTCAAGTTAATAAAAGCTGTGATCCAGAACCAAACAATTCTGAGCTTCAAAGAAGCTAAAAGTGATAAGCACTTGTGATAAGTAATGGCATCTTTGGTGCCATTCAAATAGGCAAATTAACCTGAAATACCCTTCCCATTCTCCTTTTTACAACACAGTCGTTCATTGCATGGATTGGCTCAAGTCAATAGATTTTCCTCTCAAGTCAATAGATTTTTAACTTACTCTTGCATAGATATGAAAGGCACACTGGGGTGAGGCTAAACCATCATTTTGCCATGAACACCCAGCTGTTATCTCACTTCTTTTTGAATCGTTTTATTCTGTTTTGGTATGGTCTTTTTTGTCCTACGTGCTGCTTTTCTCCAAGCAGTCTCTGAAATCTAGGGTCAGTGAAAGAAACAGAATTGATGATGAAAGATGATGAAGTACTGCTTTGCATCTGAATTTAACACTTAATAGTAATCACACATGAGTAATTTTACATGTGAGGGTCACTTTATGTGCAATTTGACGTTATTAGATTTGCCAATCTTATTTAGTAAAGTGTAAGGAGCAACTTAGCTCTTGTCAACATTTATCTTTACCATTGCCGCTTTATTGACTGTATAAAAATGACAAAAGAGCTTGAAGTATTATTTTATGTAGGGAAATTGACTTTCCCATATCAAACACAGTTACATGAATTAAACATCATCAAGAGGAGTGGCACGTCTGGATTCCGAACTGAAGGACAGCCCTTTTCCAGCCTGTCAGAGGGACTTTACTGGGGTGTTGCTTCAGCTGTGAAATGAGTTTCTGTAGAATTAAAGTCTTAATCCATCACTAGGATGACATTGGAAAATTAGATGAAAAAGGGAGATCACAGGACAAAGCAGTGAATAAGATGGTGAGGAAGGAGGAATTGAGTTTAGATTTTGAAAATACTGGGTCATGTTGTTTCTGGTATACTTTCAAAGGCATGAAGCAAGAACATATTTACACCATTTGGGCATCTTAAAGAACAACAGGAAATGGAACCAAAACAAAGGCAAAAGATAACGTGAGTAAGCCCATCTGGATGCCTACCTGGGCAACCTGCTCTAGGGAACCTGCTTTGGCAGGGGGGTTGGACCCAATGATCTCTTGAGGTCCCTTCCAACCCCTACAATTCTGTGATTCTGTGTAATTAAGCTTGGGTAGGAACCAAGCATTCTGTGGACTGGAAAGTTTTCTGCCATGGCAGAAATGAATTTCAATTTTGACTGCCTGGAAGATGTTCTCACAGACTTCTTGCCTTTCTTCTGACTGAACATCCAGTTCTGCTTCATTACTCTGTTCTGTATATTGCAAAATACCTGGGTGGAAACTTAATCAGCTTTTTAATTGCTTAAGGGTGTAAACAGATGTAGATTTTGTAAAGAGCTGTGCCTCAGAAAGGGGTATTGCCTCTTTATAGTTTGGATATAAATGCCCATCACAAGCCACCTCCTAGAGGTGACTAACTGATTCTGACATGAATGAGCCAGAGAGAGGCCCCACAAGGAGGTCCTCTGACGGGCCTGAGAGGTTTCTACCCTCAGTCCCTAAGCTCCCTGAGAGAATGTGAGGGGAGACTCCCCTCAGGCAAATGGGAAAGGGCTTGGAGCCTAACCTCTTCCATTTGTACCACTATATCCAGAAAAAGTTGTCTGTACACAATGGTCCTTGTAAGCTGGTGCAAACACTCTGCACATGAAGACACGCTAAGTTGGCTAGTACTGATTTTGCTTTGTTTAAGCGTTACACTGCCTGGGATTTAGATACCTAAATCTTCATTGGCCACTTTCAAGGGCAGACTTAGAGGCCAGGAATTGTTTCTTCTTGTGCTGCATTGAAAGACACACTGAGAATACTACACACAAGACTACAAATAGCTGGTCTTTAGCCATCTTTCTCTAGCTGCAGTGTTTTTCTTAGTCTTCTGTCCTTTTCAGCTGCTGTACTCCAATTCCTTTGCTATGTCTAGCAGTCCCTGCCTGACTGTCTAAAAACATGGCCTGTAAATAAATGAGCAAAACCAAGAGGACCCAACCCTGCTTCAGTATAGCCCCTGGAAAAATTTGTGTCTGTGGCAGCAAGAATTGGGAAAAAACACTTTTTGGAAGCCAGGACTTAAAGAGGATCTTGGGTGCTATTCTGCAATATAATGAGCAGTCTGCTTTCAAATCAAAGCTGATCAAATGTCAGGAAAGACAGCAACTTGAAGTAACATTTTCCTTGGGTTTTAGAGGGCAAGTAGACTTTTTAAAGGCTGAAAAGGTTTAGCAGTTGTGTATCTCATGGCCAAACCTCAGATCTGGAACACTGATTCAGCCCCTGTGGGGTTGAGGCTTACACTTCTCTTAAAGTAACTCAAGCGGTAATATGGGGAGCACGAAGTACTGTCTTCAATGATATTGTCAGAGGCCTCACAGAGCTTGCTGTAAAGACCTTGGGTACCACTGCCCTAACATGAAATCCCGATCCATTCAATTCTATGGCAAACTCCTATCAGCATCAGCAAGCCTAAGGTTCTGTTCAGTATTCTTTGTGCACAGTGGTAAGCACAAGCACTTTTAAATGTACCTATTCAGTTCATATTTCTCAAAACTAAATTGTTTCTATATTTGCTACTTGGAATAAACAGCTTGATTTTTAAGAATCGATCCCATTTCAGTTATGCAAATGCTACAAATTCTCTGACACATCCAGGTGAAGCCTCTGACCTAGATAAAAGCAGTGCATCTGTCCTGGCTCTTCATTTGCCTCTGGGGTTCCATCCCTCAAAGATTAATACCTTACGGTAACACTTTTTGAAGTGCCTTATGTTTAAGAGAAATCCAGTGATAAATTCCTATCTTTACATCTCTATGACAGAAGAGTTTAGAAACTTCAAGAGGGACTGAATATTAACTGAAGACTGAAAGCAAATTAAAAGACAAATAATATTTGACTAAGGGCAAGTTTGTAAATGTCAAGTGTTCCAAATACACAGAGGAATGTCCTTGCAACCCATCTCAGGACTTGCTGTGCAATAAATCAAACCTGGAATACAGAATTAGGGGGATTAATAATAGGCCCTACGTTAACATTTGGGTTGAGTTATAGTTTTGAAATCATCAGTGTAAGTTTGCAGAATTCATGAATAGTGTGTCCTGAGCCTAGCAGTGCAGTGGTGTGGCATGATGAAGGCAGAACCACTTCTGTAGCCACAGCTGCAGAAGGAACAAATGCAGCAATCATCCATCCTGCTGCCTCTGCCTCCCCCAAGTCACTTCACTGCCATGGTGGCAGGGTCTTGAACCAAGGCTAGAATCACTGCTCTGCGTTCCATAAGATAGGAATATTCCTACCTGATCTTTCTTCACAGTCCTTTATGCACTTAAATATGTAGTTATAAATGTGAGTGTAGAAATGTTTTTGAAATGAGAAAATTATCCTAGTGTGCATATAGGTTAAATGTTTGGTGTAGAGAATCATTTCTGGACCAAGATGGGAAAATAAGGCTTGCTTTCTATAATGGCACAAGATAACTGCACAGAATGTATATTAAACCAGTTCTGGGTCTGCGTAGGGCTCATGGAGACAAGTTTGGGATAAGTAAAATAATTCTGCCCCACTCAAGAGTATAAAACTTAAGTACTGTTAAATGAATGGTTTTCATGAGGATCCCAGTCTTTTGTTCCTCAAGGCAGCAAGTTCTCTGCTTCTTAAAAAAAAAAAAAAAAAAAAAAAAAAAAAAAAAAAAAAAGTCCACACCCTGTAATCTGCTGTGCTATATAGGCAATTTGAGAATTTGAGAGGTGTCAGCCTCCAGGACAACTAAGACTAGGTAACCAGGAGGTACTGAAGAGACACTAAAAGCTGGGACCTGTCTGCCAATGAGAACCCTAACCTGGTTTTATTTTGCATCCATTACATAACAATCCATAATGCAGTAATGTACAATTGGCTACAGAGGAAAGAAGATCACTTAAGTCTGTAGCTGTCTTACAGTGACCATGTCAAAAGTGCTGTGAGCTTTTGATCATGCCTCACTCCATCTGTTGCATCAATGACAGCTCTGGTTTAATACTCCAGGCTATGTTTTGTGCTTGAAGAGCAGCACTCTTATGAGACAAATATATGCTTACCAAAAAATATAACATAGAAATGATTTACTAAGAGATGACAACTAAATATATTGTTTTTATAGGTACTATTCATCTATAATATTTAAAATTGAAAACCCATGTAAATGAACAAACAGAAAATATATTAAAATGCAGTTAAAATTGAATTAAGGAAATGTTTTTGCTATCACCAAACTAATGACTGTTACTGATAATCACAGGGGAAATACAGAAAAACTGCATTGAAAATAAATGTAATGTCTTAATCATAAATACATGAATATTTTAGAGAAACAAAACAGGAAAGAGTCTAGGGAGACTAGATGCTCTTACTGTGTACTTCAAAGATTTTAATGTCTATCTTAAACACTGAGTTTCTTGTGCACATAGTGCATGGTAGGACCACTGCAGTAACCCTTCAATATATTTAAAACCAATTATTGATTTATGCTATCATCCACAACAACAAGTTAACACAGGTTTTACATGGTAATATAAACATGACAAAAGATGAATAACTGCTAATTACTTTGCTTAAGTACAGCCTACTGTATGCTGCTTGTCTATAAAGTATGAATACATTTTAGCTACATCAAAAGTTGGAAAAGACTAAAATGAGAATATTTTTGAAAAGATCTTGAAAAGATTTTTGAAGAATTTTGAAAAGATTTTTTTGAAAAAAAAATTGAAAGATCGAGTTTAAAATTAATTTCAGTCATAAACTGATTTATTCACATATGTTCCATATGCAAATTTTGTCCTCTGACTCACTGTTCAATTATTATTGTGGAGAGAATATACTGAGTTCTTCATATCAGAACGATGAATTCCATTCAGTAAGAAATTCAACTCTCTGAAATGCAGGATTGAAATTTATGGGTTTGTAATTTGAATAAACACTTAATATTAAAAGATTCTGTACAAATAAAGTAGATAGGCGGAGCCAAATCTGTAAACACTGATAAGTAAGGGAGTTGCCTTGTTGCTAAAGCACAACTTTGTTAGTGATACTATGCCACAGAAGTTATAGCTGTATTGATACAGCATTCATTATATATTTTCACCCTTTTATGTAAAATTAGTTTATTTCATTTCCTTTCTGGAAGCATACATTTTAATCAATAGGAAAATTAAACAGACTATTAAAAAGTATTTGGCACTTCAGGGGGATAAAAATAATTTCTGAAAAGAGCCAAATTTCATTGCTAGGAAACCACGAACTTATCACAGCCCAGGGAGTTAAAAAGATTTGGCTTTGTTACAAGATCTATGGCCATTGTTCCTCTTAGACATAGTGCCACCCCAATGTTATTGGTGCCAAAGGAAAATGTAGAAAAAATTGCCATCCTACTGAATCAGGCTTACAGGCCCAAATTGCAATTTCTTCTTTATTTCAAAGGGAGCCTAACTATAAATTTCAGAGAATGTTATACTGTTTGCAGTCAGTATGTAAATAGATACTCTTTCAATAGAAATGCATAGAAACATCTCACTGGATACCTGCATTCAAAGGAAAGTGGTGCTAATGTTTGTTCTAGCTAAACTTATACAATCTATCGCCTCCACCCTGGCTGACGTCAAACCCTGAGGACCTCACAGGATATCTATTCGTGATAGAGTAGTGCTGCCATTTCTTTATTTTTTCCATGCACCTTTCATAAAAACTTCATTTTACAAGAAAGCATAATTCACTGGTGGCCTAGAACTGAATCCAATGCTGTCTACATTATAATGCTCTAATGCCTAAAGCTTCAAAGCTGTCTGCTGCTGCAGTGCCAGAAATAGTAGGACAGCAGAACTCAACATCATAGTATTTTTCTTCTGTGTATATTGCCTTATGCCCTTTTTTAAGCATTATGCAATTCTCGACAGGTAATCTAATGCTAGTTTTGGGGTCCTTAAAGTGTCACATTTGAATGTTTGTTTGCAGTAAAAAGATAGCCAAACCTTCTGATCTTGATGTTACTGCCAACTGGCTCTATCACTTGAGAAAGTCTCAGAGCCTTCTTTTACCATATCACTGTGGATGATATGGTTTTCTATCTACATTTTAGATGTAAACAGTATTTTTAGTCCTTTGGAATTTCCATCTAACATTTCTAAATCAGTTATCTTTGCAAGGCATATGCTAAAACTTCCATAAAATAAGGTTGCTTCTATTTTAGAAGCTGCAAACTGTTACACAGGTGCTTGCCTAAGAACACAGTAGAGAATAGTAGAAAAGAAATGAGGAAACCAGTTTCTTAACTAAAATTTTTTACTCCTAGGTTGTAACTACCAGAAACATATCTTTCTGGGGTAGAGGGTTGAGTGCTACTTTAAAAAAAATAGTAATCAGTATAAATCCACGAATAAAAAACATATTAAAATGATTTTTTTCCAGAATCACGTAAGCTGTGTTACACAAAAGAAGACTCATCCCTGCCAGAAGAGCAGTAATGATTTAGCCTCTTCTACATGTATTCCTTAACCCTCAATAGAAAATAATAATAATAAAAAACAAACAAACAAAAACCAGGCTGAGGAACTCTGTACTTTTATGAATGAAATTCTGCCACATGTGAATGTCTCTAACCCCAGGAGAAGGCAGGAGGGGCTGAGCACCGGTATGCTAGAGCAAAATCTGACCAACCCTGTATTACTGCTTTTAATACAGGCAAGCATCCTCCTAACTGGAATTAGTTGATGACTTGAGGGAACTGAAATAAGCAATAAACTTTATTATTATAATAACAGCAATGAAAAAACAAAACAGGGCAAATATTAGATACCGCTTTACAAAGTAAGAAGATGAATGCTTTAATACTTATTAAATTGATAATGAAATAAAGTGAAATACATAAGAACCTACCTGTACAAGTTGGACAGATGCTGCATCCAGAATGGTCTGAAATCTTCTGTATTTTTGTCCAATACTGATGATTTAGATCTTCATAGTTGTAAACTTCACAGTAATCATATATGAGACTTCTGTTTCTTGGCTTCTGTCTTGCTCTCTTTCTTTCTCTTTCTGTCTTTTGCTCTTTCTCCCTCTCTCTCTTTCTTTCTTCTCCTTCTACTGCTTTTGTTTATACCCTGTAACTAAGCACCGTGTGGTGTGGCAAGTGGTGGCTAAGCCAGAAAGCAATAAAGTTCCTTCTCTTGCTTGCAAGCCCAGCCTAGCAGCTCTTGGTCTGAAGTTGAAGGCAACGTCATGGCTGCTGAAGCTGTTTACACTCTTTCCGCTCTTTTTTTTTTTTTCCCCAATAGTTCACCCGCCAGGTAATAGAGTCAGCTTTTAGGAAGTGGCTCAGTATAAGTCTCTGGGTCTGTCAACATGTAAGAACTCAATTGGATTACCTGACGCACACGGGAGCCTTACATCTAAAGCCCTGTAGACTGATGTCACTTTCTGCCCCCTGCCAATCCAGACAGAAGGAATACACCAAAGCACAGACCGATGGGCTAAGGGGGTGAGTGTGTCTTCTGTGAGCAGCAAAATCCTTCAGACTGAATCAACAATGTAAATAGGATTTTGATGGGTTTACCTGGCAGAAAATAATAATAATAATAATAATAATAATAATAATAATAATAATAATAATAATAATAATAATAATAATAATAATAATAAAATGAAAGAAGCCTTTTTGTTTGTTTGTTTTACATTTATCAATCTGAAAAAAAAAAAAAAAAAGTTTAATTATGGCAAGGTGTAGCTCTGCCCAGAGCAGAGCAAAAGGAGCTTGTGGGGTGCTGCAGGGCTACTCTGAACTGTGAACTGAGCATAAGAAAGTGGAAAAAATACCTTAGCAAAATTTTTGTTGGACTTATTCAAGAAGCTCTTCATATTAAGTGCTCCTCCAATCTTCTCAATTCTCTTTCTCTTGGCGTTCTGTTTTATTCCTTCAGTCTTCAAAACAGTTATCTTCTGGTTTGAGCTAAATAGAAATCCCTCTGCCTCTAAAAAGTCTAAATTTGTTCATTCATTTACTTCCAAATGGTAAAAAAAAAGTCAGAAGAAATGATCAAAATCTGTATTACGTATTGTAATGTCAAATATCTACTTCTAAGGTAACATTAACATCCAGATAGAGCAGACAGCATCTTATTTTTAAAAGTGACACTCAAAAGTTTGATGGCAGAGCAGAAAATGTGGTAACACACAAAAGGTCAAAAGCTACATCAAAAAAAATTCAGATCAGACAACCAACCATCTCTTTTGATCTCCGTGTCTGGTAGGCACAAGTCAAGATTATTTTGCCATCAGCAGCTGAAGTCATCATTACACTAGATCCTCATTCTGTCTGATTTATCAGCTGACACTCAGCCATGTTATTTATGTCTTATCTTGCCTTGGACTCTCATTGTCTCCACTCCTGATTCTTGTCCATCAAAAGTGTTCTTCTGGGCAGTAGCTGGAGGATACTTCACTTTCTCCTGCCAGCTTGGTATAAGCATTCCACAAAGCTGAATCTATTTATTCTTTCTCCCTTTTTCCCTGAGCAATGTGATTTGCAAATCCAATTTCAGCTACCACCTTAATGCCAGTGCCTCACAGATGTTTCCACTTTACAGTTCTCGCTTCATGTCCAGCTTGGATTACCTCTTTGCCTGTCTTCATACAACTGGTAATTTAAGTTCAATATGGCCAGAATTAGCACCCATAAAGTTAGCACTCATTTCTTTATTTCTCACTCCTTTTTTCTTTCTTAGTCACCATGAATGATACCACTGTTATCCCAAGCACATATCCTGTGATTCATCTTCAGTTTGGTCTTCTTCCTGAGTCAACTCTTCCACTGCATCTGGACCTTGACATGTGCTTTTGAATAAAACTTACAAGCTGTGGTCTTCTGTATCTATCTATAAACAACATTTATTCAGGCTTTCATCACCTCATATCTCAATTGCTGCAAATCCCTCTCTTCTGACAGTGACAAATACAATATTGCCTTATTCAAAACATCACAGAAACATTCATTTTGCTGAACTCTTGCACTGGGCACATCATTCATCTTTTTATGTCCCTTCACTGATGCATTTGTAGCTACCCAATTTTATTTAAGTAGATGCGTGTATGATGCTTTTTGTAGAGTTAATAGGGCATGTGGCTTGTTGAATCATTTTGCTAGAAACAACGTGTTATGTGAATATGCTCCCATTAAGTCAGGTACAAATGTTGATTTGATTAACTAATCAAAATGGCTAAATAATTTCTCATCCATCACTTTAAGAAAAGACTCAACCATTCTTCTTGTGAAAACATGGGCCTGATTCTGACTGATCAACACTGATGGAAAACTGTCATAGTTCTGTTGATGTAAGCAATTGTTCTGGATTCGTGAAACCAAATTCCTACCCTTGGTTCCTTCTTGATTCTAAATAGTCATTGAAAATAAGCATTTGGGGAAATTACTCACCTTGTACTGGTCTGAACCAAAGTGGTATTTCAGACTCATAAACTCAAAGCAGACAATATGGGAGCTTCATTTGAATTAATTTGGTTCACCTATTGAATCCATTACTGTATACAGGTGACATGTATGTGATTGTGGCAAAGTTTATGTAACTAGAGTGCTATGAAAGAAGGCTAACAAGATGAAAGACTATTTAGCTCAGTGAAGGAACTGCTGGATGGAGGCTTAGGATCTCCCTTATGTTCTGTCTAGCTTTCTGAGAACTGGCAAGGATTAGAATCCAATTATTCTCTGACATTAATGCCTTTTCATCCAACAGAAGCTGAAGTGTGGGAAGCTCTTAAAGTTTACGTAAAGGTGAGGATTGTTATTTACTTTTCAGCTGATGGTGGTAGAAACAGGCTGTCAAAACTGCAGTGACAGGTCAGGCATGGTGTTTCTATTAAACAGAGAAGACTCATGGTACTTTTGTTAAGTTTTAACAGTTTTTAGTTCAGAGTCCCACAGAGTGGACCACAAGCTGCTTGAGTGGTCAGAGCTAAATGGAGATCACTTGCACCTTCCAAAAAATCTCCCTTTTTGTTTCAAGTCTGCTCATAGTCATATAACAGAATTTTACTACTTCTGACAAGGAACTTCCATGCATCATCCTTGTACTCAATATAGACAGTTAAAGATTTGTTTCCATGTGCTTTCTAAGCAGATTGGAATAGGTCCAGTCATCTATATTTAGGTTAGCAAAGTAGTAGGGGGATGTGAGTCTGTGCTCTTGTTCAGGTCTCTGCAGCCAGGTATTTCATATCAGAGTCTTCATGAGACACCAGGTCTGATTTGTGTGCCCTGATCTCAGTTGTGAAGAAAAAAAAAGGAGTCAGTATGTAAGCAAGGATCTAAGTAAGGAAGTTAATTACAAGTTAATATCTGAACAAACATATCTGAACACTCTGGCTCTCTCTACGAAATAATTCATAAGTAAATGAAAAAAAAAAAAAAAAAAGAAAAAAAAAACCTACACTGAGAATGGAGGAGGGTGTTTTTTAAATTTGTATTTGAAAGGGGCAGGAAGACAGCATAGTTCAATTCTTATCTGCCACTGGTGACAGTAACTGGTTTACCTTAAGAACAACAGTTGGCAAAGGCTGCATCAAACCCCTGAGAGTTTCTAAATCTTCAGAAAGTTCTATGAGACGAGACCCAATTCAAACCTCATTTTTTAATACGAGCTGTTTAATTTCTTCTTGCTTCTTTCACTGCTTTTGAGATGTGATGTGAGGCAATAAAACATGATTGAACAAGTAGCTGATGTTTATAATACCTGATTGCTGCTCTGCTGATCCCATAAGTAATTCAATGCTAGGCAGTATTCCTGTGGTATGTCTTCCAATGCATCTTTCTAGGATACAAGAAGAGAGGGTACGAACCAAGTGCTTCATGATAAAAGATACAAGCTGGCATCTTTTAATGGCCAAAAGTTTACAGACTGTAATTGAGTCACTCACTAAATAAGAACTGTAACTTCATAGCATTAATCTGAGGAACAGAAAGAGTGAAACTTCTTTAAAGGTTTCTGGAATATGGTGATGGAATTACCTGTGTATACACCATGATTCATTTAAAATAGATATTTTATCCAGCAGTGACATTGTTATAAGGAAAAATATATATATATATATATATCTTGGAAAAGAGATTCTCTCTTTAGTTTGTTCTTGGCCACCACAATGAAGCCTGCCTACATTCAGATATACTTGTGTGTTGCAGATTAACACTTTACTTACCGAGTGATTTCTTTTTCTACAACAGCTGAAGTGCCAAAATATATTTTTAGTTGTGACATAGAGAATATAATGCCAGAACCCAGCCCAGTGAACCCACCGTCTAATGCTGTCTAATGCTGTCCTCAGATAATGCCAGACCCCAAGAACTTCTCCTAAATTATATGAAAGCTTGCCTATGCAAAATTTCAATTGACTAGTAATATAAATATAACACTGTGCTGTGTTAGTTCAGTATGTAGAACTGTGTGATATCATAAGCACTGTTTCTTAATGGTTAAACTCCACTTCTCTCCACAAACAATTTCCAGTTGGCTGGGCTTGCCTCCCTGATTGTGCATACTCTGCTGCCAATTTACTCAGTACACCAGCTCATATAAATAGACTGTTCCTGGAATTATGGCAGCTCAGGAGGACCTTTGCAGGATCCGTGGAGAAGGGGTTAATGGGATTAATGACATTTCAGAGAACACATGGTTTCTTGACTGGACACGCAGAAATGGCCCTTTAGCTGAGCTGAAGTATCCCAGAAGTATCCCCACGAACACGGTCCCACCGTCACAGACACATTTATAACCTGTCGCATGGTGCCCCGTGGTGGCTGCTTTCCCTCTGTTACATTTGGCAAAGCCAGCAACTGCTCAATTAATTTTCATTACTACTTTAAAAAAATCTTAATATCAATTAATGATTATTTGCTAATAGTCAGAATTCAACCATAAAACAACATTTGGCAATTAGTGCCCGTTTCAAGTTCTCTTCAAAGAGGGAATAGTTCCCTCCACCTACTTACTTGAAGTTGATTTTGTGCTGCTTTTTAAGACATAATTAAGTAAAAAATCTAGCCGTTAGAGTGTTTCTATTATTAGATTCCTTTTTATTTGTATGGTTATCAAACTAAAAGATCTTAATGTCTGATGAAGCTATCAACAATTAGAATGTGTGATTCTTGGTTCATTTTTTGTACACGTTTCAGGCAGTGTTATGTTAATTTGGTTTTTGATTATAATTAGTTTCTAGCACATTTCCATTTCACTTTCTCATATGAAATGCAACTTTTGTGCCACAACCAATAGTAAAGAGATGTTGAAAGATATTACCAAACTGTTTTGTTCACTTCACATAGGCATTTGTATTACTTCTGGAATTTTCTAAAATGTTTGGAAGTCTGAGCTTTGCTTCCACATATGTCTCCCTTAGCAAATAGTATTTATCAACTTATTTTCATAAGAGGACATGGATGTTGATCCTGGCTGTGACTTATCAAGTGCTAGTGTGGAAAAACTGTCCCCCTAATACCCACAGTCCCTGCCGATCTCTTCGTGATGAGAAAATCGGTAAAGCACAGAGAGGATTTCTTTTGTTCATTTCCAACAGACAGGCTGCACCACTGCAAGATATCTAGATGTCTGTGTGATGATGATATATAAATGTTTAAAATAAATAAATGATAGAATTACAGCGGCTGCATGTTTGCACAGGTGGTTCAGGCTGAGAAGTCCAATTAAATTCAACTTCTTGTAATGCAATCTATTGAAAATTGCTTAAGAAATGCTAGGTGGTTCATTCATACAAAGAAATATCTTTAAATAGATGACTGAAAAAATCTTTCAAAAAATCCGTACATGCAGTTCTTTACCTGTTTGTCTAAATGTTGCTATCTCGTAGTTACAACTCATGCCTAGAATATCTTGTTTCTATTTTCAGCTTGTCTAAAATGACTGCAGGCATAATCAAATATTTGCTTGCAGAGCAGCTATTGTGGTTTAAGGAGTTGCCACGTTGTATCTGTTCACTACAACCCCACTCAGCTGAAGCCTGTTGAGTTACTATGTGTATTATGCTATTCATTTTTGGTGCAAAAGTAAATCCTTATTCCTTAATACTGAAGTTCTGTGGGTGAAAAGGGAGATTTTGTATAGCTTTGTACTGTTATTTGATGCTATAGTTTCTAATTTTTGATATTTTGATAATTGAAAGTTGGGTCAGATAACTCAGGTCCATTGCTTTGACAGCAGAAATTTCTACTTGAATTACGTTTGCTTTGCAGTTTATAAACATTGATATGTTAAAACAGTGTTCACTACCAAGAATGTGGTAATTGATAAGAACTTAATGAAAATACTCAGAAATGACAAAACTACATCCCTAATGCAATTTCATGACTGCTGAATCCAGACATTTCAATATGATGTTCATAAATATACTGTTATTCCAATGTATAGGAGTGAGAAAGCTTGCAGTGTTTTGACATAATTCAGAGTTTTCTGGCACTGCTTTTCTATCAAAATATTTATTAGACACTCAAAAACAGTGTATTTTAAAGCAGCAGTCCAAATACATGACTAATGCTGCTTGGACACCTGAACTGGGGACTTAAAAAGTCGCTTAGAAATACATCTCTGTTTAGAAGTGCCAACTTTGAAAACTATAAAATCTTAATGAGAATTAGATTATGCCCTGGAAAATAAATGTGACAAATCTAGATTCTAAGCAAAACACCATTTTGTACTTTAAAGGGACTGTTATCCTTCTGTACTTGCAAATCTTTATACAGTCTTACCTCAAGTAGGATGATCAGGAGCAGTAACTCTCCCCAAAAGATAAATAGTAAGGGTACAGATAAATAGCAAGGGTATGGATCATCTGTAAGGCCAGAAGCCTTGTTGCAGATAACCGTGCTGCCAGAACCCCATCGGTTTCTTTCAGTGAAGAGACCAGTGGTTAACACCAGAGGTCCTCTCACCAACAGAATTGTGTGAAGGTACCACAACCTGCATCAGCCAAAATCAGCAGGGCTAATCTGGGCTGGTGAAGATGGATATGACCTACCCAGATTAAATTTTGCCTGCAGTGTGTCTTGGGGATTCATGTTGCCCCTTCTGCCAGCTGAGTTTTGCCACTGGCACACATAAGCATGGTAGGGAATGCAATGTCTGACTGTGATCTAACCTACTTCAGCAAGGTGAACTCTCAAACCTGAACACTGGCTAATTCAGTTCTGGGACTGTCCCGTGGAAGTGATCAGAGGTGAGGTGGGAGAGACTGTCAGTCTTGGAAACACGCTTAGAGCCTAATGGGATCTAGAAAGGCTTGGGGGTAGACTCTGAGCAACAGTTCTATGTGTTTTGTTTGTTTGTTTTTTGTTTTGTTTTGTTTTCCTGTAAACCATTGTGTATATGTCTGTGGGGAACTGTAAAAGAACCACTTTAACATATGGAGTGGAAATGGGCTTGCTTAAATGGAGAATTTTAAGGGTAGAGAGTACAAAGATTTCTATAAAGTGGGCATATGAGTAGTAGTATGTGAACAGCTCTCTGGAACTGAAGCTTTTAACATCATGATAGTGGATGAAATTTCTGAGGCAGGTCTTTAGTATATCCAAATCCATGCCTATTACAACCATGCGGAAGGACAAAAGCTGCTAGCAGCAACCATCTCATTGTAATATGTGCCATCTTCAAAAATGTGGCATAAACCATTCAAATGTTTGGCAAAGTGTAAGACGTGAAATGTCCGTTTTACTGTGCCCTGTGCCTATATGGAAGATTTTATGTTTTGGAACTCTGCTCATAATTTCTTTTTGTACTACGTGGTGTCAATGTATGAAAGCTTGCTTCAAGTGTACTGACATGGCTCCGAAGCATTGAGAAGCCTTGTGTCGTCTCTGAACAGGGACATTTGAGGAAGAAGAAAAGAAGAAGGAAGAAGGAAAGAGAAAGGAAGAAAGAAACCAAACAAAACATTGAAAAAACAGTATGCACATCAGGTGCCAACAGCCAAAGGCAGTGGTAATGAATAACTCCAAATCTCACAACGAGGCACTGAAGGTTTACAGAAAAGGCAGTGCCAGGCCAGCTGCAGACCAAGAGCACGTCCCAGCCCCCAGCCGCCCAGCGAGGAGACCAAGCGCTGGCAGGCCGGGGCTGCCGAGCCGGGGAGGATGCCGAGGAGCGCAGGAGGGCGGCTGCCGGGGCAGGAAGGCGCCCACCTGCAAGGCGCCCGCTTCTGGCAGCGGGGCGGGAGGGCGGATGCAAGGCACGGAGCGGCTCCGGGAGGACACCCGACCCCCGACCCCCCGTCCCCGGGCCGCCCACAGGGCTCCGTGCCCGGAAGGGGGCGGCCCGGCAGCGGCGGGGCCCGTGCCCACGGGCGGGGCGAGCGGAGGGGGCGGGCAGAGGGGGCGGGCAGCCGCAGCCGCAGCCACAGCCGCGGCGGGCGGAGCGCGGCGCTGAGTGCGCGGCCCGGCCCCGGCTCATTACTCAGCGGCCGAGGCAGGAGGCGGCGGCGGGAGGCGGTGAGCGCGGGGCCGGGGCCGCGGCCCCCGTGGGGCTGGGGACGGGGTGGGGGCAGCGGGGCCGAGGCGGGGCGGGGCGCGGGGAGCGGCCCCGCCGGGCCCGGTGCTTTGTTTACGGCCCCGAGCGGTCGCAGCGGGCCGGGAGGGAGCGGAGCGGCGGGGCCGGGGCGGACCGGGGGGCTCCCGGTGTCCCCCCGCTGTCGGGGGGTTCCCCGCTGGGCTCGGCGCGGCGGGGCCGGGGGGGGGCGGGCGGGTAATGGCGGGGCCTCTTTGTTGGTGTGCCAGGAGGGGCTGTGGGCTCCTCCTCCTGCTTCCCCCGGAGCGAGGGGCACCGGCACGGCCCGTGCGGCCTCTGCTCCCAGCCCCGGCCCTCGGCGGAGGGGCTGCGGGTGAGGAAGGGGGGGTGCAGCCGTGTGTCAGCCGCCTCCGGGGTGAACTGCCGTGACCTTGCTTTGAAAACGCCTCTGGAAGCTGAAAATGCGCCTCTGGCGTGGGGTAACTGCTCCGGCTGTAAGGGCTTGGGGCAGGTGGGCAGCGTCTTTGATTCGCCTTTTCATCTTTCTGGTAAAAGGACCGAGCAGTCCCGTTGCAAATTTTGACTTGCGTCTTGGTTTCTCAGTGTTGCTGGCAGCATCCAGTTTTACTCCCACAGCCTGGTTCTTGAGGCTTTGCTCCGGAGTGGCTCCATCAGTGGAGCTTGACCAATTTACAAACACAAGTCCCACTTGATTAGTTTGTTCCCCCAGCTACTGAAATGGATTTGAACAAATACTGAAATTCAAAAAACACTATCATATAGCAATGGGATTGCTGAGGTCTTTCAGACAATCCCCAAACCCTCCATGGTTTGGCCTATCTGATAATATAAACACAAAGAGTGTTATGCATCTTCCTGGAAGGAACTTATTGCTTGCCCTGGGGCATGTGCACATGGCATTTAGCACGCTTCTCTCACAGCTGGGTTTTGTTTACAGGTGTGGAGACTTAACTAGTGATGGCCTCAGTTCACAGGAGACCCAGCCTCACTTTTAAAAGTGCATTTGTTGGCATCTCTAGGGCAAAACGGTATTTGAAATGCCTCTGACTTTGTCTATGCACTTGCAGGTTTATTGGTATATTAGATAATTTTGAAATGGCTCAAAATGTTACATGAAGAGAAACTGGGACAAATCTAGTTCGGAATACTGTCCAAAAGAGCTCACTGATTTGAGTACGTTCCTTGTGCGTAATGAAGGGAAACTCTTAGCTCTTCCAGTAGTAATAAGGAAAAATTAACTGAATTTCAAATGGTCCCATTCTATGACCTCAGTCTGGGGAGGGCAGCCATCTTGCCTTTCCCCCATGGGCGTTCAAAGATGTGTAGCACAGACTGGTTAGGTGGTAGAGTGGTGATGCATCACCATCATTTTCCCTTCTTTGCTGTCATTTTTGTCTTACATTCTCTCTTTCTTCCTCCAATGTTTGAATGCTCAGATGCTTTGATAGAAATACTAGGGAAATGATAGGGAAAGGAAGAATCAAACATCTACTAAACAAAACTAATCCAGCATTTCAGAGTATACATAAAGCTGGCTGCATGGAGCTGTTGTCTGAACTCTGAAAAAAGGATTTTAATGAGGTGCTCCTGTGCGGGGTCTTCAGTTTCCCAAGCATTTTGGGCCAATGGTCTCTAGAAGCATTGAGTCATCTTGCAGAGCACCATGTATTTTGTGGAGGCTTCTAGGTCAGAAACCAGAGAAAAATGATCTGGTGTGGGCTTGAGTCGTGTGGTTTGGGACTGCTGGTCCTAGGTGGGAGAGTTGCCCTTTGTGTGTGGCTTCCATGTTTTAACTTGTAACCCAGCTGGTCAGGGACCAGGGCACTTGCGGCTGTAGGAGTGCAAGTGTAACAACCTGTTGCAAATTCTCTAGGTTACCTTGTTATCTTGTCTGGTTGTTACACAAATAAGGAAATAAACAAGTGTTTGGGATTTCAGTGACTTAATCTTCTGCTTGCTACTTTCCTGAAATGATGGTTATTTCTTCTAGTTGTTTTGTCTCTGTTAATTTATTTTTAAACCATGACATAATGGGGTAGTATCTGAGATTTAATGTTAATGAGATTTAATTTGTTCCCTGTATATTTTCTTTGACTTTTTTTATCTCTTGTTCCTCAACTGCCTAGATTGACTGCTTATTGTGTAAAAGATGCATAGAAAGAACGTGCTTAGCTCTTTGTTTCTGAGGTTTGATCCAGGGCTCTGGACTAATAATAAAAGTGACCTTCTTGATACTCTACAGAAAAGCATGGTATGCTATTTTCTCTCTCCGCTCGATCCATGGGGGGAAAAACATGCTCTCTGTGAATGCATAGATTTTTTTTTCTAATGTATTTAGTGTATATATATAATATTCATTGCTGTATTTCTTTGTGATTTAGACTGATCTGATTTTGATTGTAGGTTTTTAATAAAGACGATATATTTTGTTGCTATGAATGTTTTCTTTAAAAAAACCCTAGTTCTTCATTCAAAACCTGCCGAAACAGACATCTGTTTACAATATGTACAATGTCTTGGTTTTTGAAATCTCTTTAAAAATTCAGTTTAAACTACTTGTGCTGTTTACCTGCTGAGAAGTTCATCACAGCTTGGACATGGATTTTGATAAATAACTTTTACTCTGCTGAATTAAGCATCTGAACACATAGTTTTCAAATCTTTTAAGAATCTCCTTGTTTAAACAGAGACAAATTTGCTTTTAAACTTGATAAAGGCCCTTTTGGCTGTCCTTGTTAACAGGTGAACTAAATTTGAAGAGGCATTGCTCCATGGCATATTTGTATCAAAATAAGTGAATGTTTTATTTGTGTAAGTTGTTTTATTTTTATTTTTTTTGAAACAGTTACTTCAGCACCAGTGAAAGATAACTGGCTGATAAAACCCTTGCTTTCAAGGCAATTTTAAGTGTTTATATTTCTATCACATCCATAGTTTCATGTTCAGTGGCTATCTTGCTTAAGCGATCTCTTTCCCTGCTGTTCCTCATTGCCAGCTGTTGTGGTAAAATAGATCAGGGAACTAACTGATTATAGCTGAAAAAAATCTTCCTTGTGGACTATTTTTCAGCTTGATTAATTCCTGTATGTGTCTAAACAAACAACTATGCTGTTATGAGGTAGAAAGACAAGGAGGCTGCTGAAGCAGGGGTTGCTCTCAGTTATGCACATGCATGAGGGTTCACAGGTTAAGTAGCAGTTGCTAAAAGACTAAAGCAGTGCAAGGGGATGGACCTCTTGTGTGTTGAGAAGTGCTTCTTCAAAGATGTGTGCAGACTGACTCTTCTGCTGATGTTACCTAAAAGTATGCTGAACAACCTGCTTATTTTGACTGAACGCACTGTGGAGGCCAGAAGAAACTGGGGAAGAGTACCTACTAGGTGGTGAACATATGAATACAACTGCTTACTTAACCGATTGTATTATTTTCAAGAACACATAGCATCTAACCTTTAGGGTTTTTTTTTTTTTTTGCTTATCTGAAATGCCCTACTCCTTTTCTGTCCCACTTTTTATTCCAAATGTGGATCTCCAGGTGTAGGTCACTGAGTAGTTTCCCAAGATGTTTGTATCTATCAAATGTTGAGTGGAATTTTAGTGCTATTCATGCATACATGTATAAGTTTATCCTGTGGGAAATCAGCAGCCTTGCTCAATTGTGACTGATACTTCTTAAGAAATGTACTGTCAGAAGAATTTGAAGATGGTTCGGAGGTCAGGACTTGGTGATGGGTGGAGTACGTTGCTAGTACATTGCCTTGAAATTTAATGGAAATAAACGGTAATAACTGTAGTTAGGTATAATGTACCCTTCAGTTAAGGGGAATTGTTTCTTGAAGTGCTAAATCAAAATCAACCAGAACTGTCACATCCTTTTAAAATTCTCCTTAGTTGAAGTAAAAATTGATATTAGCTCAATGAATGCACCAAGCACATGGTAGCAAGACTCCTTTTGTACACTAGAAGACTTTTCTAGACTTACATAGCATAAGGAATACTTAATCTCACCATTTATTTCCAGAACAGCCAATGGTGCACCACAGTTTGCTTCTGCTAGAGCTTTTTGCAGGCTTTGGGTGAGAACTCCTCCAAGAGGCTGGAGCTGACAGCATCAACGTGATCTGAGTCAGTGCTGGCCTGTAACAGATCTCCCTCACAAAGAGGAGAACTGCCCAACCACCTGTGTTCAGAGAGTACTGTTATCTTAATGGTTCATCATTTTGTAAAATATTTTGGAGGTTTTTAAAGGGTGGTGGTCTTGATTTGTGTGTGAAGAGATGATGATCATGGTGTACCAAGCTTATAAGTAATAGCAATACACTTGTTCTCAACTTCAGATGTTCTTTTCCCTAAGTGGTTAAAAACTTATCCTTGGTTCTTTTTCTGTCCAAACTGTTTGCCTGTAAGCTTGATACCAAAATAAACCTCATAGTTGTTGCCCATATTGTCACTTTTATTGTTGGATAAATGCTGCTTGATGTGTGAACAGACGGGATGCTTATTAATCCTTCTCAGTTGGATCTTGTAGACTAATGCTACGTGGTGACTGGCAGAAAATGTACTTCAGTGGTCATCTGTGTTGCAAACAAAGCAAATACTGTATATGTGCTCATGTACATGCACTTCAAATAAACAAAAAGAGAAAATGCCAATTCTACAGTACTGCTGCAAAGCCTATTTCCTGTCATTATGGATGCGGAGTATTTAAAAAACAAAACCTCTGACAACTCTGGTCACTTAATTATGTTGATGTTTTACCAAGATTATTTTTTTTTAAACTGTAGATCTTAAAAGCATGCAGGAAAATATCTTAACTCAATATTTACTCTTAACTATAAACGGTGGCTGAACTGCGTGTCCTACTCATTGTAGTCTGGGTAGTTCCTTCTTAAATATTTGCCTTGTATCCCAGTCTTCTGAACAACTCAGCTGTCTCCAGTCTGGTTTTGTTTGCAGTGAAATGAGAAAAGCAGTCATCTGCTATCACGTTCCTTGCTGTGATCTCAAAGTCACGGAGATGCCCAGCTCTGTGAATGTATGGGGCTATATGTACATCGGTGCATAAACCGACAAGAATTCTTCTGCTCTGTTTGGGGAGCAGCTGGTGGGGGAACAACTTCTGCAGAAGAAGGCCTGGGCCTCCTGCTAGAGGCGGAGCTGACCAGGAGGCAGCACTGAAGGCTAATTACAGAACCTGGCTAGCCAGCATGGGAAGAAATTGTTCTCATCTGGGGGCAGTTGTGATGCTCCAGCTGTAGCAGTGCCTGGTAGATCACACACACATGTGCACACACCCCTTAGAGAAACAAGGGGCTCAGAGGGTGGGGGGCTGTGGCACCTGGGCCAGCAGAGGGATGGGATCTGCAGCCTGGGGAGACATGGGGAAAATATAAGTGCTGTCTTTAAGGGGGGCTATAGAGATAATGGAGCAAGACTCCTCACAAAAGTACACAGCAAAAAGACAAGAGTCAATGGTCATAAACCATAAAATAGAAATTTCACTTGGATGTGGAGGGCATATTTTCCTACCTACATTGCATAAGCAGTACCAAGAGCACAGAGGTACTTTGTGTCATGGAATCCCCATGTTTCCATAGAATAAACTTACATAAATAAAAATTTGAAGTTGTACCTGTTTTGAGCAGGTAGATGATCTCTAGGCATTACTTTCCATATGATTCCACTTTTTATGGATTTATTTTCAAAGTAGCTTAAGGAAGTTGGCAAAACAAAGGTACAGTGACGTAGGTAAATAAGGCTGCTCATAACTGGAGGAAAACGCAGTGAGTTGTGATAAGCATCTTCTTTCAAATCTGCTAGTGGCAATGCTGGCATTTCTCTGCCCTGCGCTGAGCTTTCCAGCTGATTAGGCCAGAAGTGCTTGCAGGCAAGCATAAAGATCAGAAAGAAAGGTTATGGTACCTATCGTGCCTGTGTTCACAGAGATGAACATAACAGCCCATCCCTGAAGGAGCAGCCTGGCAGCCGGCTGCCATTTGTCCAGGCATTGCCTTCTACATGTATAGCAGAGAATCATGTTGGCAGGTGGGCTGCAGGGCTTTGGTCTTCTGCTGGGTGGGTGATGGCTCTTCCAGGAAATGGTGTCACGGAGTAGATCTGGTTGGCTTTCCCAGCAATGGAAACAGCCCTTTGTGACTGCAGAGGAATGGTAGGGCCAGTGTCAGAAGGGCAAAAAAAAAAAAAAAAAGAGCCATGGTAGAAATCCTTTCATGCTGCTGTCCCTTAAGGTTGTACTACTTCCAGAAGACATCATCCTGCAGCTTTTTTTTTGTTACTGCTAATTCTTAACTATTTGTCCATTGAGCAAAGTTAATATGAAGTATTGGGGAAAGGGAGGTGAGCGGAATAGGAAGTTACAACCCCCAGTGATGATTTTGCCTCTTGGGAAAGTGACTGACCTGGGGTTAGAACCTGTAGGTGGTTAAATACCTGCACACAGCTGCTCACATGTGACTGAGGAGGTCTGTGAAAAATCTGGTGGTAGCACATCACCACAAGCACTAAGTGCATTCTTTAGTAGTTTTAATGCCTAAGTTTATGCCAGAGCAAATTTAACCTCAGTTATGATGCTTCTGTGGTCTTAGGTATAAAAATACAAGCATCTTTTTTACCATTTAATCTTAAGTTTTACTAAGCAAACAGTAAAAAATGGAATGCCATGGTTGACACACAGGTCAGCAGGGATCAGTTGGTGATTGTTCACTGTGCCCGTGTTTTGGATGGAGAGAAACATGACTTCCTGTGAGTTCAGAGTAGGAAGAGGGGTAACATGATATCCTAAAAAGCTTTATTAGGGATGTGTGGGCTAAGTTCACTTGCTTCATTTAGTGCCAGAAGTGAATATTGAGGAGATGCACAGTAACAGAAAGATCATTGTGCGTGATAGTGGTTCATTTAATGAGCAGTCAAGCCTTTCAACAGAGTGACTTTCATTTGCATGGGTTCCTGCAATGGAAAACTCCTCTTTGTTGAACAATAGGCAGTGTATCTTTTGCAGTTTATTAAATTGAAGCATGACGATTCTTGTGCCACTTGTATGTCAAGATATGGGGGAAAAAAGTTTCTAATAAGCTTATGTTTGCCATACAGGGGTCTCATTAATGTTAGCATGGAACTGTGGGGAAATCAGAAAATCTTGATGTAGCTACAGTTACTTTATTCTTCTGCTCCTGTATTTTATTTGAAGTTCTTTCGTCTTGCTTTTCCTTAGAAATTTCCTCATCACTGCTGTTAGTGTGCGTAGCCACAAGCATGCAGTGCTTCTGAAGTTTTTGTTCTTGTTTGAAGAATGGGAATTCTCAAGCCTTTTAGTTTGAGAACTTATTTCTTAGTGTTTTTTATTTTATTTTATTTTTCAAGGACAGAGCATCAGGCACTACTCAAGTTCAAGAGAAAAAAGAGAAATTGGAGAACAGACCAGGCTATATTGCTGGTAGTAGTGACTCTAGTAGATTTTCTTGCGAACTGCCTAGAAAGCAAAGCCTTTATTTTGAAATGTAGTTTCAAACCCCAATGTCACCCCCCACCAGTAAATGACTGTGCACAGCATGGTTCTGCATTACGGGTGGGGTCTGTGAAGGAATTGTCAGTGCTGAGGTTGTGATAGGCTTTGGAGGTTTTTGTTCCATTCTAAAACTCCTATTGCTGAGCCATTTAATGCTAAATGTTTTAGACAGGATTTCATAGCACATTAATCTGCTTGTACTTACCAGATAAATGCATGAATTAGTGAAAATAGCACATTCATAATTGGATTCTAAGTTTTTGTAACAGGGATTTAAAGTTAAAACATTTTACAATTTTTTTTTTTTTTTTTAGTGGAACTTTCGATGTGATCTTTAGTGTACTCTTAAAATATTCTGAAAACCTTTTTCCCCCGCTGTTACACAACTCCCCGCTTCCTCTAGTGTTCTGTAGCTGTTGTGTTCTTCAATATCAGTATGTAATGAGTATTTAAGGTCACTTGATGTCTTTTGTTTGCTCATGTCATTTGAAAGAATCAGAGAATCTTTCAATCTGAATCTTCTGCTGACACACGTAGCTTCTATATACTTCATCTTCCCCTATAAGAAGAGGTTAAAGAACAGGCATTTCGTCCTACCCCAGAGTAGCCCTGGAATGGGATTTCTCTTCTAGTCTTGTGCAGATCTCATTGAACAACCCTGAATCATGTTTGCTGGATTATTTGCTGATGACTTGCCTTTTTATACTATATTATTGCTTTGCCAGCAGTCACTGGATGGGCAGAGGACTAGCATATGCAGGCAAACATTTGTCACTTCAGTGATATGGCTAGAAATAGCATTCCCTTAGGTAGGTAGTTGAAACAGAATACCAAATTTGATAATTTATTCTTTGCTCATGAATTTCAAGTTGGATTACTGTTAATCTTTTTGACATACCTGAGTAAATTGAATGGGCCATGACATATGATTCTGCCCCAAAAGGAAGTATAGAATGCAATATAGAATCGCATTCCTTTTGAACATTGTACTTAACAGTTGTGTGAGAGCATTATGGTGTAAGCAGGATTTTTCACTTCATATCAGATTGCACTTCTAGACACAATTGAGTTGGGTACTTCCCATTCATAAAATGGGACAGCCTTTTGAAGTCTTGCTTCACTGAATTTCCACTGTTTTCAGACTTTAACATTGTAAAACCAACAATAAAAATACTATTTACAAATATTGCCCTACCAAAAAAATGAAAATAATCTGTAGAAATCAGAATTGCATTTTTAACAGCCAGCAGTAGCATTGCTCCTTCTTCGTAGATTTATTTAGTACTCTTATATTTTAAACCTTTTAAAAAAATGTTTACCTTGAACTTCTTGCCATCAACTGTCCTTTTGTATAATGTTTTATTTGAAAAAGGATTAAGGAATTGGAATATCCTTGCCTTATCCTATTATTTCTGTAAAAGAGGGTTTTGCTAAGAACAGTCTTTTAATCTGCTATCATAACAGCTTCTTTGCCAAACTGTAGTATTATGCAGTTTTCTTCTGATGGAGCCATTCTGGTTTATGATTTGTGTGGCAAAACTGACCTGCAAAAGACAGTTGGCAAAGTGTTGCTTCATGTATTGTGATAATAGGATTCAGCATGGAGCCATCTGTAGGGAAGCTTCATGTGACATTACACTGAAGAAGCTGTAGAGACCCAGTACTATGAAATGTAGTGCAGCAGAGTGCTTGCAGAGTGAGATTTTCTTTTTTGTAGATGTAGCTCTATTCATTCTGGTAATGTTTGTTCTAGAAAAGTGGTACCAACTACATTTTCTTTTTTTTTTTTTTTATGATTAATTAAAGTATCATTTCAGGAGTCTGAAAAATAAAAAACAATAAAAACCTGAGAAGAAAGGTAGAGTAAGAATCTTCAGGGTTACAGGTGCTGGGCTGTGTAATATTGTGTATCGCAGACTATCTGCCTCTTCATTTACATCCACATGGCATGTGAATCTAAAACCTATTTTAAAGAGGAAGGAAGATATTTATCTTTAAAAATCTCTGCTGTTGTGCAATCACTTCTTTAAGAATAGAGAAAAACTCTGCAGTGCAAATACATCTCACTGTGTGACCTCCTCAGTTGATCTGTGCAATATATTCCTGTCCCAACACAAAGTACAAAAACCTGGAAAACTTGCTGTACAAAACACTGTATAGCTGCAAAGTGTTGCAATAAATGAAATTTATAGATGTGCTTAGGGACATGGTAGACTTGGCAGTGCAAGGTTAATGGTTGGACTTGATGATCCTGGAGGTCTTTTCCAACCTAAGTGATTCTGATTCTAAATTAGAAGTGATTTATAACTTAGGGAGGATATGTATGTTAAATAAGTGTTATTGGCACAGAGGAACACTTTGCAGGGAGAGCAGCTGTGTTTACTTGCTGCTCGTGTTACAGGAACTGACTTGACCATGAGAAGTGCTGGAAGGTTGTATGTGCTGCTTTCCTATTTGTTGCTGACTTGGATATCAGAGGTTGATTTTGATTTCACTAAGCTTTAGATGAAATCTGATTAAACCTCAAACTATCCAATTCTTAGTACAGTTTTCAGGATGTTTTAAATGCTTATGTTGGTGAGACTCTCTGTAGAGTTTGCTTTGTTTTCAGAATATGTGCATTTTAATTCATACACCAGAAACCAGGAAATCTGGATAGTACCAAGTGTCCGATACACACAGATGATGAGGAAGTGTCAGGTTTCATCTCCCCTGCCACATCCCAGCAGACTTCCTTGCTTCCTTAGAGGAGGGGAAGACGGCAGAAGGAGCAGCAGATAAACAAGCAGAAACATTCACATTTCGTGGAGTTGATAGCATGTGTTCACTTACCCTTCTTTGTTTCCTTGTCTTCAGACTATTGGAAGAGCATCTATCTGCTTGGCACACTGGGTAGTTAATTTCTTCTGGTAACGTTGCGCCTCTGTTTCCCACAAGGGGCGTTTGCTAGCTCATTCTCAGTTGCAGTGTTTTTTAAAAGCTAGGTTATTAAACAGGGAATTTCACGACATGAGGGTACTGGCCTCTGCCCATGCAGCTGTCTGTAGGCCTCAATTTCACAAGATAAAACAATGCCTTAACTCTTTGTGAGCAACTATATCACAGTATTTTTTTCAGTTGGAGGCCTGTGACTTATAGACTGATAATATGTGACTATTTTAGAGAAACTGAGACACGAGATTGGGAAGGTGAATTGGGTGAAAGCCTCTTAATTGGAGCTTTATTGATAAAAAGTAGTAAATATCTATTTTGAAAAGGCAAAAAGTCACTGAAATACTGAAGTATCATTTGTGATTAATGAGTTTGTGCATTTATTATTTGACCATTCATTTTCCTGCTTATGCAATGTATTTGGTGTATTTAAGTATCTGAAATAAAGTCAGTTGTCAGCTCAATTTGATTGGATTTTAAATAAAACAAATGTTTTAGAAGCAGTACAAATAATATTGATTCCCTTATTTGGGCTATTTTGTAAGAGATGTTTCATAATATGAGAATCCTCTTTAGAAATGCGCTTAGCAGTTTACTATTGATTTTTATAGAGAGGCCACTCAAACACTGTGGATACAGATTCAGTGTTTGAAGTTTGTGCTGCTGACCCCCACCTAGAAGTAGCGGCTTTTCAAACCACTTTAGAAAATGTTGCCATTTGATATTTGGTTTGCATAAATGTAGGCTTTGAGCTTCTGAGGAAAATGGGATCTGAAGTGGTCATGTTGTCCTCGTCTGTGCTCCGCAGGGAGCTGTGTGTGAAATCGCTGCTGGAGCCTGCTGGGTCTGTCCGTGCCAGCTGGCCAAACAGCACTAGGAAATGGTTCAGCTGGAGCAGTGTTTAACAACAGGAATTGTTTTTGCAGCTTCCTACATGTTTGGATGTATTCTTGCACTATGTATTTCTAGAGGAATTTCAGTATCTCTATATTCTGTTAGTTAGTTGTCATTTTATTGCCGCCAATCACAGGCTTTTTCCTTACTATTAAAGGACCTCTAAAATGGTAGTTACTTCTGCCATTATTTCAGAAAGTTTGAAGTTACTTGAAATACGGACGTAGAAAAGCTAACAATTGCCTAATACAAAAATCACTGAGTGCTGCTCGCTTTCTCCAACTTTAGGTTTTTCCAATTTCAGGTTCAGCCATTAACATTTTGGCACTAATCTGGGACTGAGCTGATCTCTGTTTCTGGCTACCTGGTACTTGAACATCATTAGATGCAAGGAATTCAAGTAGTGGTGCATACGTGTAAAACATGAAGCTTGAAATGAACTATTCAAGCTCTGTCATGTATCCCTGGTTTTATTATTAACCTTTTGTCATGGCTTGTGGGGTGAGATTCCCAAAATTCATCTACTTTTGGCTTAGATGTGATGGTAAGGGTTGGATATGTGTGATGGGCACAGCACTAGGGAAGAAGCCAGCTTCATGCCCCTGCCTGCGTGGCTAACCTGGCCCCGCAGCCCTGGGGCCTAGCTCCTGGGGCACCTCATGGCGCCCCCGCCTCTGTGGCACTGCTCAGGAGGGACAAGGAACAGAGCGAGGAGGCAAAGCTCAAGGGGCTGCCTTTGCCAGCAGCTGCTGCTGGAGAGCTCTGCATGGAAAATATGTCCCTCTTCCCTGGAGAAGGGCCTGTCTGGTGGCCAGGAGGGGCTCTCCTCTCCCTGGAGGTTGGGGTCAGTCAGGCTGTGCGCCTCTGCTGCCGGCGCAGGCCCTGCCGTGGAAGCCGTTCACTAACGGCTAGAAAAAGGAGCAAATCAGATTAATTATTATTTAATTATCAAAGATGAAACGCATTTACCATCATTTACACTTTTAGAGCTCTAAGTGAGACATGGTTTCTTTGTGTGAGGGTGAAATGCGTGGTCTGGAGTGTGAGAGGATTGAAGGAACTGCCTCAGCTGTGAGGGAGCGCAGGAAAAGCCTCTGCTGGATGGTGCAGGCAAGGTAGGTTGGCCCTAAAGCTGAACTTAACAGAGCATAAAATACAAATATTTTTGAGGTGGAAAAGGAAATATGGAACAGATATCATGTGCTTTTGTGTCTGTGGAGAGAAATGGGGGAATAGAGAGCAGATGCGACTCAGAGACTGGAAAGATGTATGCGTTTTGAAAAGCAGGCCTGATTTTGGGAGAGTACCTGGTCTACAGAAGGGTCTCTGTGAACACTGAATTATTTAAGTCTGTTCAGATTAAAAAATGGTTAGTTTTCTCCATTTTTAGTTCCTGCACTCAGTCACTACTAATCTGGGACACAAAGCACCTAGACATCCTTAGGCTTTTTATATTACATCTGTAGATGGTGTTTGTAGGAAAGCTCCCCATATGCTGAGGTGATAGGATTACTTGTCTGTTCAAAACAGAACTAGGATCTGGGGAGAGACATTCGTTCTGGGGACTAAAATCAGATTATCAATCTTGTTTTGTGAGTGGCTCTTTCAAAAAGTGATAGGTCCTTGGGATGTTCTTTTTTTGGCAATCTGTTGATCTTTCTTGTCAAAGGGAAAGGCTTTGCTTAGAGCCTCTTACTGTGCTCACATCCTTCCCAAATACAAATTTTGTATTTTATAGAAAAGCCAGTACTTGTTCTAATTTTAACAGTTCCTTTATAACCTTTCTTACATTCCTTACTTTTCTACAGATGAGATATGGGGTTGCTGTGCAGGTTTGAATTGAAATTTGGTATGGAGTGCTAGTGCTGCTGTGCAAACTTGTACTGTTTATACAGTAGCCAGCCACCTGGGGCTCCAAGGGATTTTTGTAATGCAGAAGTAAGTTCAGTTTGTTGCAATTGCAGTCAGTTAGGTGATCATTTTGTGGAAACTGTAGTAAGGTTTTTACAAGCTAAGAGGCTGCGAAAAAAAAGGGCAGTTTGTTTACCTGCACATCCTCACATTCTTGTTAGATTCTTGTTAGATTCTTCAGATTACAGGTATTATATTTGGATGAGATGACAGAAATACACGCATATGAAGAAAACTAGCAGGAAAAAAAAAACTACTAGAAAAAGCCATCATGTCACAGGGGCAGTATAAGGTTACAGCCACTACATGAACTTGTAAACTGCAACATTATATCACTGGAAAGACTGCATTGGTAGTAATAGTTTTCATGCCTTGTTAATTTAGGACACTACATAGTTCTTTAACATAAAATGTACCAAGAGCAGAGCTAGTATAACAAAGAAGGGTCTGAGTCTCCACAAGGTCTGCCAGTCTGGCAATGAGGTTTGCTGAAACCACTGAGGTAATTCACTGGTGTAAGCACCCCATATTAAAATCTCTTAAGTTTCATTTTGTTATCGCATGCTCAATAGCTTTTTTGTGTGTTAAAGCCACATTTATTTTTCTCGCAAAACCTGTCATTTTCTTTTCTGGAATTATTATCCTTAGTGGAGAAAGATACCTATTTGTTTTTAAATATTCAACAGGCTCCTGGAAATCAAAAAAATTGGCTTTGAATTCTCTTTAGAAATTAGGAAACCAAACCAGTCCTACATTTTTAAAAAAAATCAAATCTCTAGCCTTTGGGCAATCTGAAGTGACTTCTCCGTTTGAACTCAAAAGTGGTAGGTAAGTCTAAATGTGCTCTTGTTACAATTATGCACGTTTCTCCTGCCTCAGTACTTTTGCTCTGGATGACCAATGAGATCTGGTGTCTATCTTTGCTTTACTGAAGCTGTAAGTAATTAAATTTGACTTTCTGATGGCCAAAAGATCTGGTAAAGTAAAATTTTGTGGTAAGAAATGCACCTGCAATGCATTTCTGACCTATGGTACATAAGAATAACTCCCATATATACATAAGGTTGTGTTTAATAGTTGCCTGTAAAAAGTAGCTTCAGAAATCAAGGTGGAGACTTGAAATTTTGTGATATGGCACTCTTCCTGTGAGTGGCAGAAGCTAAGAAGAGGACTTCTATAATGCAGATTTACATTAGATTTAAGTATAACACTTCCGTATCAATTATGCACAGTCTAGGGACCTCATTAAACATGTCAATGTTAGGAGTACTTTAGAGAGTCATGTGGAAGTTGTTCAAGTTAAAACCATCTGATATGTGAAGACATAATTTGAAAGCTATGTAGAATTTTAAGAAAATTAATCCTTTAGCCAATAACGGGAATATTTCATTTTAGAGTAAGCTTCAGATCTTTCAGAATTTCTTCAGCATTTGTAATGGTCTAGTGATATCTTACTGCAGTGTTCACCCAGCTAATGTTAACTCCCTTTTCCAAATCCCTTGTCTGTGTTATCATTTAACAGAGCTTGAAGTACTGCGGAGTATAGCTGTTGGTTTCAAGGGCAGTATGAAAAAAGAAAATGTCCTTAAAACGCTGGTTACTTCTGTGAATAAATGAGTTTTGAAGTTACCTTTAAGAAACAGAATGTTTTTGTTCTTTTGTTTCCTAAATTTGACCATTTGAAGCATTTGTTTTATTAACTCTCCAAAAACCAGGCTCCATTTACAGTACCTCATTTAGCAGATGTCCAGAAGTCTTTAAATGCGACAGCTGAAAATTAGACAAGCATGTACAAACACAGGATGCATACAAATTAGCTATGTGTGAACTGTATTTTCACAAAGAAATTAAATAAACTTAGTTAATGCAAGAGCTTGACATACACTGTGCATTTGTTTTGCTTTCAGTAGCAATCTAGCATATACTTGAAATACTGTTGGCTTTTATGATATATTTCTCTAGGTCAACCATAGATTCCTACAGAATTTTTCATTTCTGTGGTGTTAGATCCCTTTATTTTAATAGGAATTTTCTAAATGAAGTTATTGAATTATCACTGATACCTAGCATATGTTATTATGATGATAATTTGTGTAATTGTTTTATTTTAGAATTGCCTTTTACCAGTTCTGCATTTTTAACTGTTGTGGCCTTCATTCTGTTACCCTACATATGATCAGCTTCTGAAGTAATCTGCCTTCCTAACTGTAAATCAGTTTTTCCCAGTACGCCCCCATTTTCAGTATGGGGATCACTGACTTACCTGGTTTTTGTGTTGTACTTAAGATACGTCTTGCCCCGCAGACTGGGGGACAAGATGAGATTCCTAATTTTCCTCTAAGTCCATTGATGCTTGCTCTTAGCAAAGGATTGCTCAGAAAACATGAATGTGAAATGTGAAAACAAAGTCTGATTCCAGACAAAGCTTGTAATAAATGATGGTTGTTCTTTTCTAAGATTTTTCTCATTTTAGGTATTTTATTATATTTCAAGGTATTAGGGTATGAAAATATCCTTTCAGCCATACTCCTTCACCACAGCAGGAACCAAATGAATACACACAATTTCTTTCATAAGAGGATACTGAGAATAAGGCATTGTGTGCAGTAGCCTGTGCAGCCAAATGCAGCATGGGATGAATCCTGGATTTTCATTTTGTGTTGTCTAGCAAAGGTATAAAACAGGAATTAACAAGCAGTCCTAGAGACTTAGCTGTACAGAGCGTACAGCTGTATATCTCCACTCTTTAAACTGACAATATTCAGTCTATTTATTTGTCCCTAGTAAGAAAATTATCTCTTGGGTTCCATTTCCCTGTCTCAGAGGAAGCAACATCTCTAAAATGTATGCTTTTTGTCAGTTTATAAGGCAACCTTTGAAGCTTTCCTGTTAGCTGTTACTATCTCTGCTGAGAGAAAAGTGCAGAAGAGGTCATAAAATATTTCATGCTCTTACATAAACTGAGAGATTCTTTCTTCCATAAAACCTGTTCCATTTCTTTTCCTCTGTATGCCTGGAATGCATGTATTCAGGTCACTGCGTGATAGAAGTCTATTACACACGTGTTGTTTTTAAAGTGATGTCTGATTAAAAAAGCAAGAGTTGGCATCTAGTTGACAGGAAGGCTAGCTAGCAAGTACGATAGCCAAGAAAATATTATTTGATGATGGTGTGGCACTGAATTGAAATACTCAGATGTCTAGCTGAAAGCACACAGTTAATGTAAATTTAATCTTTTTCAGATTAAATTCTAATTGCAGATATATAAACTTGCTGCAGTTAACTCAGGGATACAGATAACCAAAACGTTACATCGCCGAAATCCAGCCTTAACGACTGGATAATAGGCCCAGGTCTGATAACCTTGTTGGTACCGTGAGCTCCGCATAGCCATAAACCACAGCTGATGCCAGCTCTGCTTTGAACACATAAATTTAATTTACAGCATGGAAGTGTGCTGTGCAGAGTTAGCACTGCTATGCTGGAGGCCCCTTTATAGCACTGCCCTGTGGTATATAGATTGTAGCTTTAAAAAGCATCAGATAAAGTGGGGCCTGGCATGAGCATTGTGTCCTCTCTGCCTTCTACAGGAGCCAATTTATGCGTTCTTATAGGCAGATCTGTTGAATGTGCTCCTATGTTTATATAATTTTGCATTGTGGGATTTTGTTTATATCTAAGTCCCTCTGGCCATTATTAAGGTTTTTAATGCACCTGCAGTGAGACTTTTTAAGCAAAAGCCGTGGGAGCATAGGATTACCTCTCTTTCCCACCCCACCCTTCCATCCCCAAATCCTCTGTTTGTCTGACATATTTGGGCTGTACTGGAAATACGTTTTAACATACACTATCCGTATGCTGTTCTGTGTCCTGACTAATAAATGGGATGCTTTCTGTCTGACACATGAAGTTTGATATCAGTATTCAAACACAGCAGTATGTTTTATTAAAGAGATCTTGAAGTCAGCAAGTTTATATAGATCAGTAGTTGAGAAATGCCAAGGTACATGCCTTTCTTTAAACAGAAGTAAATGGAAGAAGTTTGTATATTCACATATAAACATTGCTGTACATGCTTTCTTTTATTTTGACATCTTACTGCTGTTTTCAATATGCTTCAATTAAAGCTGAGTGAAGAATGTTGGTTAATCTTGGTTGTCAGTATTAGCATTTGTGGGGGAGGAGGAGAATGGGGTGTCAATGAAACATTTTTATAAATGTCCATACTTCTTAAAGTTAGCCATAGTATTTACTTTCATAGGGTTATTCTACTTGTCTTTTAAATTTTTTTAAGTTGCTTTGTGTCTTTTAAATCTTGAAAGATTTACAAGTTCAGTGGGTCCAAGTGTTTTAACACTCTCGTGCCTTTACAACTTACGCTTCATCAGGCAGTGTAACAGAAATGATGAACAGAAATTGTTGACTATCTTCAGTCTCCTACAAGAAGAATGAATTCTGGTTTCTGCTAGGGAATCAAATGACAATGCACAGTCTTGAGGGTCCTCCATGGGACTTTTCCTGTATGGGCATAGTGTTATTTCTACTTCCAGCTTTTTTGTTGTGCTTTCTTGAGTAAATGCTACCTACAGTAATCTGAAGAGTTATGAAATTAATATATCAAAACAGACCCTGTAATGTCTTATAGTTCAGCTGTGGAATATCCTTACCTTGAGTAATTTTGAGTTGCCACATACTGAAATTGGCTGAGGCAGGATATTTTCAAGGAAAAGCACAGTAGTTACTTGTGAGATGAAACTGAAGTGTTTTACAGCATTCTTTCCCTGCTGACAGCGATAGTGTTCTGGCAAGTTCACAGTTAATGGGACAAATTTATTATTAGTTCCTTCATTAATAATAGAAATCTGGAATCTGCATCCTGCCTTTCTTCCCATATGTGCTTCTCTAAAATTGCTAGAAAGTGGAACAAAATGTCAAATTTCAGGCAGGCAAGCTTATCTGATATAGCTTAATCATGTTTTAATGAAAGATGGTGCAGGGATGCATTGTGTAAGAATCTTGAAAGTCTGCCAGTTTCTGCATTTAGACTCACTTTAATATTTTAAGACTAAAACTTTTGGTGTTGTGGATCTTTGAAGCTAGACTTCATAAGACTAGTCACCAGTAAATTAGTGGATGGGAAAGACTGAAGCCTTTTGGCTTTGTTCTTGGAGCTGTATTTGCAGAGCTGGGCAGTACCAGGTGCTTCCTGAGGTTGCCTTCAGAGCAAGGTGAGTGGGCAGGGGGCATGAAGGAGTCTGAGCTCAGGGGGAGCCAAGCACAGAGTAAAAGTAAGTTTGCTTACAAAACTGGAGGCTTAAATCCTCCATGGCTGATGGACAGAGCTGTAGAAGTTATGAGACATGGAGGTGGAGAGCACAGAGAAGGTGGATGTTAGGGCTGATTCAGGCTGAGGAAGCTCTTACCTCCCAGGGTAGGGAGGTAACAGGATGTAAATCCCTAAGGATCCCAGTAGCTTTCCATACACTGCTATGGTTGTGGTTGTAAGTGCTTGAACATATGGTTTGCTACCTGAGGATTTTTTCAGGCTTGTTACTAGGTTAACTGGGCAACAGGCTAATGCATGTGTTCAGCTAAACTGTTTGGTGTCTTCATCCTTCTCGTGTTCTCAACTGTGCTGACTGTGTATACTCTAGTGAGTAATGGGTTAGAGTAAACAGCAGGATCTTACTCCACAGTAGACTTTTTTTTTTCTTTGCTGCACTTTGGGTTACAAGTTACTACATGTATTAGTATTTACAAATCTAACAGTAACTTGAAATGTGGCCCCAGAGCTGCTGTATGCAGATATATTTTGAAATGTAAAAAATGCCCAATTATATCTAGTAGAGTATTTGTTTTCTTCTGTGCTTTGACTGCTTTTGCTTGTGCGTGGCATCCTGACTTGAAGTTTCTCAGGAATCCTTTAGATTTTTATTCAGGAAGCAATCGCTTCCCTGAAATAGGGTTTTACTGAAAGTACAGGACGTGTTTAGTTGACTTTGCTGTGTAAGAGCAGGGCTGTTTGGTCTTACTCACTGCCTCTTGTAAATAGGTCCTGCAAAAGCAGTGATCTCAATTGCAAAACCCTTCTCCTCAGTCTTACTCTCAGGCCATTTTCTAGGTCTTGGAAATACTGCCAGACAGTGTGCTGAGAAACATTTGAACTTCATAGGCTGGTGGTATATGGGCCAAGGTAGCAGCAGAGTGTTTGAGGCGTGGTCCAGATAGATTAGATCCCTTACAAAGTAAATACCCAGAGCTGTTGTAGTTTTTTGGCAATCAGTAGAAGGATAAGGTACATTGGTACATTTTAGGTTGTTCATGTTCTTCAGATGAGATGTATGGCTCTTTATTTAACATTTTAAAGACCATTTCGTATTCTGTTCTTTACTGGTTTTTTTTGTTTGTTTGTTTGTTTTGTTTTTGTTTTTGTTTTCTACATTTCAAGTTTTAAGTGTCGTGACTGACATCAGTTGGTTGATTTTTTTCAACAGGGTAGAGGCACATTTAATTATATCTGAGTGCCACTGAATTATGCCCCTAAAACACTTTGTTTGTTTTTTCTTTTTAAAGATACCATTAAAATTACACCATTAACAACAGTTTATAATATGTGTGGAATTAAGATAAGAATGTAATAATTCTTGGTACTAGGAAGTTTAGCAGTTGTTTGTTTGTTTGTTTGTTTTAACTGTAAGTCTCAAATGCCCTGAATGATAATACAGTGTATCTACAGTATTCTGCATTAGCAATATATTGGAATTTGTTCTCTTTTAAAAGTTTTAAGTAGCTACTTAAACACATTTTAAAATATTGGAATTTGTATGTTATCAATCAGTAAAGTCAGCGTCTTAGATGTTTCTTTATTTAGGCAGGACAGTGAAAATAAATGTTGGCTTTAACCAATTTGAAACTTGAGGAGTGAAAACGTCTTGTACGTACTCTGAGACTTGAAAACCTTCTTTAGGTTCTGTCTGGTTTTCTCTGTAGGCATGGGAAGGCAGATGAAGGAGGAAACAGTTGTTTGAGAGACGTGAGCTTTCAATTCCTCATGTGCAGCCAAGAGGGGAAATGGCAAAACCAAAGACTGTAAAGAATTGAGATTAAACCTAGACTGAGTGAGATGGCGGACTGGCACCTGGTTTGCTTGTGCATGCTGTGGTCCTGGCTGGAGCCATCTATTAGCCAAATATTTTGGCAAATATGGGCAGAAGCTATGATAATCTGTTCATGCCCATGGAAGGGGTGTTGGAATTAGATGATCTTTCAGGCCCCTTCCAACCCAAACCATTTTGTGTTCCTAGTGCTTTCTCTCTGGCCAGGAGGTAGAGTCCCTGTATTCCTTGGCAGCTTTGCTCTGGGAGAAAGCTGTAGGGTTCAGGGAGTAGTGATGAGAGCTTAGAGCTTCCAGGTGTCCTCCTGTATGTGGCACAGGCATTAGATAAAGCGGACAAGATAATTATATCCAAAAACTTTGCACAAACTGTTTTTTTTAGGCCTAGCATAGTTACTGTAATAATCCAGAATGCAGGCTTTTCAATTAGGAAGCATATATTTAGTGTATGAATGATTATTTTTGCTTTTATCTCTGGAGCAGAGAAGGATAGAGTAATGGGCTGTAGGAATTATCTCAGTGGCTGCAATGCTAACGTGTTCAGAAAGGAGTGAAAACAATGCTTCAGAAACAGCGCACTTTTTTTTTTTTTTTTTAACCGTAACAAGAATAAATTAGGATTCCTTTTGTATGCTGCTACATACTAAAACACTACTTGTAATTATAAAATGGTTAGTAAATGCAAGTTTCCCAGTGCATACTGGTAAGCATATTGATTGAACATATAGCAAATGGCAAAGTTTTAAGGCAGTGAAATTTGCTTGGTTATAGTACCATGTACTGTATACATGTAAAATCTGTTAATATAGGGGAATTCTTCTCTAAGAGAATGATGTACCTCAAGGTCCTTTCTTAACCTGTACTCGGTTTGTTTGACCCTTTGATCCTGTGAAGTTTACCAAGTTGGAATTAAACTGCATACCTGGCTTTAACTACTCTAAATATTGACATTTAGGTGGTAAGTTGTCAGCGTTCATCTGAAAACTCCAAATGGAAAGGAACAGCCCTTTCTGCATTCATTTTAGAGGAATTATCCAAAGCGAAGTATTAAACTTTCATTATCTTGATGCTGATACCAAATAGCAGAGCTCTACTAAGCTGTTCCAGCTAATCCTACATTTTTTCAATGTTGCTGCATCTTAATACAGTTTCAGTGGATGAACTCAATGTTTTGGGGTTTTTTTGGTTTGTTTTGTTTTGTTTTCTCAGCTGACAAAGAACAGATGTAAGATCATATGAAGGACTGTCTTTATTCCTTGTTTTGTGATTTTCAGAAATTTGCCTGGCTGATTTCATACCTTCCACAACGGATTTTCTCTCTTCGTTTTTTGTCATTATATATTTATTGGGCATCTTTTTTCCAAAGTTTTGGGAATGTGTGAGTACATTTGTGAAGAAAGTGCTGAGAAAGCGTCGGAGTCTGAAGAAGCAGTAATAAAAGGGATAGGGAAGTAAGAGGTGGGGATGGCGTTGTATGTTGCTAAGAAGTCAGGCCTTTTAGCTCCTTGCAGTAAACCAGCATCATTCATATAGACCTAGTCTTCACACTCTGGAATCCCAGCTTGTATACAGGTTTTCTTGTCCCTAGCAGCAGTTCCTGTCCAAATAAGCCTTCCCTATTGACTGGAGAAGGAAGCCTTTAGTGATACCTGCTATAACTGATGCAAACTGCTTTGGTATTTCTTAAGTTTTTGTGACTGGGACTCAACTTTAACAGTATTTAGGAAAAATAACCTACATATCTGAAATGAATGTAGATTAGCCAGTTGAACGAGGAATTTGGCGAGCTTTGAAATTCTGCAAGCATTAGCCTTGTAGGACCTTTGTGATTATCTGTGAAGGCCATATATGTGCTATCCGCATTTTCAAAGCTTGTTTAAAATGTAACAATTGTGTAGTATAATGATGTGTGGAAGCAAAGAATCTGTCACTGTCTGGGGCTGATAAATAATTGTAATGGGATGATAATGGGAAAGTGTTGCATAAGTTAGTAACAAAGAAGACAGCATGCTATTGTTCTTGAAGAATCTTCATGAAGAAACTTCTTAGAGTCAACCAAGAATTTGCACTACTGAACATCTGTTACAACTCAACTCACAGCGCATGTGAAAAGAAAACTAAACGAGTACAGCTAACATCGAAGAAGCAGAAAGAGATACAGTAAAAGCAATTGTGCAATTTTAATATTTTCTTCTATGGACATGTACATTAAGATGTTGTTTATTTTAATTCAAGGGATTTTTTGTGTGAAATATACATCCATTTTTCCTACTCTTGTTCTCTCTTCCCCTGATTATTTTTTTTTTCATTGAAGTTTGTATGAGAGGTCTCTGACAAGGCCAGTTTTCCTTTTCTTTCCTTGATTAGCTGTATGTGTTTCCACATCAGTGACAGATGCTCCTGGCAGTTGAGACCAAGAATGTGTTCATGATTTTAATGTCTGGAAGATGTCTTGATAGTTTGTCACTCTTGTTGCATGAGTCATATAACAATTTAGGTTGGAAGGGACCTCTGGAGGGCATCTGGTCCAAACCCTGCTCATTTGCAGCATGTTTGTGAAAAGGCATGGCAGCACTCATAGAGCTCTGTGGATGACACAGACTAATTTTTGATTTTCTGCTCACTGCCATCTCAGATTTTTGCTACCAATCGCTCAATTTTGTTTTGTTTTGTTTTGTTTTTTTTTTTGTTTTTTTTTCCCTTCTAGGTTCCTGTTTTAGGAACATACCTAAAACAGGTTTGTGTAACAGACATTAAAAACGGCGTAAGTTTGCATATGGGCCATTTTTGAGAAGCATCTTCTGCATATTATAAGGAATTTTTCCTTTTGTTAGATTACATACAGTTGTAAGATCTTAGTTCTTAAAATTTTATTTCTTTACAGGCCAGAAACAAAATTTGGATGAAGCAATCGAACTAAGTTGCCGTCATGAGCAGAAGCAAGCGCGACAACAATTTCTACAGTGTTGAAATTGGAGATTCTACGTTCACTGTGTTGAAACGGTATCAAAACTTGAAACCAATAGGATCAGGAGCACAGGGGATAGTATGGTAAGGTTTCTTTAAGGTGTAAATATACTTTTAGTTTACCTTAATAGAATTTTCAATGTCTTAACAGTTGTATGTTACACGAAAAACAGCATTAGTAAGCATTAGCTGTTTTTCCTCAACAATGGCTTTTGCTCTTGCTTTTTGACCTATGTCCCTTTTTGCTCCAGAACTGATGCTTTTCTGTGCAAATCAGTCAACTGTGCTGAGTCCCATAAATTAATGGGGTAAAACCTGGATAAAGAAACTAATCCTAATCCTAAACCACACTGTTTACTTACAGTGAAATAAAAGCCAGAAATACTCTCTATATAATATTTGATACTTCTAAATGCTTTAACTTCTCAAAATGGTTTGTTAGGGGCCTGTTTCACTTAGTTTTATAATCTGTCTCGTCTCTGGTACTAATTAACAAGCATTTGAGATGCAGACTTCCAGGGTAATATGTAAATACCCAGTGAAGTTCAGGAAAATATGACTTGACAATGTAAGTTGTTGAATGAAAGCTCTGGACTGAAGAGTGTCTGACTGACTGAATATTGGTGACAACTAGCTGCTTTAGGCACCATTTCCTGTGCAGCAAAATTACCCCAAAGGTAAATGTTGGTTTAAGACTCTTGAGACTTTTTTTGAACAATCAAGGATAAGGTATAGATAGTATAGCAATTTGCAGACTTGCCAATTTATTGTGACTTTAAGATAGTAACTAGTGATATAAAAATACAGAAAAAATGTCAAGGAAGAGAAGGATAGGAAAAAGCATAATCCTCTCAAACAATTTTCCCTTTAACCTTTTTACTGCTTTGATCTTGTCATCAGTGTTTAGAGAATGTGTGGTTCATTTGTGTTTTTAATTCATATATGTGTTTTAGCTGGCGTAATAATAAAACAGTGTTTTCTTAGTGCAAATGCAAACTTGAAGGCCACTAACCTAGAAAGAGCTGTTTTTGAAGTGATGAATTCTCACAGTAAGATTCTTTGGTCTATAAGTAGCAGCAACAGAAATAATAATCTGAATTTTGTACATGTGTGTGTTAATATAATGAGGCAGATTTTTGGCTGGAGTCTGTTTAGTTGCTACAGAAAAGACTGCAAAATCTTTGGATGTTACCACTTCTCTTCTGATTCCCAGTCATGTTACCTCCTGTTTTCCAAATTTACTGCCCTTCCCAGAGCTGAGATTCAAAAACTGACCATGTAATTACTCTAACATCATTCTGTAATTACTGCTAGTGGTAAATGAAGCTGTTTTAGTTAAACCACTCTGATTACCCTGAAACAGACTGGAGCACTCATGTGGTTATATCTTGCCCATGTGTCGAGGAGATGGGGTGTAATTCTTGTGATCTGTTTTTGTTTTAACTGATGAAACTTGATTTGGAGGAATATGAAGGAGATGGCCTAAAGGCTCAACCATATCTAACAGTGAAACAGACTCTAAGGCTGCTACAGATATAAGTTGAGGATGCAAAAAAAAAAAATGAGAAGTTTGGCATTCTTTCCTGATCACCTCTTTGCTTCTCTTTCAGAAGATATTCCTTTTCTTGGGGGTAGATGGGGGAAATTCCAGGTAGTGGAAAATGTAAATCAAAAAAAGTTAGCAGTATGTGTTTTTCCCATTTCTTCTCTTTTCCCCCTATCAATTAGAGGTTTTTATGATTTAAAAAAAAAAAAATCATTCAAGCCTACACACTATACAGACAATATATTTTTAGTTGTATTCAGTAAATGCTGACCATTTACTGGCGGATGTTCTCCATTAGGTTTGTATGCTGTTCTTGATAAGAGACAATAAAATGGTATTTTCCCTGCTGAAGCTTTTTTAGTAGCTGACAAATATTTCCTGAGTCTGCACAGTAGTCAGCTGCTGTATTACATCTTACAGGAAACAAAATCCCTGCCTTCCTGTCGTGGAAATGTGATATATATGGGAGTTGTCCCCGGTAACAATCTTCATCAGTTAAACAGCCTGTGTAACTGAATCATATGGCAGTCTTGGCATCTGTCTGCAAACAAAATTTTATTCTTCCTTTTTATCAAGTGCAAGCTGGTGACATCAAGATATTAAGGCCTTCCTAGCATTTTCTTTTTGTTTGCTTTATCTTGACATCGATACTCTCATTGTCATAAGGATATTAAACAGCTGCACACTGCATAATAAATGACAGCATGGGGCCCAAGTATAACCTACTTTTTCTCTCTCCTTCTTCCTACCTTTCAGCATGGAGATTATATAAAAGTGATATGTTTTTTTTTTTGCATTTGAAATGTTTTCAATCATATTTAGGCAGTCTGTTTTCCAGTGCCAGTGAATGACAAGAACTCAATACCTTTAGTCAGATATTCTAGGAAGCAGAAATCCTACTTTTTTTTTTTTTTTTTTTTTTTTTGGTGGAGATTGTCTTGTGTTAGGACTATGAAGCTGGGAAAAGCTTTCTAAGTCTTGAATTTCTCAGCATACAAGAGCACCTTGTTGTTGCACGCCCTGAATCTGAATAATATTGAAAGTTTGGTATATCTGCAGACATGGTAAATGGTATCTGGAAAAGTGAGAACTGCCACAGCTTAAAGGACCTTGACACTGAGATGTAATAATGTTATTTTTAATTACAGTGCAGCTTATGATGCCATCCTTGAAAGAAATGTTGCAATCAAGAAGCTAAGCCGACCATTTCAGAACCAAACCCATGCTAAAAGAGCCTACAGAGAGCTTGTTCTTATGAAGTGCGTTAATCACAAAAATGTAAGTGGAGTGTCCTGCTTTAAATGTTAAAGAATTACCTAGAAGGTTATTCTTTGTAAAGATGACTCAGAGGATGTCATTGTTTGTAGATTATAGTGGTTTTCAGAACAGGGTTGTTTCTTCATGAAAAGTACAAAAGCATCTTTCAGAAAAGTTGGTGCAGGCTGGTGTTAATACCTGCACAATTTTAAATTCTTCAAACTCAAGAAAGGAGGCAGTGTTACATTGCTACTTTTTAAAGACAGCTGTTTCTGCTGCTAAACAAGTAGGAGGAAAAATCCAGCAATATATTTCGTTTTTACTTTTTTGTGGTGCATGAACAAGTTAGGAATCCTAGTTGTGACAGCAGGAACTTTCTGATGTTTGTGAAGCTGTAGAATAGAGCAGACTACAAACATGGGGAGAGAATAAGCTGCAAAATTATCAAAGCTGGACTACAGAAGGATGGTATTGGCCATTTTCTTCCTTCAGAGGTAGTTGTGTGCCATCTTCCTCACCTTCCCTCTTAATCCCCCTTCAGCAAGTCAAAATTCCCCCTGGCTTTTAGGCAAGGAGAGAGTCATGGAGGACTTACTCTTTTAGCTACTTGAGAAAATTTTGTATTTGCTTTAAGACGTGCGGTTTGTAAGTGGATTCTCTGAAGGAAGTTCTACCCAGTAGCATGATTTATATGATCATTAGCTATTGTAAGCCTGTATGACTCTTGATGAATATTATCTTGGCCTGTTACTGCATATCCCATCCATTCTTAGCAACTGGAAAAATGTCATAAAACAGCTCCAATGATCTGGTTTTGTCTCAGGATTAATTTGTTGCTTCACCTCTGCATTTGGCAAAGTGATATCTCTTTGGTAGTATTTGTCAGTATTTCATTTTATTTTTCCTCCTACATAATAATAGTCTTAATGAGTTCTCTTCAAACTTAAAGTAGGGAGCATAAGAAGACTGACTAACTTGAGGTTTTAAGCTTTGGAGATCATCTTGTTAATGCATACAATATATCTTTAGATTATGTGAATTGTGGAGGAAAAATACTTCTGATAAAATCATTAGCATCTATTACAGTGTGTTAGTGCTGGTTGAGCCACTGAGCATCTGGAGCTTCAATGAATAAATACCAGAAGGATTGCAACAGGATGCTGGGTATCAGTTTTGAAATGTTGATTTGCAACTTTGCTGTTGCTGTGGTGTGATTATACTTCATCTCCCTCTTCCTACAGATAATCGGCCTACTGAATGTGTTCACACCGCAAAAATCCCTGGAAGAATTTCAAGACGTGTAAGTCTGATTTGATCTAAAGCTGTGAATTAACTTTACAAATATTAACATCGGAAAATAAACGGTGAAAGAATAAAATAAAATGACAGCATTATTTGATTGTTCTTTTTTTTTCTTTATAAGCTACATAGTAATGGAGCTCATGGATGCAAATCTCTGCCAAGTGATTCAGATGGAGCTGGACCATGAACGAATGTCCTATCTTCTTTATCAAATGCTGTGTGGTATCAAACATCTTCACTCAGCTGGAATTATACACAGGGTAAGTGAACTTCCTGTGTTTCTTTTATACACCTCATTTTGCCTTGTGTATTTAAAGGAGCTAGAAAAAAAAAATCAGAAATGGGTGCACAGATGTCACCATAGTTTGCCATAGACACAGAGAGAAAGCTGAAAGGAAATTAAGCTTACTTTGTTTCACTGCAATTCTGGAATGAACCTTTTGAATGTTTTTCCTGGATTTGATAACAATCTGTACAAATAAAAATTTTATCAGTGAGTTACATTACCTCCTCAAATTCTGTATCATGTTCTGTCTATATTATGGCAGGAAAGAGTATCTGAAAGCAATTTTGCCTTTACTCTTTTGGTAACCAAACCTGAAATTCCATCTTTTGAAAGAACTGCCCAATTTATTTCAGCTCTTTTACTAGCAGAGTAACAAATGAGTATCTGAATTCTCCAAACGAACAGATGGTGATAAAGACTTGTGAGTGGAACTTACATACACCTGTGTGTCACAAAGCATTCGTTCAGGTTGCCTACAGGCAAAAATGACAACTACTTTTCTAATGATTTGAAATGGTCAGGACAAATGTCAAACGGTCAGGACATTCTGAATTTAAGGTTGTCTATTCAAGTTAAATGTCTTATATACATTTGTGTGTAGTGAAAAGATTGCTTGAGATTGTCTAGCTATAACTTTTCAAATATAGTTTATATTATTCTGGGAATCTGTAAGCTTGTATTTTTACAGTGTTATGTTCTTCATTGTAATGTTTTTATAAGGAGAATTTTTAAAAGCTTTCATCCCTGAAATGATGCAGAAGAAATAATTAAAGTTATTCATGCATGATAGTTTCAGTCAGTACTATGCAGTCTCCCTTAAGGATGATGTACGCAGCAAAGTAAATCCTGAACAGCAATTCTGAATGCTGCAACAGGCATTATTACTATGCAGTGGTGCTTGCACAGTTCAGTAGTCCATCTCATCCTTGAATGGCATGCAAGCTTGATCTGGCAGAATGACACTCCTTTTCAGTCTGGTGTTTTTCACTTGAGAACTGAGACTGTTTGAATAACAAATGAAATTTGAATGGCCGAACACTGTTTCCTTTTGCTCAGCTAGTTCCAGTACTCATCTACTGCCTCATTCTAGTAAACAGCTCAGGGTGGGAAGGTGAAGGCTTCCTTCATGCATACAATCTGCCCTGGGACAGCTGTGTTTGAAAGAGCTGGGGGGAAGAAAGGTAGGCAGAGGCATCACCCATGTGTTGAACCCTGCACTTCCTGGTCTGCACATGCATATAGACATGCTAGGGTGGGAACTGTAAGTGTCTCTTCCTAAGGATTGTAGTGCTGGCAGGAGGAAGTTTCTAACACTTAACTTGCTGTAAGCATTTTGTGCTCCTATAAAGTAGGAATCAAAACCCTGAGCCTGTGGATACCAGGAATAAATGGAAATGTCTGTATATTTATGGAAAAGAAGTAGTTGTTAGGTAGAAATAAAGACAGTTTTGAGGATACAATTTTTGCTGCTGTAAATATGGGTGAAATATTTGGAGTGCTTCATGTTGTGCAGTAGTACAAAGTTTAAAGATAATGTTCCAGTGAGATTGTCTATAGATACAATTGCTATGTAAATAGTATGCATGAATGCTTTTGAAGGACATGGGCAGAAACATTTCGCTTTGCATGTCTTCATGGAAGATTTTCATCTGACAGCTTGTTCTCGGACTTTGTTAGAAGATTCAGTGTGTTCAAGCAAAAATGTTTGAACTATTTACCTGCTGTGTATGTCACACCTTTATACTTAGAGGTGCAATGCATCAAAATTCTTTCTGTGCAACAAGTTACACTAAACCTTGGAAGGCAAGAAGGACATGCTTGAAAAGAGACATCTTTCATATGGAACTTGTGGCTGAAATAGTAACTCCTTATACCGCTCTTCTGGGCTTTTTGTAGCACTGTCCTGAATATCTAAAGGTAACTACCTTGTTGAAACAACCTTGTTTGGGGTTGGAACTAGATGATCTTTAAGGTCCCTTCCAACCCAAGCCGTTCTATGAGTCTATGAAAGTTGTTATTCCTTAAACATAGTCCACACTACTGTGGCTGCCATTGAAGCGTTCTGGTTAGTAATCTAGTGTGTTTCTTTAGTGTCCTCTAAAGCTGGAAGCGTTTTTTGCTGTTGGTAGTTTCACACAGATTTTAACTTGGTTGTTTGTCTTCTAACATACCTGTGATAATCTCAGTATCTCAGTAACTGTTTCAAAGCCTGCCAAATGACTGAAACTCTGACGTTCTCCAGGTGCCTGTAGCACTGGATACTATCTGCCATAGAAATAAGTGCAGTATTTTTTCATAGCAGACTAGAGGCATGGAACAAGGCAGACATCAAACACAAAGTGTTTTGGACTGTTTCAACTAGAAGTTGCAGGGGACATATTTAGCTTTCACAGAAGTGGATAACGTTTTACCCTGATAAAGACTTGACTGTAGCTTTACGTTGGCTTTGATGAACACTATGGTGTTCAAAACATTTTGCAGAGATGGAGTCTCCAGCAAGCTACAAGTATACATTCATTTATATTTTGCAGGCTTGGGAGGATGAATAATCAGAGTTGCAGGGTCATGCCTCGCTGAGTTGCTGAAGGACACAGAGAGTCTCATTAGGCTTGCATCGAGGCTCTGAAACGTTGTATTGTGCCTAATTTTGAGCACTTAACAAAGGTGCCTAATTATGGAAGCCCTTCACACACATCTTTCTTAAGAAAGAGAAATAAACTCCAGAAATTATTTAACTCATGTAAACCATGAATTACTTTGCCTGTCTGGCTAATGGGGAGACAGCCATGAATAGCTCTGATTTTTAGGCACTGATATTTTACATTTTTAAGGTTAGGTGATATACCTTCTGGTATAGGTACTTACAGCTTAGCTATGTTAATCACTCTCACGGGAACTTTTGAGTCCTCATTTATTTTAAACATGAGGTATTGGTTTTGCATGAATTTGAAATGCATTGTAAGTCAACAGTAGCCTCCATCATTTTTGAAGGATGGCAATTCTGTATTCAAAATTAAAACATGCTCCTAGGCTTCATGAGAACAACACAGTATTCAGAAATTAGGGATGGAAAGTACTCTCTCAGCTTTCACTTTTTGTTTTCTGGTGTTTTTCCTCTTGCAAAGAGAAAATCTCTTTAGTTAATCCTGCAACTTTAGGGAGAACAGGTATAGTTAATACTGTCAGCATGCACCTGGGATTCTGTAATGAATGTTTTCCAAATAATGGAATTGTGCAAAAGTAAAGCTGATAATAAACAGAATTTTAGCAAAATGTGAAATATGCATATTGAATAGCTGAAATGCTGTATAATACTTGAGCTTATTCATGGTGTTTGAGAATCTTTTAAGCCAAAGTTGTTTGCAGAGTCTTTCTCTGTGTGATTTGGAAGTGTGTGTTAATATGTTAGTATGCAAGACAGTTTATTACCCATTAAAATTGTATTATTCCAATAACTTTTTTTGTCATTTCCTTTCTGTCTTTAGTGCAGGTTTCTTAGCTTTCTGAGGGGCTTGCTGAAAGATGTAAAGCACAAAAGAAAACTACATACATCTTGCAGGTCACCTCTTTTAAGTCTTTACGAAATAATGAAAGATAGAGCTATTTATCAAGTGCCTGCCGCTCACATGTTAGGGTCCTCTGCTACATCTTCTTGTTTTGTATCATTAATCTTGGTAGAGGTAGCGAGAAAGGATATGAGCTTATCTGTTATGGCCTGTGTGTTATGAATGATTTTATGATGCAAAGTTTAAGGTTAAGTTATTCTGAACGTATTCTGCTCATAATATTTGCTCTGTGACATTCAGATGTTTGTAAGATCCTCCTGAGATAAACACTGAGTATGCCTGTGTAGTGTCTGTATAGACATTGCAAAGTCCCTATTGCCAATGTAGTTTTAGAGTTCAGATGAAGAGAATAGAATTACCAAGCTTTCAGCTAAGAACCTCTGAAAATATATCTTTATTTTTTTATTACAATTTAATGTTTAAGTATCTGGCCATTTTTCACTGGTGCCTTTTTGGGTTTGGTCACCAAATTTGGTGTAATGTGAACCAAATCCTAAATGTGAAACTAGACCTCTGTGAGCATGGGCATTTCCTTCCTGTTTAGAGAAATACATCTGTCTGCATTGGTTCAAAAGAGGTAATGCAGCCTTGACTAGCAAAGTCTTTTGCTTTTAACATTTATGTTATAATTCTTAATAATTCTTATATCACGATGATTATTGCATCAAATGATTTCAGCAATTGTCATGTTACTTTTGTAGCAACTGCACTGTAGTAGTAACTGTTGGTCCAGTGAAGTTTCTAGACCTTTCCTCAGAGCTAACATTTCATACTAACCTTGATTTATTTCAGACATTACTAGCATATCTTGTAACACTAGTTGTATTTACCTTCTTTAATTGCTATATAGCTCTACAAGCACAGTAAAGGAATTAATTCTATAGTCTGCTGAATGCATATTAATTAATGCAAGGGGAAAAGAAACTGCAGTTTTACAAATGATCAAGTAATATATGTGGGGTTTAATGTTAGCAGTATTATCTTTTAAAAATGTGAACCACAAAATACTTTGTGCTTGTCTTAGCAGTCATATATGATGTTTCTTTTTAAAGGACTTAAAGCCCAGTAATATAGTAGTAAAGTCAGACTGCACTTTGAAGATTCTTGACTTTGGACTGGCCAGAACTGCAGGAACTAGTTTTATGATGACGCCTTATGTAGTGACTCGTTACTACAGAGCACCAGAGGTCATCCTAGGGATGGGATACAAAGAAAACGGTCAGCAAATATAGTCTTTCTTTGGCATAGCTTTATTTTTTGTTCGGCACACCACATTTTACATGTTAAATGTTTTTTTTCAAGCTGTAGAAAATTTATAAATTAGGCATGTGACCAAAATGCAGATTCATGTGACCAAAATGCAGATACACCAATTTATTTATCCAATCCCATTAGAAATGTTTGCATTTAATAGGAAAATAAATTGAGGGCCTTGTTTGTTTAAAAATTTAAATGACCTGTTTGGTAGATTGAATTTCATGACAGAACTGAAAATGTATTACCTTAATATGTGATATGTACCTCGGTGTACATTGACCTGATTTTATTCCTGATGAGGATATAAATTGTAGTTCATCAGTAAACATGTGTCCCAAATTGAATGTTTAAAAAATATGTTCAGTATAGCCTTTCAGGACGCAGGAAACAAACAAGATCAAGTCCACCTACAGTGGCATTATTTTTATTGAAACCAGCCCACTTTGAAATTGTCACACAAAGCTCTTAATTAATATTGCTGAAGAAAAAAACAGTGACATACTTCAAAGAATAATGCAGAGTATTGTCATGAAGCAGCATAGATTCTTTGAGGTCCATGATGAACTCAAAGGAAATTCGTTTGCTTTGTCCTGCTTGGGTACGTTTCCCTCCTCTTTATGCTCAGTCTTTGACCCTGGATCTCTCAGTATCCTCTGTAAGAAAGTAAGGAAAGTGTGTAGCATTTGGGGGAAATCACTCAATCAGCTATTTTGTATCTTATAAATGAAACACCTAGTATTTATTCTTTGGGAAACTGAAGTAACATATCCTTCCTGAAGTTCTGCTGCCATTTCATTGATCTGCTGTCGCTGTTGTCAGTTCACCTAACTTGATGTATCTGCTTCAGGCAGGCATTGTGCACAAGGATCACCATTTGCTGAAAATGTTTTAAACCCATTATCGATTAGTTCTCCAGTAAGCCCTAGGAGATGCTGTGATGCTTGAGGCTTTGCTAGCTGTCTCCTGGTGATACAAGGTGTACGGCTCCTCAGGTTACTGACACAACTAGGGCATGCAGTGTTTTTGCAAGGTTCTTAATATAGTCTGCAAACTTTCCTGGCAACCGCATAGCATTAGGGCAAATGACTTCAGGTTGTACAGAAACTATAGCTGCAAGGTGCATAGAGACTGATTTCTTTTTGTTTTTCATATAAAAGCCAGGAAGAATAACTCCTATCGGTGCTGACAATAGAAGAAGCCAGCTCAAAGGAAAGAGAACAGATCTTTTTTGCAAGGCTGTGATTTATATTTCTGTTTGGATTGTTAGTCTGTCAGATAGGAATACAGTCTTTCAAATGGCCTCCACAGTTGGCTATTTTTTCTGTAACTTAGAAGTCAGGTTGAGTGGAGCATACATAAAGTTACTTTTTTTTTTTAACTGCCAAAGTTTTATAGAGAGCACAAATTTAAGTTTCTTTCCTTTTTTTCCCAGAAGGCTTTACATTGGCCAACTGAGAGACAAGGGATAAAAGAACCTAAAGCTGTAGTCTGAGTCACGCAGCTGCTTTACAGAAGGAATTCATGCAATGGAAGTTTCAAATTTTCTGTCTTAGCTTACCCTGTTTACATTTTTCTCTTAAAATTTGAGTTGCGAAAGTGTGAAGCATTCTTTACAGTAAAATGCTTCTCGGGTATTATTGGAGTTAAATAGATTGTGTTCTAGAGCACTCTATTTCTCTAGCGACAATCCTGTTCCTTAAGCAAGAGTGAATTATATTTTGCAGCAGAATGTGAAATCACATTTACTTTCATATGAAAAACTACATAGCACAGCATCTTCCCAAACGCTGAATATGTAGTCGTTGAGTTGAGAATGACACTTGTAGAGAATGTAAATCTGTTGGCTAACTGAGTCAGAAGACAATCTGTATTTCCATATGTACTGTTGTCATTAAGAGGTTATTTACATAAACTGTTGCTCTTCTCAGTCACTGGCTGATGAGTTTCTTACTGTGCAGCTCTGGTGACAGAGCAGCTAGGCTGCAGAGGGCAGTGAGGCAGGTATAAAGGATGGACGTGTCTGCAGTAGGAACTATGGACTGTCCAGGATCCCCACCTGTTAACATTGATGCCCATTGTAGCCCTCTAAATCCATAGTTAAAGGTTACCTTAACTTAGTTAAATATTGAAAATTGACAGCTAATAAAGGTTAAAGAGAGAGTAGCATATAGTTTAATTGAACAGGGTCATCTGGCAGCTTTATGCTGTTTCAGTGCCCTGCTGAACTTCCCTTGCAGACAAGATGTGGGAGGATTGCCATACATGTATTGATGACTGAGATATATACTATAGGGTAGTACTCTGTGGTACTATGGTATGTACATATGAAGTCTGTAATTTTTTTAGAACTAGTTAAGATCCCTAACAAACCTATGACAGAGTTAACTTTTCCATATGCCTTATACTGAAGTAGACAAAGCTTATATGGGTATTTTGCATTAAGAAAGCAGGGCTTGAAAACTGAAGAAATTCAGAATTGAAGGACGCTAAAACTGTTCTTGCAGTTACACCTTAGCATATTTAGTCTTGGGTACTTGTGTGTTATTGTCAGGAAGCAAGCATTGAAAAGCAGGGGAACACCCAAACTCTCTGAAACAATTACTTTAAAGTTTCCTAGTATGTACGCTGAGTTTGAATTTGATTTTCACTTAGCTTTTTTCCCACTTAGGGTTATAGAAGATAGTAAATTCACTCCAAGCAGGGTTTTAAAGAATTAAGTACATTATGTATGACAACTAGTAATTTTTAAATATTTTTAAAGGATTTTTTAACATCTTTAAGATTTGACTCAGTCTTCTATAATAGTATCCACAGGAGCAGTCATCTATGTATAAGCTGGTCTAGCTTCTGGAAAAGTTAGTCAGATTCCTATAAATAAATGGGTTATTTTTTGATTAATGAAAGCAGCAAACCAAAACACCCCCAAACACCACAAGTTTGTTTTGTACGGTGAAGAGAGGAATTGTACCTAAAGTTTTTCTTAGCCACTAAAGTCTTCTGGTGCATGAAGTCATTGACTTATCTTATTTCTCTTCCCAGATTTCTCCATGCAGTTATAGGAGTTGTTTTCATCACATTGGTCACAAACTATTTACAATGGATTTGGATAAAGTTCAGTTTGTGAATGTGCAGCAGAATGTGTACTTCTTGTAAATATTCTAAAAGAGCTTTAAAGAGAAAACATCATTAATCATAAATTATTTTTAAATGAACCAGGCCCTTAATTTTGACCTATTAATATGTACAATTGTGATCTCTTTATCATATGGTTTAGATACTATTTTAGAGGAACTTATTAAATAAGAGGGAAGAAATATTTTCAATTAGAAACAATGTTGTTTGCTTGAAATTGCTTAGCTCCATCACAACTTTAACGTGTGGTTTTTAGTATACAATTATTCTCATTTAAATCCCCTTTTTTTCTGCTAAATTGAAATTCCAGTCTCATGTTTGACATAAAAGTATTTAAAACATTTCAAATTCATCATTATGACTTCAAGAAAATATTTGCGTACAGAGGTAACAGTATCTCTGAAAGCAATGTAAAAAAAATGGCATACCTGTAAAAAATAAGCTATGAGTATGTCTTCTGAATTATTTAAGATAATGAAGAAAATGTGTATTTCATACCAAAAATATATTGCTATTGAGTTTTTTTTTTTTTATAAGATGTTATTTGAGCATAAGTGGAGAAATATTTTTAAACGAAATAATTTATCTGAAAATCTCTTAGGAATGTACTAATATTGTCATTAACTGATCCTCTAAAATTCTAAGTGACCTTTTACTGATTGTATTTGCTTTTTATTTAAATGGAGAGAGATATGCATGGTAATCTGACTTACAGGAAATGTTTGATGGCAAATGTTATTTAATATGTTAAATAATTAATTCTGCTCCTAAAAGTGTAAATTACTTAGATATACCACATTTATAAAGGTCAATTTAGTTTGCTGCTCTTAGAACGATTCCTATAACTACAGCGAAAATAATTTTAATAAATAAACTTATCTTTGGTGCATCATTATAATCTACTGGAAGATCTTTGCCAGTCTCAGAACTTGAAGACAAGTGTTACTCTGTTTGATTCATGTATATCTCTCTCTCTCTGCTCTAGCTCTTGCTTTAGCACTGTATAAACCAAAGGATGGTTTTCTGCCTTGTATTTGAGACAGTTAAAAGCTAATCCTTATATGCTGTGTTTTCAAAAGTGGTCTCATTGATTAATATAAAGACTTGCTCTTCTTCCTGTGCTGTCTCTGCTGTTTATAGAATGCAGTCATGTTATGCTTCTTTTCATTTTAAATGACCGTTTGCTTTGCTTTCCCTTCTTTTTGTGCTACAAACATAGTGGATTTATGGTCTGTGGGGTGCATTATGGGCGAAATGGTTTGCCACAAAATCCTCTTTCCAGGAAGGGACTGTATCCTTGTGCTGCTGCAGCAGGTTGAATTAGTTAGGAAGTGATTAACCTTTTTATTGATGTTGTGTCATGAAAATGCGTATTGTGCAATATTTTTTTTTATTAAATGGATATGAATTTTTCTTGTGATACACTTAAAAAAAATTGTTTAGAATGTCATTTATACTCAGGCTGCACCTAGCAGTAGGACATAGTCTCTGCTGGTCCTCTAGTTAGCATACATTCATCCACCTTCACTCACCTTCATTACACATGCTTTTTATAGTCACTTCATTTGTGTGTGTGTGCGTCTAGATATTTTTATTTACTTTATTTTGGTAACTATCTTTTATGTTAATATCATTGCATTTTGTTTTCAGTTGACATTTGGTCAGTTGGGTGCATCATGGGAGAAATGATCAAAGGTGGTGTTTTATTTCCTGGTACAGATCGTATCCTTACCTTTGGCCTAGGATGTAGTAATAAAAGGTCAAAAGAGACTGCAACGATTTAGTTCTAGGTTAAGGTGGTTCCAATTTTTAAAATACTGTTTTTAAACTGCCTTGTCAAAATGCAATTTGCTAGTTCCTAATTTTAGTTCCGGGATGCTGCAAAAATGTCTACAGTTATACCATTTAAAGCAAAACAACACAGATGGCTTTAACAAGTATGACTGTCTTTAGAAATTAATACTAAGAAAATACAGCAAAATGAACAAAATACCACTTGGGCTGAACAAGCTTATTTTTCCTTTTTCCTTTCTTTCTGTTTGTTCGTTTGCTTTTTAAGTTTAATATAGTGTCTATCCATTGTTTTTGGACATTGTCACATTTAAGACAGATTTGTTTGTTTGTTTGTGTAGGTGGTGTTTTGTTTAGGTGGTTGACATGCGTTGCTTTTTGCTTTGGACTTCATATTTATATAATAACTTACTAATTTTGTTTGGTACCCAAGCATATTAGCAGTTGTTATTTTATTTTTTATTGTTTTATAGGAGATGTTTACAAAAAGTTCCTAACTTGCTTAAATGGTTGCACTCCGTGGATTTTTATTTTTGTTTGCAGAATTCATCCTGCAAACAGCTTTCAGAAATACCTGGTGCTTCTGTCTTTCTCTTCCATGATTTGCTTGGTGGTGTCTGTGTGGGTTGTCATGTGAACAGTGCTTCAGGCAAAGGATCTGCTACAACCAAATAGAGCTGAAGCCTCTAGATCCTTGCTAAAATCAGCAGTTATCTAATTCGAGTTTGGCATTTTATTTGTTTCACTAGTAGTTTCCTTCCGTTTTGTTAGATGCCGTCAGAAATTTTTCATGCTTTTGCTATAGGTTAATTGTTTAAAAATTGTTACATTCCTGTTTGAGGGTGAGGATTGGGTGAAGGTTTTGGGGCACAGCAAGGAGATCTGGGGACTTTCACACAGCTCTGGCATTGCATTTGCTGCACCATGCTAATGTTCTCAATCTGATTTTCTTGCATGGCTTTGCAGTTTAGGCTCAGTGCCATACAACGCAATACTATTTTTTTTCAAGGCCTGTGCAAAGCATTGTATAGCTATGAAACTTTACTTTAAAATTTTAAAAACAGAAGAAAGGACCTGCTAGATACAAGTGAAGGTTTAGGGAGTGCAGTATCAAGTCTTCAACAGTAGCTGAACATAAAATGTTGGGAAGACTGTATGACTGAGATAAGAATATACAAAATTTTACTCTCTCCCAGTATCTAGTGACCTGCAACTAGAAATTCCTGAGCCAAGCTTCACTTTATTTTATTTTTTTTTAGTGGCATATATTAAATTTTACTGCCGTGAACTGGGCAATCTCTCCTTAACTGGTGTAAGCTTTTCAATTAAGATGTTCCTTACATGCCCTTGAAAGTCTTCTGCTTCAATGTTGAAGACTGACAAAATTGTTAACCTGTGTGATCCAGGATTTCATCCTTTATGAGCCCACTGGTGCTGTGCGTTGTGTGTCATTAGGGAGAGATCGCTAATTTGGTAGAGTCCAGAACTCAGATGAGTTATCAAGGCAAGAAGAGAGGACAAAGCACCCATGCATAGCGATTTTCTTCAATGAATTAATGGTGCTTAATAGCTCGGTTGCTGTAAATAAATGTTTAGAGCAGGAAGTGAGTTTTTCTCAGAATGTCCTTAAAAAATAACCTAAGCACTTTTATTTGAACTTAATGAATTTTGTGAGTCTTTTTATTTGCTTTGTTTCACAGGAGTATATCCTTTGCCATTTAATTCTTATGATTTCGAGTAAAATGCATGTTGCCTTTACTACTCAATCATTCTTGCTTTGCTTCACTGTTTTCTCTGAGAAGATTATCCTGATTAATGCTGAATTTGATAGTTTATTAAAATTTTCTGTTTTTATCTCTGTTGGATAATTCTTGTGGTTTTAACGTAACTTTTTAGCTGAAAATTAGACATTGTTTTTCTTAGCTGTGAAACCTTAGATATTGATCAGTGGAATAAAGTTATAGAGCAGCTAGGAACACCATGTCCTGAATTTATGAAGAAACTACAGCCCACAGTCCGAACTTATGTTGAGAACAGACCCAAATATGCTGGATATAGCTTTGAGAAACTCTTCCCAGATGTTCTTTTCCCAGCTGATTCTGAACACAACAAACTTAAAGGTAAGGTCTGTCTTCTGTGCATTGTATATTTTTAAAGTTTATAAACTTCATCGCATTGAATAGAAATGTATCTTAGTTTTGTTCACTGTAGAATCATGCTGCTAAGGTTTTAAATGTTACAATATTAATATCATGGAAGCAGATGAAAGTTCTGAGATATGGTTACCTGCACTTTCTTATCCTCCCTGGAACATCTCCTATCCTGGTAAAACCTGTATAAAGAAAATGAAGCATATTTCTCTCAATGACAGATGTGATTTAGAGAAAAATGAGGGGAGGAATAGAAGTTGTGTAGCCAGAGCAGATCTTCTTTCTTCAGGAAATTGATGAAAATAAAGTTTTTATATTCATAATATGCATATATCCTTTAGTTATTAAAATGGTTCTTTCCTAAACCCCAAATTCTGTGAGGCTTGTATAGATCCTAAATTGGAGTTTGTTTACCAGTCTTCTTTCCTTATCAGCTTTGAAATACTGTGTTATGTGCATATGGCACCAGTGTAAGTAGAAAATTTCACTTTTGCAGCAAGTCAAGCAAGGGATTTGTTGTCAAAAATGCTGGTTATAGACGCCTCTAAAAGAATTTCTGTGGATGAAGCCCTTCAGCACCCGTACATCAATGTTTGGTATGATCCATCAGAAGCAGAAGCTGTAAGTTCTTGTTTTAGAAAGGTTGCTTCTCTGACTAAGACAGTCCTGTATTAAAGCGAACTTGTTGTGATACTCTATGTAGCTGCTTGAAAGATTATTGCATGATCTACACATTTCACTAGAAGCTTAACTGAGCTGTAATCTTTTTATTGTCGTTGATCTACTTGTTTATTAGAATTAGTATTAGGAATGGGCACAAACTTGCAGGTAACTAAAGTACTTTTGTGTGTGCATCTGTATTTCTTTGTAATTGCATATAAACTCCTATAAACTCCTAGACAGGTAGCAATGCACCTGAAGTCTCTGATACAGAGTTCTAATTTTTTAGTTTCAGTTGTTTCAGTCAATAGTTTGTTTCAATCAATAGTTTGATTGCCTGTGATAGGATTCTGAAATATTTACTCCTGAGCAAGAGAAATATTTTCATTAGTTGTAGCAATTGATAGTACTCTTAAAATGAAAATATTTCAGCAAAAACTTTCTTCTGTACAAGACCTCAAGCTTTCAATTATTGACACTAAAGAACAGAGGAATTAAATTAAGATCTTAGTTAAAAAATAAATTATTTCAACTTGTGGGGAGAAAAAACCACATTTTTAAGAGAAAGTTAGTAGGATGCTTGATGTAGATGGTGGAATTAGAATTCTGCTTAATTAACACTAAATAGGTAAAAAGGGCTGCTTGAGCTGGAGACCACTGTCCTTATGAGCTATTTCACCAGACTGTTCAGTTTCTGCTTTAATTATTTCAGTAATGGTAGCAAATCTGCTAATCAGAACAAGTTTAAAACGTGAAGCAGCATCTAAAAAATAAGCCAAGTATGAGAGATTATTTGTCCATGTAAATACAGTATTTTAAAATCAGGTTCCTATTCAGAATATTTTAATTCAATTTTTCATTTATTCTAGTTTCGTTTCCCTTTTGATTACTTTATCATGAGTTAGTTTTGTTTTCCAGCCTCCACCAAAGATACCAGATAAGCAGTTAGATGAGAGGGAACACACGATAGAAGAATGGAAAGGTAAGAACAACGCTTTTGCTTATCCTGAAACTTTTTTGAAGTAGATTAGTCTCCAAGGTTTACTGTTATTAAGATTCTCCTGAGTAACCTAATAGTACATACTTCAGTTGCTTGGAATGGCAAAGGAACAGATCAATGTTTCACAAGCTCTTGATTTTAAGGACGCTATAATTTTTCTGTAAAGGTGATGAGCTTAAGTTCATTCAACTGTAGGTCTGCTCATTTTGGTCACCTTTTGCAAATCATAAGGCAGCGGTTTTAGGGAGAGGAACCCTTCTGAACAGAACTGGTACAACTGAAAAAAAATTCAGGATTTGGAGCAGTGTAAATCTGAAATAGAAGCATCACTGTTAAGTGAAGAGCATATTAGCATTTTTTGTACTGAACATAATTAAAGCAGAGGAGTGTTAGTAAAGGGCAAGATAGAGAGGTTAAAGTGATGTGACAAACGCTGATGGTTATCTCCTGTGAGGTCCAGAGATAGTGGCTAGGGCTGAGGTGTGGAACAGATCATAGTATGACATAAGACTTACCTCCAAGAGTATGATTTTTAGTGGTCAGTAGTGGTTTTGTATCTATATTTTCCTTTATACTTATAAAGTACAAGGGGAACCTCTTTGTTACCTGTAAAGCTTGTGTTTCATTTTGAAATTGCTTCTACAAGGTGTGGCGTTACTGCAGAGGTCCTAGTGCTAAGAGAAAATGCCATCTGCCACTGCATCCATTAGCGTTTGATGTATTGTAATCTACAACCTTGTTGTAACCTTCTGTACCCCCTGCACTTTAGAAATCAAGAGAGTTGCTGAGCTTTAAAGACCTGTGGAGATTGGTTTTAAGATAAATGAAACCTCCACTTCTAGTGGAGAAATCTTTTACATCCGTACTATTAATATCATATATTTTCCTTTGCTGCTATTGACAAGTCAGACAATACTAATTGTATGACATTGTAGTTTTCGGAAATGACTTATTTTTTTTAGAATTATTTATGTAAGTAAATGGGTCAGTTACTGTAAGAGTGCAATGTTTAACTGCCACCTCTAAAATGTATTACTCTTTTATTGTCACCAACTGTACTAGCTAGGCTAAATACTGAAAAACAAACAAACAAACAAAAACAACACAATTTATTTAGAAATGTCTGCAGGTAATAAAAATGCCTTCCTCTGGATCACTGCAGTCTTTAATTATATGATTTAGCGTATCAGAAGATTTATTGTGATCCTGAATTGGTACTGGTTATTCCTAAGTGAAAGGCAGAACAAACGCTTGAATTGCTAATTGCATTTTTCACTGAGATTAGGGCAGGTATGTGGCTTTCCCGCTGTGGGCCTACGTGGTAGTTCTTGAGAGTCTGTCCCCAATGTGCATTTCAGTGCCTTAGACTATAAATGTTCTCACTTAGGATAAACAAGTTGCTTTTATTTAGGATGTTTGCTTCCTCTGTCTCAGGTACCTCATTTAGTTCTCTGTGGTTTAAGTGTTTTAAATAGGACCAGTGGTAGCGTTGAGCTTGGATGGATCCAGAGACTGTGAAGGCTACAAATACTGAATTTAAGCAAGAATTTAGTGCAACTACTGATCTAATAATTTGTACTGAAAAAGTCTAGGAAGGAATATCAGATTGGTATAGCCTTTTTATCCCCAGAGGGGGAAAACCAAACCAAACCAAAAAGAAAACTGGAAAAATGTTTAATGGGTCATTTTTTACAGTTTCATTCTGTTGGCTGATGATGGACACCAGGCTGTAAAATCTAGTACTACCATACTTGCAACTCACTTCCTATTAGAAAATGGGTTTTAATTGTAAAGGCAGAGATAGAATTGTGGAAACTTTCTCCCTGTGCTCCTTCCCAGCAAACTTTATTCCCCTTTTGAAATAGAAGATAAATAGTTATACTGCTAAAATAAAAGATAGGTATTTCAGGCAGTATAGAGTTTACTTTTGAGACTTCACAGCCCTTGAAACTGTAATTCCTAAATGCTTTTTTCTTCCAAACTCTTTGTACATGATATTAGTTTGCCAGTGACAGTAGCCTGACGAGTTGGTTCTGATGAACTGCATTTAGTAGGTTTAGTTCTGTTATTCTGTCGCTACTTCTATAGATTCATAGCTGAAGTCTCTTCTCAGCAATAAGCTGCCTTTAGGTGAGAAACCTTCTGGCCAGTATATAGATAGGGCAGTATGATTCTTGTTACAAGCACTCTAGTAGCACGTGTAACCTTTTTAAGGATGACGAACTTCTGTAACTGTAAAATAAAGTTGCTTCTTTCGTTTCTAGCATCTACTTCTATGCAATGTTGTATTCCATTTCATGGTGACCTGGACCTTTAGATGTTGTTAATGAGGAAATTTAGTGGCAAATGTGTGTTGGGAGGATGGCAATGCTGTGTGGATTTGTTCATTGTGGTTTTTGCTACTATCTCTTCCAAGGGCTTTTGGCCTGGTCTCTTCTAAGGGAACTCCTACTTGCTGAGATTATCTGTCACTATTCTTTCAGAGTTTCAGAGTGTCTGCATCATAGAAAAACTAATAGATGTAGTGTGTGAAATGGCTTTTTGAGATGAGAAAGAATCGGTGACAAAGTAAAGAAACTTGTTTTCCAGAACAGCTTTTTTACAAAACATTGTGTAACAACTTTGTGCATAGCTCCAAGATTCTGAAGTGCTACTTCGCACGACTTGTCTCTTAGGTGAAGATTTTATAGTGCAGGTGAGTAGAAGTGAGAAGCACTGCAGTGCTGAGAGAAGCTGTATGAAGCCATTCTAATCCTATTTGGGAACAATTTGGTTCTCTGTAAGTGTAATTGTCCTTGAATGAATAAAACCATGTGCGGCTAAAGTACATCCACAGAGCTACAGTTTTCTGGCAGTGTAGGCTGGAATACTGCCAGGTAACTGCAATGAGTTTGAATGTGATGGCAGCACATGCAGTTCCTGGTGGCCTACCTGTTCTCTTGAAGATTGCTGATCCGGTTGTTCTGTACCAAAGAAGTCATTGATAAAAACTGAGTGGTCACTAAGACTCAGTTTAACCCCAGGTCCCCAGGCTGTCTGGATAAAAGTCTTGGGGCAATGTCAGTGTGTGCTTGAGAGTGCGGCTCCAACAGAACGGAATTGTACTTTAATATACAACTTGCCAATTTTTCTGTAGCCTACAACATGTTGTTCAAAACTTATTCTAAACAGTAATGAACCTAAGAAATTTTAATGGTAGATGTGTTGTTAATTGAGTCCTGTATTTACAAATTCATTTTTCTACTTTCTTTTCCCTGCATTTTCAGAATTGATATACAAGGAAGTCATGGACCTGGAGGAAAGAACCAAGAATGGGGTTATACGTGGACAACCAGCCCCTTTAGGTTGGTTACAATAAAAGCACAGTACAAAGCTCTGTTGAGTACTAGGTTAGGAGGGTGTAAAGCTGTTCAAGACATCTGAGAGTAACCTGACTCAAAAATATGTCTCTTCAGTGGCCGATAACCTCTAGAATTCTCTTTTAGCTCTGGGTTTATGCAGTGTTATCTCTGTGATTTTTAACCTTCAGACAATAGCATTTATTGGAATTTGACAGGTGTCCTGTCATGTGAGTTCTGTGGTTCCTGACATACCATTCATTAAACCCCAAATTAGAGAATTGTGGATTTTATTTGCTTTGAAAATGGCTTGAGATACATCTCTTCAAACTCGCTGAAATGGGGAAAAGTAATGACTCTTAGGAAGAGACAGACTAATGCAAGTGCTGAACCATGCAACTGTATCTGCAACTGATTTGCTGTTTTGTTTCTCATAGCACAGGTGCAGCAGTGATCAATGGCTCTCAACATCCATCTTCATCGTCATCTGTCAACGATGTGTCTTCAATGTCAACAGATCCAACATTGGCCTCTGATACAGACAGCAGTCTAGAAGCTTCAGCTGGACCTCTGGGTTGCTGTAGATGACTACTTGGTCTTTTGGGGGGAGGGAGGGGGGTCCTTTTAGTCATGAATAGGGCACCTTTAAAATTTGGTGGTATTTTTGAGTGTTTTTTCAAAAATAATCGTAGAATTCATCATAAAGTGCTGTAATTTTAAACTGTAAGTTGTGTTAAAAGCAGCCACTTTTTTTTTTGCTGTAATTAACTGTAAAATATTAAACCTGATAATTTTTATTGTGGTTTTAAAATCTGCATATTTGCTTTACTATTATGCTGCTGATTTTTTTTTACTGAATTTGTAAGATTTGTTTTATCAAAGCACATATTAATGTTGTGGTCATTACCATATCATGAATTATTTAAGATTTTATAGGTTTTCAATTTTTTAATTAGAATTTATTCCAGATGTTTTGTTCATGATATCCTTCAAAGTTTTATGCTTGGTCATATGTCCATGTGAAGGTGGGGAGAGAATTCAGTGCAGCCAGCTGTAGTTTTTTTGGGGCATACTACTGTGGTGCTGGCAGTGAACAAAATCCTCTTTTATTTTGGCCGCTTGCCTATAATACTTCAGTAGAAGCAGCAGTTATTGAATTTTGTTAGAGAAACAAACCTCAGCAAAGAAATTTAATCTGAACGGTTTTCTGAACTTAAGAAAACAAAACCTATCTTCAAGGCTGCAGAAATATCTAGCCTAACAAAGGGATGTGATGTTTTCTGCAGAATTGTGGCATGCCAAACCTGTGATCGCCATAAAACAAGAGGATACTTCATGAATAACACATTGCAATGCAAATAAACTGTTTACTTCTAGCTTGTAGCCTGTTTTTGTACACACAAAACAAAGTGAATCCAGGATGTCTAGACTGCCAACAGGGAAAGCAATTATACTTACATGTAGGATATAATTCTTGGGTGTTTAGTTTCTTAGTATTTTTGTCTGCTAAGGTGAGTGCTTTTTGGGGAGAGGAGGAAATGATGTGAATGCAATAGGGACAAAACTTAGCTATTCTTTCTCCACCAAAAGTAACTGATAGCTAAAACCATAAGTGGTAGAAGAACCTCAGGATTTCTGTAGTTAATGCATTAAGTGAGCAATATATACCATCCAAAGGAGGGAGAAGTAGTGCTGTATAAATTAATATTTATCTCTTTCATTTCACCATGAGACCAGTGTAGCAGAAATCTTAATAATGGTTCATTTTAAGTCATAAATATTCAGTAGCTTTCAGCACTGAAGCTCCAGATTTCAATACACTTTTTAAACAAAAGATATATTGAAATATGTTGAACAGTTACTAAATAGTCATGTAAAATGGTGCTGCTCCTCACAGAAGTATTTTAACTGTTTACATTTTATATTTACAGAATGATTTATGTATAACTGACTTAAGTTTATGTATGAGTTAAACAATCATTCAGAATTTATTCTTTTGGAAAATGCAGATTTTTAGTGAAGCTAGGCTGTATAGTTGATTGCCTTGTGTAGATGCATATTTTGTAGTGACTTAGAATGTGAAGAGGAATTCAAATTAGTCATGCTAACAAAAATGAGCATAAGAAATACAGAAGTCTTGCCAGGCACAGAGTAAAGTAAATAATATGACTGGCTATAAAGTTCATCCAGGAATTACTGATACTCTTCAGTGTGGTTCCTTCCACTTTGTTGGGTTAAATAAATATCTTTTTGAAGTTAGAATCAAAAGAGGAAAATTTGTCTTTGCAGAAAGTTTCAGAAAAATGTAAGTGATAGTAATGCTTTCAATATCTAACATGTCTTTTTAAAAAAAATACAGGGTACAAGGACTGGTAATGTCTCAAAGATGACTAAATTGATAAACTGCACAGTTGTTTCCCTGGCCTGGCTAGACTGCTGGTAAGTGCTATGTGTGTAATTTTGCTTTCCTCATTTGTACCGAATATTTCAATATTGCCTTTCTAAACACATTTGTTAAGGCAATTATTTTTACAGGATCCTGCCAAATTGTATAGTACCTCAAAATAGGCAGGACATATTTGGATTCATCTCACACTGGAACATAGAAAATCTGCTCAATTTGAACAGAGACCAACAGAACAGTCTATTTTGTAATTTTTTATCAAAGTTTTAGCTGAGAATTAAGCCAAAATTTTTGGTCATACAACAGTACTACATTGTTATATACGGTTAACCCAGCATAATGAAATTAAGGTTGACAAAGTGAACTTCTGATACCTGTAAATGCTGTGTGAAGAACAAAATTTGGTAAATGTAATTGCTATTTCAATTGATTTTGGACCACTCTGGATTGCAGTGGTGACTGAAATATTTTGAAGCTTAAAAAAAAAAAATGCTATCACTTTCCAGTATCCTAAAGAGAATTGCTTTTAAATGAATATTGAGTGAAAGCTACTTTGTTCTTTTTTTTTCTTGCAACATAAACAGGCTGAGTCTAATGTTTTACTACAGCATGTTATTGATAGTAACTTCATTTTGCTCATAATCTGTAAGGAGAATTGAGCTGTTTTTTCTTTTAAGATAGGGTTGATGAATGGCTGATACTATGCACTGCAACCCATGCAGTTAGAAGTGAGCTATGTTTAAAGTGATTATTTCACTAAGGTCAGAGCTTTGGATGCTAGAACCTGTAGTTCACTTCTGGCCTCATAGCAATGTTACTTTGGTTTTTTCTTAGTTGATTTCATTTTTTCATTTTAGGCAAATTAAAGTGATGGTAAATTTAAAAGATAAGAAAATAAGATTCGCAGTAACCAAATTATCACAATAGTAGACTAGTCTTAACATCACTTTTTATTTGTTGAAATGTAAAATGTTTTCAGAGATGATTGTACATTGCCACACATAGCAAACAAATGGGTAGCTAGAGATCAGCTCTTTTTGTCTATTGTTCTGTTGTTAGCTAGCATAGTATACTATCTAATACACTGTACAATTTTAGTCGTAAAGTATTATTAAGCTTTATTTTAGTATGTGATTCCAAAATCTTCTCATGGCACCAGGCTTCACTAAAGTGCATATAACTTTCCACTTCTAGGGCATTCCAATCCACTGGAGTTTGGTAGGGATTGAATTACAGTGAGCTGTGTCTGATTTCCTGTCAGGTGAGGTGAACAGTTGGACAGTAATAATAAGATTAATTCCCACCTTCTGCGATCAGAGCTGTGTCAGGCACCAAGGACAAAATGGCTCCTTTCCCTCTGTAGAAGTAGGTTGCTCAAGGATTTTAAATAGAGAATGAGAGCGAAAGAGTTTCATACTGATACTGTGTGCTGTACCTCCACTGTGTGACAACTTTTGTTGAGACAAGACAATGGGGTCAGAACGGAGATTTTTGTGTGTTAGTGTGTGGGGAGAAGTTGGACTGCCAAAGCAATACCAACCAGTTGAACAACTGTAGACTAGACAGACAGTGCCCACTGGATATCAGGAAAAGGTTCTTCACAGAGAGGGTGGTCCAGCACTGGAACAGGCTGCTGAGGGCGGTGGTCACAGCACCGAGCCTGACAGAGTTCAAAAAGTGTTTGGACAACACTCTCGGACATGTGGTCAGATTTTGGGGTGGTCCTTTGCAGGGCTGGGAGTTGAGCTTGATGATCCTTGTGGGTCCTTCCTAACTTGGGCTATGCTGTGATTCTATGACTGACCAGGTCACCTCTGTTTCACTCATTCTGCAAACCAGAATAGACATGGCACTTCTCCCTATGGAGATATGATACTGCTTGGGTTTTTGGTTTAGAAGAACCTTTCTAAACTATATGTATACTAGTGTTGTTCTGGATAAGAGTAAGTCTTCCTGCTCTGTACACACACAAATTTAAGAGGATGTAGTGAGCTGCATTTGAGGCAGTTGTGGCAATAGCACCCTCTACTGCTTCAGTGTACAAGTAAGTAGAATGTTACTGATGTGGGTTTGTTTTATGGAAACTTGCTTCTCTGAACGTAAAGGTTATTCAGTTAGAAAGCAGAAACTCAGCACCTTGACAGAGTGTTTGTATAAATATAATGCGCCTGCATTAATATATATGGCATTCATCTCAACATTGCATAGAGGAAAAAAATGATCAAAAAGCTAGTATAGTTCCTACCCATCCGGTAATCCAAAGCATATGACATTAAATGTTCCTCAATCAAGATTATGGGGGAAATGGAAGAAGATGATTCAGCTACCAATTGTTCTTACTGTTTTGAGTTGCTAAAGGGAGTGAATTACTCTTTCTAGATATATTTTATTTGCTGTTGACAGCAGCCTGTTTGTGTTGTTACATTTCATTTGCCTGTTAATGTTTTGGTTCATCTGTCCCTCCGTATTTAGTTTGAGGATTGAAGTTGAAAGAGAGTTGTCTGCATTTTTGGTAGGATTAGAAAAGATTTTAATGCAGATATGTGATGAGACTTTATTGCCTACCTAAATTTTCAATTCATTTCTTTGTTCTTAGTTAAGGGCACTGGATAAAAGTGATATATATTTTAATTAATGTATTTCACTCCCTTGTTCCTATGAATCCAATAACGTTGTTTCCACTTTTGCCATTAAAATTTTAAGCTCGGTTTTCTTGATCTACCTCACACAAACTGTCTACATTTCTAAGTAAGCAAAGCTAACCCTTGCTATTGGAACTACACTGAATGTGAAATAGAAAAATACACTTCCTTTAGAAAAATAAACCTATTGGCCAATGTTGAGACAATATCAGTAAGTATGTTTCTTATATATTTCACGTAAGATGTTCATGTGTAATATATAGCTTGTGTACAATAATGTACATCTAGAATATTGTGTTAGCTGTAAATTGGTGATTTTATTATTGTAGTCTGTTTTTGTAGGTTACAAATAGCTTACTAGTAATGTCAGCCCATCCTTTACATTTTACAAAAGGAATAATTCTTGGTAAGCTTTGCATACAGATGAATTACTTTTGTAGGCCCAATATCTAGTCTATTTTTGAGAGTTCTTTAACTTTTATTACTAAAGTTGAGAAAAAAAAAAACAACACCCTAATTATTGTGATCATTATTTCTGCCCCTTTTGAAGTAAATTCCCAATTTTATTTCATCACAAGAAATATGAAGGGGAAGATACACCATTAAAAATATTGGGAAAACTAATTTTTTTCCCTGCATTTGATACCTTTTCCTGCTTTTCATTTATTCCCTCCAAATAAGCTGTTGGTGGGGCATTACTGAGAACATTGTTTTTTTTTTTTAATCATTCATGCCATAGGTCATTACATGTGCACCACTGGAATGTATACATTGTTATCTAGTATGTTAATTGGTTATAATGATATTTTAAATAAAAAAGAAAAAAAAAGTTTGACCACTATGCACGTAGTGTTTCTTCATTGCTAGGATTGCACATCATGAATAAGGCTGCAGCTGGAGTTGTGTTAGCACCAGTCTTCCCTGAGATTCCATCTGTTTTAAATGGTATTTAAGTCCTGTCTTGTGTGCGAGCTCACTTGTGGACAAAAGTGATGTTTCTTCCATTTCTCCATTCTCATGGGCTTTGGCTGTGCCACAGACTGATAGCATCAAGTGTGTTTACAACTGCTGAGAATCCTTTCTTACTTCTTTGATACCAGCTGTAGCCTGCCTTCTTTCCTGGAAATAAAGCTGCTGAGACCCGATGTGGTAAAAAGAGGTAAGCCATGGGCCTTGTAGTGTATGAAAGGAGGATACATGGAATTTGCCTGTAGGAGAAATTTTTCTCAAAACTGAGTCCCAGATAAGGCTTTAAGGGCTCTGACTTTATGAAGAGCCCTTATGGAAGCTCTTATTTGGGTGACGGGCCTGCTTCCTTCACTGGCACCACTGCAGTGCAGATAAATCCTAGCATAATGTGTTTCATTACCTTCATTTCCAGCAGGCTCTGCATGTTGCTTTAAATGAACAGTCAAGATGCTTTTGAGTTGTGTTTGGCTGCATGTTGTTAGGTTTTCTTTGCGTCCTTGTTTTAAGGGAAAGGTGCGATGACCATGGGCAGTACAAAGCAGCCCATTCCATTTCTTTGGACCAGCTATTAAGTAGGTGTTCTAGGAAAGCTGTGTGGCTCAGTGCTGTTCTTTTTTATTTGCATCTGTTAGCACTAAGCGGGGCTGGTACCAAGTAATTTATTAATATAATAAGAGTGAGGTCTGAGAGTCCAAGCTCTGTCAGGGATTTGTCTGTGGGTGACTATTTTTGATCATCTTGGACAGTGGCTCTGGCTCACAGAACTAAAGCTGAAACTCTGTAGTGCTGCTGGCTTGTACAGACTTCTTTGGTGAATGTGGGTAAGTCAGTCAATAAGCTACCATTATTAATTTTTCTTTTCATATTAGAAATGCCATGGAGACCTACAGAATTTTTTTGTTGTTCTGGAATATTTTACTTTGGATTTTTTTTCAAGTATATGTTTGTGTTGTATTCCTTTAATTGATTACTTATTTATTACATTTTTTGTTTTGGCTGCATAATATTGGAAGGGATGTTCCTGGCTGGGAAAATTATGCTAAAATTTAGGTACTTAATGCCAGCAGCCTTTCTTCATTTTTTGTTAGAATTAACAAACCCGTATCTTGAAAACTCTTGCTAAGGCTGGTATTTTAAATTGGGGGTGGAGGCTGGAATAACCTAGAAGTCTGTAAAATAAAGAGTGGTCTTATATCCATGAGGTAGACACATGACGTGTAGAGAAACAGGCATTACAGTTAGTAAAGCAAATATATCGTCCTCAAATAAGGACACATTGATCCATGAGGTTGTGTCCAACATCTCAAGTGTATTCCCATTTCTTGCATAATTACTCACGAGAGGAAATTAACATCATGTGTCTGCTACTGTGCTTTAGAGTTTATATCCCATCGTGGTGTGTCTTAGCATGAACTTAGTAGTTTGCAACGTCTTGCAGCCTTCACTTACTGCAGAGGCTCATCTTCAAAATGACCTGAAATTTATTACTCATGAAGAAGAGGAATAGATGTTTCTGGAGCACAACAGTCGACTGAAAAAAAAAGGTTAGTTCCATTAATCACTTTGAGTGGATACAGTTTGATCTGTGAAACTGAAAACAGGAATGAATTTTATCGTGTCTGCCAGATTAATATCATGTAGCATTCTACATAGTTAACAGAAGCTCTTACAGTGGAATGGAATTGGTGGATTTGTTTCCCAGTCCAGCTATATATACATGTGTATATATATGTCTATATATGTTGCCTAGTATTCTGACTACTTAAAGAATTTTTAGAATTATTCATTTGATTTCACTGAGAGCTGTCTTGTGTAGTGCTTCCCCTCCTTACCTCACATACCTGTTTTAGTCTCCCAGTCAGCATGGCTCAGTTTGTAGCATGCCAGAACTGAAGCAAGTAGTCTGCACTTGGCACATCCAGGAGCTAATGCAGTATAAATAGTCTAAGGGATGGGGGCTGTCAGGAGGATGGATGTAATGAAAGGTACCCGTGTTGGGGATAAAAATAAAAGGGTATTAAAGTAGCCTATTTGGTATTACTTTGGATTGAATGTCCCAGATAGTACAAGCTGTTGCTTTTTACCAGTCCTGGTGTTCTACTTACGGAGAATTACTTACAGCTCAATTCAGGCAATGCTCTAATATTGAGGTTTATTTTGTGAGGACAGTAATTGTACTCGGTGCTGCCTCAACTCACTGTGCCATTCCAGCTGAAAATCATTGTTACAACAGGGATTGCTACTCACATTATGCATCTTATTGCTGTTGATTTAAACAAGCCATTGTCTTCCTTGTAGATTCAGTTGTGTCCCTGTAAGTTGGTGATCAGTTGTGATTAGTAATAACACCCTAGAAGGCTGTAATCATTAACACAGGGGTAAGGCTGCTGCTGGTGCCTGCAGGGGGCAGGCTGCTCCTGTTGAACAGTCAGGGATGTGCCACGCTGCTTAACAGCAGGGGTAGTAAAGAATGAAGCGCAGCTGGATACTCTGGAGAGAAGGGAAAATGTTTTGAAATAACTGAACTGCTTAGTTTTATTTGACCACTTTGTTTGACTTGTTATAACTAGAAAATACTAGGTAAATATGTTTTCTTTTTGTTCACTTTAAATGTCTTATATTTCTGTAGAAAGGAGAAGCACTATAGTGATTAAAAAAAAAAGGTAACATCTATTAAAACATGGATATCTGTGAGATGAGGAGAAAGTCAATAGTAAAAGGTGTGCAATCTGCTAGTATTAAAAAAAAAAAACACATTCCAAGGTTATTTCCAGATGATGAGTTATATTCTTCTTTAGTAAGAAAAGATGTCAGATTCAGGTCATTTAAACAAAAATAGTTAAAGCAAGCACTTTCACTATGGTCTGTGCTTTTGTCTTATCCGGTTCATGTTGTGGTACTTTTCTGTTAAAAATCTTTCTCCTTTGAGGCTCCCAAGCTGCCTCAGCTGTCAGAGAGAGCAAATAATGTGGTGAGTGCTGGGGCTGGTAAGCAGAGCTCAAGATGAATCTAGTGATACAATTTGTGTGTGCAGGTTCTGCATAGCTTAGGGCACTACAAATGTTATGCAGAACTTCTCAAGTAAGTCCCTTGAAGGGAAGTGAGCACTGACAGCTAATTACTGGAAATTACAACTTCATTCTAATGATGTCTGTTCTTTTAGCAGAAGTAGTGAACTTAGGCTACTGGGTTGTTTGCAGTTCTCCTTCTGTCCCTTAATATCTTCATGAACTAACAACAAAAAAAAAACCAACTGGGGTCACAAGAGGTATGACAAACAATCTAGAAGTAAGTTGGTGAAGGTTAAAGGTAGATTCCACTCTTTTCCTTTTCCAGCACTAACTACATCAATTTACTTTTTTTTTCTACCAAATTACCATAGATAATGCTTTTAAGGTTTCATATATAAAAACCTGCATCAGTTGGATGTGTTTTGATAAGACTCTTTCTTAACTCGATGTCTGATCAGTATATATCAGCTCTCTTTTTTTTCCTTGCGGTTAATACAATTTTGGCTCAAAATAAGAATAAGATAACGAGGGCCAAATGTGCATATTTAAAGTTCCATGGAGTTTATGTGGCTAATCTGACAGTTAATCACATACACTTTAATAAGTCATATTTTTATGAAGCAGTGGAACTGTTCGGTATCTAAGGGATAACTTAAGTGAATTGTCAGAATTTCTAGTATTTTCTGCTATTCTGTAGACATTGTTTTTCAAAGCATCTTGACAAAATAACAACACTTCCAAGAATGAGAAATCTGAACAAACTTTATGAAGAGAGTGGGGAGGAAAAAAATCCTCATGTTAAATCCATATCCTAAACCACACTGAATGTGGTGACGTCCTAGAACTGCAATCTTACCAAATGCCCTTCTGGCCACCTCACCCACCTTGCGCACCTTTCCATTGTCCTTGAACCAGCAAAAGGATGCTGCAAGCAAATCCAAAGATGGCAACAGTACAGCTACGTAGAACAGTACCTTTTGACTTGTGGATAAAAAGTGTGTCCACTCTTTCCGGGTAAGCTGATATCTAAACTTCCAAGCATTATGTTTTGCAGTCTTTCTCCGGCTTGCCCAAGTACTACAGCACATGTAAAAACAACAGAATAAGTGTCACTGAGAGCATACTCACTATACAATTACTCATGATACATGAGTATACCATAACAAAATGTGCCTTTTCACTGGTTTTGCCAGAAATAGAATTGTCTATGCTGTACATAAGCTCATTCTACTTGGGGACTTTAGCACTTCGACTCCCAACAGTTAAACATCCTAATGTTGAAAAAAACTCTTCCATTTCCTTCTGCAGGAGGTGATTCCTCTTCTCAGCATCTTCACGAGCACGTTCAGAATTCCGCAGCTTTATCTCCAGCATCGTGTATTTCTTTCGTTCTTGGTCCAGTTCTTCTTCTAGCCTAACCACTTGCTTCCTCAGGTCTGAACTTGTTTCTTCAATTCTTAAAACCAAAGGGGAGAAAGAGGGAAAAGAAAAAAAAAAAAAAAAAAGCTTTTTAAGTGTCTTGATAAATACTGCTAATAGCTATAATAAATATAAGCCGTTCAGCTTAGAGCTAAAATATCTTCATTCTAAAAGGAAGTTTTAAATAAGGGCACTAACTGCCATTTCATAGTCACTTAATGTTGAGTTTCTTGAAAGCTGGAGCTTACTTCATTCGTATCTTGAGAAAATAAGCTCAAGTACATCAAGTCTTACAAAATGCTTAAGTTTTTTGTGAACAGACTGAATGGCTGAGGCAACTCAACTCCTGAATCAGGTTGAGTTCAAATACATAATTTGCAATATAAACGTCTACTGTCTGTTTTTATCCTGATACTGTGTTTCCCCATAAGGGTATCCAGTACAGGGGAACATCCTTGAAGTCAGTTAGGAATGAGGTCACAGTCCTTCCTTGCCATCCATTTATGGTATTTCCTGTACATTCCATTACTGACAACGGAAGGGGTGAGTAAAAGGTTTTTACACTTTACAATTTTTTACAGAAAATAACATTTTATATGTGGAAGACACTGAAGAACAGACCTGAAATAGTTCATCTGTGCACAAAGCTCTAATGCAAGACTCAGAGCTTTTCTCTAAGGAAGTCAAAGAATAAGGTTCATGTTTTTGGATTTGAAACAAGCGCAGAAGGGACATCACTTGCTGTCCTCCCAATCTTGTTTCCTAACCGCAAGACAGAGCAGTGATGTTAATACGGAAGTAATATGTCCAGATGGAAATTTCTGATCATTAGAACAACCAGATTGTGATTTTAAAAGCAGGTTCTTCCTAGGAAAAGTGTGGCCCTGTACTTTAAAAAAAATAAAAACTAGATGACACATAATTTCAGTAAACAGTAATAATACCCAACTGTAAAAATGGAGTGCTTGGCTTCCCTCTGAAATGGTGAATGGGATATTTTTACACAGGCTAAATGACACTCAAAAAGGACATGCTACAGTCCCTACAACATCAAAAAAAGAACTAGACCTCAGAAGAACCTGAATTACATTCTGTGTCCACCAAGCAGCAATTATTCAGATAATGCAATGCAATGCATCCCCTTAAACTGTTCCTTCACATACAGCCAAGGATGGTATCATCATCATCACAACTTAAAAAGTCACACACTTCAACACTGATCACCAAGTGCAGCAGATGAACAGCTGCACTCATAGGTGAACAGAAATGTGCAGAACATCTGGAAAGAATTGCCTGTCTTGGCAGACTTTCATCACCCAGCTAAACTCTTCTGAAGCTAAGATGCAGCACTCCCTACTCCTCCTTACAACATTTTGTTATATCCTACAGATCTGAACTACCTAGTAAATGTTTGTACGGTGAAGTTTTAGGAGTCAGCTACAGCAGCCTAGACTAACTGTCCATGTTCTGAATTACACATGTTCCCAGTACTTACTTACAGAGTTTCTACATATACAATATAATAGTCCAATAGTCTGCTCCAAGATACTTCCAGTTTCTTAAGAGTCCCAGGTTGTAAACATGAATTACTGAAACTCAACAGAAAATGCCTGTTAATTATACTAACCTCGAGGGAGAAATGCTCTGGAACAGACTGGTTACAGGAAGGCCATAAAACTTGCCTCCCTCTGACTAAGAGAGAGAAAATGGGCAGTTGATAATGATAAATAGCAGCTTTTCCATCAGCAAGTGTTCCTTACCTCTGCCCCAGGCAGGTACCGACGTTGCTTTCCCTCCACTTACTTATGTATGTGCCAACAAAAAGCTCACACACCTTCATTAAAACATGCCCTGCTACACAGACTGAGTTCTGCAAACCACACAAGCACATATACAACTGTAAAGGAATTAATTATTACTTTTGGGGACTAAGTTATCTTCAATAAAATAAAGCTAGTGAGACAGCCCAAAATTTTACTGTTAAACTGCTGCATTTCTTTACTCTAGTTAGCTCCCCTCTTTTCACAGGAGCAGACTTTTATATGCAGTCTCAAAAGGGACATATCTTTGCACATGTAAATTGCTGCAGCTGCAGTAAAAACATTGCAAGATTTTTGAGAGCTAAAAAACTTGGCTTGAAATTCCTAGACTTGTCAGCAAAATGCTTAAGGCTGTAATCCTGAACAGCTGGAATCATCCTGTTTAATACAAAAAGGCAGCGATTGCATCTCATCTGGTTTTATGAAAATACTAGCTCATTAGGCATTTTCCTCTCAGCTACTTTGCCCTATGAGACCTGGCCAATTTATAGTCCTCCCCTCCAGTTATGCTGTTTGGTGCTCTTTGTCCCTTTCCCACTGACGGGGAAAGGCAGGTGTTAGAGCTGAAATAGCCAAGAACATGGCAGGAATGACAAACAGGGCTTCCTGACATCCCTGACAGCTGAAGGCCATTGGAACAGTGCTATCAATACGAGCTAGGAAGCCATCTCTTCCCTCACGCAGCAGGTAAGATGCCCAGCTACACATTTCCAAGTTTTGCAGCCCAATCTCACTTCTGTTACTCTGTATCCCTGCAACAAGGCTTGCTGGGACAGTCCTGCACAATTAAATACAAGGCACATAGCATCCTCACTACCATTCTCACTCACAGACCTTTTCCAACACACCATACTCACAACCAGTGGTGATCTCGCCAGCTCTTTAGGCCAGGACACAACAAGGCAGGGAAAGCTTTTCTCCCGTTCTGATGCTGTAACTGAACTGCTACGCAGCCTGCTGGTCCTTCCAGCTTCACACAGCAAGGCAACACAAGGTAGGAGGCAGAAAAGGTGCAGAGGCTGGCAAGCCACCACCACAGTACATTTTAAAATATAGCAGGAAGGTAACAAGTAAAAGTCCTACCTTAACAGCTGGCCCACTGGTAGAGATCACAGATCAGACTAGAGCTTTCCAAAACACCTTTTGAGAAATTACTTTAACAAGAAAAAAGATGCAACAAGCTTAGCTTCAAGCTGTACTATAAACAGTCATGTACTTTTGGTACCATGTTTAGGAGACCTGTACACGGTATCAGAGTTTTAATAATTTAGGGAGTATAACACTAACACCTTAACACAAAAAAATGCTGAGAAGAAATAAATTTCTAAGAAATGGGACTACAGCCTTTCTCTAATGCAACATACTAGTACTGGTATGCAATTTTGCATATGTCTGTACATTATAACATACAATTCTTTTAAACAACCTTACTTACTTCATGTGCATTTTTCCCTAAGTACTTGTCTGAAAGTAATTCTATTAAGCACTTAAACTCATAGAAACTAATATACCAACTCAGACAAATTAATAAATATGACTCTTCCTATTTATTCATAGTATTTTCTACTTCTTACAGCCTCTACCCTCACACACACCTCTCCTGAAAACCTGAAAAACATCAGAGGGGGCAAAGAACCACGCAGTTCAGCACTCTGCTGTACAAGCAGCACCTTGCTGCTACTTTGAGTCAGTGGCGTGCTATGTGAGCAAATGACTGGTATAAGTACATCTAGAAATGTTGCTTTTGATTTTAGAAGCTCAACACAAAATGGCTGCTGAAAAGTTATAACTGAGATGCAATAACAACAAAAACAACAGAGAATAGTCAAAATCCATTTCCTGAACAAAGTTTCTCCTGGGAAAAGCAGCAAAAAACCTTCAATTTCTGACTGATTTGACACAAGTCTCAGCACATGCACAGACCAACAGAATTCCCTGTAGAGGCCTGGCCACGCTAGGTCCCATTCCCCCCCACAAGACAGATGTTTGCCTACCTATTTCTCCCCAGACACCGACAAAAAGCAGACTTTGGGTTTACCTGTGCTGTTCCAATTTCCACTAAAAACAGCATGAGCAATACTGGAATCTCCTGTGTACTGGAAATCCTGTTTTTTGATCCTCTATTTTGTCAGAGATAAAAGTTGTACTCACAGAACAGTGAGGAAAGACCAGATCCATATTTGTAGTCTCCCAAAGCCAAGCTCCAGGTCTGAGAACCCGATACACTTGGTAGCCCACACCCACAATCAAACAGGGGTAAGGATGTTAAAAGAGTTCTGTATCCCCCCTCCCCATCCCCACCAACATTACCTTTTGATACTGGTCTCATACTCAGTCCTCTGTTTGCTCAGTTCTGTCTTTAGCTCCACCACCAAGCTCTGTAAGGCTCTAGAACATTTGACAGAGTCTCTGGAAGCTGCAGCTGGGTTGCTGTGTTCACTGCTGCTGCTGCAAACATCAAACCTGTCGATGCTGTTCTCCAGATCTGCAGTCTTGACCTCACTCTGAGACAGCGAGCCCTGAGTCATCCACTCAGTCTGGAGAGAGCTTAAAGCTGAAGAGTCACTGGCCCGACAGGCTGGGCAGCTGCTGACCGAGTCCACCACGGAGATCTCACACGATGATGTCGACCACGTGGTGCTGGCCATGCTGTGTGTGCTGAGGGAGAGGCTGGACGAAGGGACGTTGTCGTAAGTAGAGAGTCTTTGGGAAGAACACGAGTCTTTCATTCGTTCCCCAGAGGCTGTCCGGCGGTGGCCTCGGAGCGAGTACAGTCCGTTCATCAGCCAGTTCCCACTGGAGGAAAGGTTGGGGATATCTAAGGATGAGCTGCCCAGCTTTGGACTCACAGACCGTGCTCCTGGCTGGCGGAAAGAGTATTTCCAGGGAGGCAGCGTCTGCACTCTTTTGCTGGGGCTGGTGGCAGGCTGAGTCAATTTGCTGCTGCGCTCTGGAGAGGTGTTATTCACCACGGGTCCAGGGGTGGCCTCTGGTGCCACAGCATTGCCGGAGGGCGAATCGGCAGGGCTGGGAACGCAGCTTTCTGACCTGTCCTCCCCATCCTCCTCGGATATCCACTCCACGGTGTTGCGTGGACGCATGGGTCTGATTTCCAGCTGGCTCCCTGGCACATCTGCCTGGGGAACAGCAAAGATTCGGCCCTGTTCACTTATCAGCACCGTCATCAGGTGCTGCACCAGGGAGGTTCCTGTGGGGAGGAAACAAAGGCAAAAATTCCATGAGATGTGGCAGACCTGAGGCGCTCACTCCCTGTCTGTGAGATGCTGTGTGAACTCCTCATGAGGCTGGCACGTGCAAGTGTTGAGTCCAGCTCCTGAATGCAGCCAACTAATGTACTATAAGTGACCAGTAGCAATGATTAATAGGTTTAAGGATTAACAGGTTTGTTTAAGGACACCCATAAGGAAGCAGAGGAGGACGGCGCCTGGAGAACAGGGCATGTCTGTACCACACCATGGCATGGGCTTCAGACACAGCACCGATTTCAGCACATGGATCCACACAGGACAGCACAGCTCTGCAGAGATGCATGCTGGATCCTGAACACACTGATGTGGTAGTTGGGATAGAGCACCTTTCTGTCCGGATTCCAAAACTAGCAGGTTTCCACTGATAGATACCCAAGGGGTATCTACATTGCACCTACATTCACAGTCTAAATAGGCCCAGAGCTAACGTTCACTAAAGCACCAGAAATTTCAGCCTAGGTCTTCTGCTGCACTCCTGCTGTATAGGGAAACCTGGAGAGAGAATGAGACCTGTATGGCACACGTAGCTGCACGCAAGGGGGAAAAGATATGTTTTGTACCATCACTATCTGCAGACTGGTGTTCACCTCCAATCCTAGTAAAGCATTCAGCAATTTGAAATGAAACCGTACTCATGAGGAAACATGTTGAAATACAAGATGGAAGGAAATTAGACTTCAAGTATCCATTGAAGAGTGCCTGTAAAGGCAGCTTCTCAGACATCTGCTGGGAAAGAACAGCAGAGCCCAGCAGGTTTATGGAACGCTCTGATGACATCTTTACTGATATAGAAAATGAAAACAACAAGGAAAGAGGTTCTGCTAGGTTTCTAATCAATAAAGACCAAAAGGAAACATTAAATTTTAAGGTAGATGATAAATTTAGGTCACAGCCTAAAGCAACCAAGTGTAGATTCTTTAAGATAGGATAGCAAAACCAAAAATGTGTTGCAGGAACATAGGTATGAGGAAACCTTGAAAACTGGAACATAAGGTGCCATAGGGAGCTAGTCGACTGGAACAAAGTTTCCTGAAAGAGGCATGGGTGCAGCTACCTCACTGCAGACAACAGCTAGCAGATTCTCAAGGTGACTGACTTGATTAAAAGAGGAGCTTCTCATTGTATTCACAGAATCACAGAATCACAGAATTTTCTAGGTTGGAAGAGACCTCAAGATCATCGAGTCCAACCTCTGACCTAAAACTAACAGTCCCCACTAAACCATATCCCTAAGCTCTACATCTAAACGTCTTTTGAAGACTTCCAGGGATGGTGACTCCACCACCTCCCTGGGCAGCCCGTTCCAATGCCTCACAACCCTTTCAGTAAAGAAATTCTTCCTAACATCTAACCTAAAACTCCCCTGGCGTAACTTTAGCCCATTCCCCCTCGTCCTGTCACCAGGCACATGGGAGAACAGGCCAACCCCCACCTCGCTACAGCCTCCTTTAATGTACTTATACAGAGCAATAAGGTCACAGCAAGTGCAGAAAGAGTACTTGTAACTATATAAATCCACAGAAATGAGTTGTCACTGCTTTTCAGTACTGTAGGCCATTAGAGACTAACAGAGAATATCTCTTACCAAACCTAATACAAAGTATTTTCTACTAAAGCGAAAAACCTTAAAGAGAGCAAATATATCATCATTCTATGTTTACTTATAATCTGAACTAAAGAATAAGACTAACATTCAGAGGTCTATAATAAGGACATGAACACAATAATGAAATCTCAGCCTGGCAGCAAGAGGTATAAGCTCACCTACTGCTTGCATTTAATGTCTGTGGATACGCAAGAGAATACACCTCTCTGGAGATAAGGTCATGCTTAACAATGTAGCTGTCAAACTTCAGATATTTCTATTTGAAATTCATGGTTTAAGTTTGGAGAGATGCAATTAAAGTGCTTTTTGTTAAGAACTTGCAGCAGTCTTTCTTTGTATTTATTATTCCTATTACTGTGAAGCTAAAGAAATTTTATTAGGTGTCTTTCCATTCCTCCATTATTCCTATTTAACCAATCTTCTACCCTCTGCTCACATTAAAGCAAAACATTCCCAGTGCTGTTACATTTGCTTTTACTGGTTAAATCTAAAAATCCAGCCACTGGATCCCAATTTGGTCAGGCCACCCCTACTGTCTTTATGAGGACTGGGAGAGGCCATGGGGCCACAGCATCTGTGACATCTGTGCACCTACAGACAGAACAAGCACCTTTGCCATCAGCTGAACCATATAATGAAATGCCTTGGGTGAGCTGCCAAGCCCTCCATCTGTACTAGCGGAACAGAAGAATGCTGCTGGCCAAGGCTCCAAGAGTCTTGCCCACCACCAGCCAACCGGCCACAAGGGGCAGTCTGCATCATGCAGTGGAGGAGGGGTCCTGCTGTGCCCACCTTTATACCCCTGAATAGCCCAGCATCTGCTCCTGCACTACCGTTTTGTCTCCCTCACATTTTGCTAAGGCACTGCTGCTGCTGCACAGGCACGGTCATACCAGTGCTGTGAAGGATTTCCACCACACCGAATACGACGGGAGCTGCCCCCTACAGCTTGCAAGCAGTGCCAGGGCTGATTTGAGGCATGTGGGCACAGCATCCCCCATCTGTGCCTATTGCCGGATGAATCCATCAATTCTTTCTACAGGCTTGCAAGGATCCCACAGAACTTGCTGCAGAGGCCCTGCCAAAGCTCACAAGCTGTGCTCCACTGCACATGGGAGAGGCTGTGCCCCAGCCCTAGTGTAAGCCAACCAGAGACCTGCCCTGGGTATTTGCTGACCCCTATGGAGGTAGATAATTTTCAAACTTCAGATTTTTACATATTAATCAGAAGAAAGGAGAATTAATACCTGCAACCAAGACCTAATTGTCTGGTGCAGTGAGGTTCAGCAGAGTCTCAAGCTAGGGCAGTGCACAAATAACTACAGACTATGAAATTTTATTTTTTTTTCAGTCCTAATTTTTTTTATAAAAAAAAACAGTATTGTTTCATCCCATCATTTCACTTCCTCTTCCTCTAGAGCCCAGCTATTCCTGCAGTCTGGCACAAGAAAGATGCAATGACCAAGCAATTGCAGCAAAACCTGATGTCAACAGTCTGTTTTTCTACCTTATCTGAACCCTAAACAAATAAAAGCTGTCACCTCAAAAGAACAAACTTTACAGCAAATATACCCACAGCAACTCCGTAATTAGTCAGGGCCTAGTAACATACTTTTGTTCCAGGCTTGGTTTTCAGTTTTTTCCTTTTAAACTCAGGAAATCAATATACATGCAAACATCTGAGATACGACTGGAGTATTTTGTATTTTCTAGCGCAATGTAAAAACATCAGAATTTACCAGCGATTTTTCACTTATTCCTTGGGTTCTGTGAAGATCTGACCCATACGCAGTCTGTTTGGAAGACGACACTTCTAAGACACCTACCTGTAGCCCCTGTAGCACAGTAAGAACTGCAGTACCTCCTTCATTGTGCACTGGGCGTCCCTTGCAGGGAGCTAAATGCACCAGAATGCACCAATGCTAAACTACATTAGTCTGGTACTTAACATGGTCCTTCTGAAGAATATTTGACCTTTCACTTTAGCAGTAGGTTCCACACAACAACTTGCAACAGGGCAGAGGCATCTCCATGTAGTGGAGAAGAGAGACACTCCCACACCAGTGGCAAGTGGGATAGCAGCAGCCACACTGGTACATCCACTCACGGGCACCAATAAAAGGGATCGTTTGACTTGTTGTTGACTGTGCAACAGTCAACAAGTGACACAACTACCAACGGCTGTATGACTTTCAGCATATTCCTGCAGCCCCAAAACACAGATGCTGTGTTACCTCAACAACAGGAGTACCTACCTTCCATCATGGTCACGGGATCTTCCATTTTGGGTCGTAATATATTTGGTCCAAATACTGTAGCCAGGTTCTGGACACTCATCTTGTTAATGCTGGAGTGAGCCTGAACTTCATCAAGGAACCTTGAAAAGCCCCCCCAGAAAAATCATAGGAGGAGAGGAATATAAAGTAAGTCACTTCTCATACTTGTAGACATTCTGGGGCAGGAACAGTTTTGTCCCATGCTTACACAACCCGAGCATCTAAAATGCTCCTATGGACTAACCGCAGCTCAGATACTCAATAACAATCCCCAGGTTCCTTGTTTGAGTGAGGCGCGACAGGATGGCTTCTGCCAAAGGCACTTCTGGGTATGAAAATACAGGTGTTCATATTTTTATGGGAATTTTCCAGTTATACAGAGTGGTTTCTGTCAGCTTTTACCTACAGATGTAATAGAAGTAAAAAGATATTTTACTTCTCTCCTCATCCTAGAACATCCTAGAACTTGTGGGCAGAGCTTCATTTCTTGAATCTGACAAAATACAGATAAAGAGCTTCCTGTGACTGCATCAGCTGGGCAAACATCAACACGTTAAACAGACTTTGTGCAAGCCAAAGATAGCACATGAAGAAATGCAGACAGACTGGCTATCCATATGTATAAGCTGGAAATCAGCAGAATGTTTCTAACAGTTAATTTTGTAATTTGGAACAGCCTCCCAATAGGAACTATAGCAGGCTGTAACAAACACCGAAATAGCCTGTAATTAGCCTAGTTATGAAAAGGACCATAGGACATGGAACCGCATAAGAGCTGGAAACACGTCTTGGTGGCCTCAGAGGTGAACACTCTTGCTCGACCTATACTCTGTCTTGCTCATTTTGGGGTTATTAGAGGGGTTTTGGTAGTCAAAATGTTTCCTCACTATTCTGTACTGCTCGGTTGGCAAATATTTGAATGCTTCTGCTTGCAGTCTGACTTTTGTAGGAACTCCCATTTTTTATGTGGCTTCCACTGTGCTGAGGCCCAAGAACTCTCAGTTCTCTTCTGTAAGCCAGAAGCAAAATCTACTTGCCTTTCCTTTCCTCGGTTCTTCACTTAGAAACATATATGATTATATTCCCCTGTCTCAGACATTTGCTGTGCAGTGCTCAGATACTAACACAAATGACTACGGAAGCACGTCACAAGGCACAATGAATTTTTCAAAGCATTCAAAAGCACATTTCAGAATCCATACCCTTAGGAAAGGCTTGATATCTCCTGAATAAAGCATGGGCTTCATGTTTCATGTCAGTGTTTGTGTCTATTCCCTGCTGCAGATGTGTAAATCTCACTGATGATACAAAAGATTTTGAGTCTACTGCAGAGATCACAATACAACGTGAAGTTCGTTACGTTGTATGTGAGCTAACAGTCCATTCCAGCTCCCCAACCATTCCATCCCACTTGAAACTGGCAGAGTCAGCAGAGAAACTAGGGGAGACAAGGCTGTGGAGTCCCTGTACTCCAAGCCACTCTCATCCCCACTTCCAAATCAGAGCTGAGGTCAGACTGGCGATACCATCTGCTACTCAGATTGTGTTATAAGTACTCCAAATGTGCAGTGCCTGGAACTACTGCCTGTCTTTATTGGTCTTTAAGTGCTTCTGAAACAGACAATACAACATATTTGCATCATTGATGCCTGCTGCCCGGGTTGTGGGTGACAGCCACATGTTTTATAGGAGCTGTAAGTTATGTGTAAGTGGTGTTTGAATATTCGAACTTTCAGAGTAAATTATTTATATCTGTGATTGAGCCTCACAAAACTTAGTGACTTTTCCAAGTGTTAATTCATTTCACTTACTTGCATATGTATTTCAGGAGGTTGTAGTTAGCTTGGGGCAAATTCTTCACCTGTTTAACCAGTTCCTGGGTACCCTGAGGGACAGGAAAAACAAGAAAGGAGACGTATTGATATAAATAATGCAAAGCAGATGTGACTCTTTCAGTGCTACAAAGTCCTCTTTCTAGAGTCAAAACCATGAGCATGATAGCACAATGAGGCTTTTGTTTTTGTTTTTTAAAGAAGGTATCATCCACTTTGTTGTTCCTTACCTCTCAGGTGGGAGCACAAGTCCCACTCCCAAGTTTAAGGACCCCAGACACATAATGGCTGTGAGCACAAGAGACCTGGCTCAGTTTTGCTTCCCGCCAAGCTCCTGCTTGCCTTGATACAGGGGCAGTACTTGACCCTGCTTCAGAAAGTTGTCCCAGGTCTGGTGCAGAAGACTGATGCAGAAACTCTCTGACAGGATCAAAACCCTGTTACTTGCGCTTCTAAAGCTTGCAAATACCAAATATGCCACAGAATTATTTGATGGCATTACAAAGGTCATTTGACACAACTCCCCCACCCTCCCTATCTACTGTACGGCTGCACAACCTCTGCCAGCCTGAAAGAGGTACCAGTATGTCCCTTGGTTCAGAGATGGAAAACCAAGGCAAGGGATACATAAGGAATCCTTGCAAATGACAGATCTACCTGGAAGAGAACCAGAAGTCATCCAGACCAATTTCTCTGTCCTAGCATGCACAGGTGCTCTTGAACAAATAGCATTGTGAAGATTTATTGCCTTCCTGTAAGCAGAGGCTGAGGTGTGAGGAGAATGATTCATTGCTTTGATGGGATTAGAACCGGTGGTCCTCGCAAGAGAGATCCACTACATACAGTATCCAAACACTAGAGTGCCAAGACAGCTCTATATAGGAGACATCTCTATATAGGAGTGCTGTTGGCACAAAAAGCAGCAGAAATTATCCCAGAGATACATTACCGCCAGGATCTTTTCCCAGCCTGAATGTTAGCTGGATTTTTTTTTTTTTTTAATTCCAGAAGACAGGGAAAAATAACTAAATAAATAAAGCAGCTGGGCTGTCTAGAACAAAAGGAAAACCACCCACTCTGCAAACCACTAAGTCAGCATGCTTATTCTCCAATTCCCCAAACACCAAAAATAAAAAATAAAAAAAAAAAAAAACACTTTTGGGCAAAAGAAAAGGGCTGCAGAATTCTTGAAGTTGTATCACAGATTGAAACACTGAAGCCCCAACAGCCAGGACTTGACTCAGTTCTCCAAATCAGTGCAAATCCTCTTGTCACTTTAACGGTTAATGTAAAAACCTTCAGCTAGGGAAGACTGCTTATCTTCAAAGTCTGCTAACAGGTACTGGTATAAAGGTACTGGCAAATATGCCTTTTCTGTACCCTGCCTATCTGAAACTTTGAGGCACTGAGTATGCTATAAACAGATTGCAGTAATGCTGAACTGAGCAGAAGAGAAATTTTCGTTAAAAAGCTAACAACATTCCAATTCAACTACCTCCTTTTTAATTACTTACTTCTATTTGCAGTCATTCTGAGCTGTGACACACTTCCTCATAAACTTTCTGTCTTTCCATTAAAATGTAAGATGAGAGATCTTCTTCAGAAATGACTTAGAACCCTGAAGCTACTTAAAGCATATAATGAAAATCTCTGACTCAGAAGGTATTGTCCTGCCGCAGTCCCACCATCATTTACTGGTTCCTTTCAATGCAGTTACCCTGGAGGCTTGCTTACTTTTTGAGACAGCTAAACTTTCTGTGTGAAGATCGATATCCAAACACATTTGTGAAGAGTGATAGCTGTTAGCTAATGAGAGAAGACTGCTAAATAATGATGGAGAAATTTCAGAAGCAGTTGGTTCAAAGCCAGAGAAGTGTCTATGGGCCACTTTCATTTCAAACCTTCCTCTATTTTTTTAGGGAATGTCAGGGAAGGGATTCTATTGGCCTGAATATCCTTCAACTAATAAAAACTTGAAACTGAAAAAAAAAAAAAAAAAAGGACAAAAAAATTCTTAGAAGTGGTAAGTCCTTTTAAATTTCTCAGGTTAAAAATCATGCCAGTTTAGCAGAGACAACAATGGGGACACTAATAAAAGACCGGTCACTTTTGAAAATCTCAAATCCCCTTTCTTAAACTTCTGAAAACATTTGAATCAAGGGAAGCTGCTATTGATGTGAAGGTTAAGGTCAGTTTTTCAGATCGTCCAGCTTTCAAGTGAGGAGTTTGAACTAGATACAGTTGAGCTAACAAACCTCTCTCTTGACTTTTGCTCTGTAACCCAGTTTATTTCAAATACAGAAATCAGAATGACATTTGGCACTGTATTTCAAGTGCTCTGAATTAAAATATCGCAGCTTCTCTGGATGCATGAAAGGACTTTGGAACAGAAATGTAGGCAGTTTTGAACAGCTGGAAACATGATCTAATGGTACAGGACCCTATCTGAAAGAAATAATAGTTATAAAAATTTATTACCCATGCTCTGTCACAAGACATCACAACAATGGGATTACACAGAGAGGATCTTTAGATTCATCAAGGCACAAGCACTTTCCAGGTTCCAAAAAAATAGAAAAGCTCCCTCTCCTGATGCAGGCATCTCAGGAACTTAGCAGCACTGCCCCAGGCCTGTATGCACCAGCCTCCTGACCAACAGATGCCAAAGGCTGAGCGCAGAAACACCACAGCACGAGTGTAAAGAAAAATGCAAGCTAAAAACTGCTGCAATGCTAACAACTAGCACAGCATGGGTCATGCTTTGGCTGCAGCTGAACAGATAACAGAGGCAGTATTTTGACATTCATCATTACGGCACTCTGCAATAACAGCTCTTACCTCCTTGAAAATGCTCCTCTATGTCTAATTTACCACAGATGCATGCTTTCCAAGGAGCGGTCCTAAACCCAAGGATTTTGCAATGCATGATGTAACATTGCAAACTAACAGGGAGTTTCTAGTTGGGCTGAAAACTAACAACGCTTCTCATATTCCCCCACATTCAGTTCTCTCTTTAAAATCTCAAAGCTGTGTGCTCAGCCCACTGAACTGCTGCGTGCATCTCTAGAGTGAAGGCTAAAATACTGCCATGTCAAGTCAGTCGGACTCAAATTTGAGTTTTTAAAGATTTGAAGATCCTTCATTCATTCTTAAGTCCTTCCTCAAAACCACCTGGGATGTGAATCAGATCTTTTTTAATGCTGCAGCCCTGCTGAGATACCTGGAGGCCTCAACACAACTCAAGCACTCTTAAATTTGTTTGCATTCTGGCACCAGAGATCGGTTGGGTGCAGAACAAAGACAAACAGCAGTCAATGAAAAATGGAAGCTTGGGACAATGCTGGAGTACTTTTTGATGCAGATGGAAATTAGGCCAATCAAAGATCATAGTAATTCCTATCTATGCTCACAATGTAGCAGCATAGCAGCACGAAGTACCAGCTGTTTTATCTGAATTGCTATTTTGCTCTAAGTAATTCCATTTTCATTTTGGGGGTGGAGGGGCTTCAACTATACAAAATATTTGAGTCAAAATGTCTCATTTAAAACCTCCATATGGAAAATGAAAACAAAATATTACTTCAAATTCAAACAATAGTTTGCATTTTGTTTTTGTTGTTGGTGGTGTTGTTTTTCCCAAAATGAAATATTTGACTCTGAAATTCTCTGAATTTCAATGAAACCACATTTTTCAGCAGGGGGACTTTCCAGGTGGGAGGCGATTCAAGCCCTACAGGCTGGGGATGACTGCTCCACGTGCTCCTGAGCACGTACAGCCTCTCCACCCTTGGTGTGTGCACTCCACCTTCCTTTCCAAAAAAAGTAAACAGCCCTTGTTGAGGTTCCAGATTTTCCTGACCAAACAAATGGTTGTTTACAACAGCAGTTTAACAAAGCAACTTGTGCTATCAGCAGTACTGTATTTTGCAAGCTTTCACTTCAGCTCTCTAGTGCTCCTCATCTCCTTTCTAATCCAAAGAGAATAATGCACTACAAGCCATTTCAGTCTGGCCGTGCTCCCACAAAACCAACACAGTTGCTGCTTCCCAAACTGCTGCAGCCTGTGCAGGCAGAATCAGGCAAACTACACAGCTAATAAGCAGAGCAGTGATATACAATTATGTTTGCCTAACTTGGCACTGTCTCTGCTCTTGTGCAATAGTGCTTAATGGATCCAAAACTTCCCAGTATGCACACTCTACGACCAAAATGAAACCAGCTCTGCTGCCTTAGAAATGCTGCTGTTTCTGATGAGATCAGCCATTCAGCTGTCTAGAGCACAGCACCCTGCAGAGATGACTGAGGTGCCTGTTAACAAGGCAGAACACGAGCAAATCTTGGAGCTAGCAGACACCTGTATCTATTAAGAAACACCCCCAGTGCACTGAGACTGAGGTGGGTGTGTCCAGGACACAAACATATGTCCATGTGTGGCACTGCGCTCTGTCACGCACAGTTACTTGCTTTCTCGGAGGTGACTAGAGAACAGATTGTGTGAGTGCAGATAGTGGCAAACTCGCCTTTTGCCCATACAAAGCTGACGTTACCATTTGATGCATGCAAACAATCTTATGGGCATCACCAAGGACTGGATCGCCCCAGAGCCATCTGCCACTTCAACTAAAGGTAAACCCCAGGCTCCCAGTAAAGAGCACTTTTTACAGTCCCCACCAGACAGAGATGTGAGCACGCCCTTGAGGCCACACACAGAAAAGGGACAGAACTGTGGGCTGTGACTTACAAGCCCTCAGGCCTTTGCTTCTTTAGGTGACAGAAGTAATAAGGCTTACAACTTTAAACCCCTGTTTAGAAGATGGCACAGTTCCACCCACATTAGACCAGATCCAACGTGCCTCTGCAGTCAGCAAAGAGCTCAGGCATCACCACACAGGGAGCAATATGGACGGAACAGATCAATCAGTCATATTGTAAATTATCCTGCTCCTCCCAAGCAGTGAATCAAAATTTCCATGATTGCCACAGACCTGGAGGTTTTTGTCAGCCCCTTCCCTTGCCTGGAAACTAAACAGAGGAACATCACAGGGAAATTCTGGCAAAGTATTCACACAGCATTTCTGCTGCTGTGGAATAGTATCACATTCTGGCCTTTTATAGCGTCCATCCTTTAAGAAATTCAAAGACTGTCATACTGATCAACATCTCATCCACCAACTTTGGGATGCAGAACATGCTGTTCCAATATATGGCACTGAAAACACAGAAAAAGGGAGCGACTTCATAAAGCTTGCTAATGAGTCAACAGCAAGGCTGGGAAAGGAACCCAGATCTCCTACCTCACATCTCTTACTAATTATGCTACAGAACAGCATTGTTCAGAAGAAAGAAGCACCAGGCTACAAGACTGACTTCAAAACAACTCCCGCTTCAAGCAGGACACTGTGATATTAATGCCCAGTTCATAGCTTCAGGAAAATTCAAGCAAAGTTTTTCAGAACTTCATCAATTTTAAATTAGGAGTGAAGAGTGATGAGAAGGAAGCTGTACTACACTGAGTCTTGGGAATGACCCTCAAGGTAGGAGGCAGATTAGAAGGACCACTGACCTCTCCCTCATCTTTTGAGAGTAGCTGTCCACAAGAAAGAAAGTCTTCATATTTGGCAAAGGGGATGACAGGCTCTGGCAGCTCTCGGAGGTAAAGCTTCAGGAGGGACGCCACAGTGTGAACATCCGTGTTGCTGCAATAGAGAAGAAGGAAGGAAATTTAGAAACCCATGCTACCCCAAAGCCTGACACCTTTTGGGGGGATGGATCAAGGTCCTTCTTAGGGACAAACTAGGCACACAAAAGGGAGTCATTCTGCCACATATCTGTATGAAGCAGGAGGCTCTACCTGGAAACTGGGAAAAAACCCTGTTCTGTCAAGATAAGATTGCGTCTCAGGCCATACAAGGAGCGGAAGGGATACTCCTGCAGTATTGCTTAGGGTAGGGTGGTGCTATGGTTCCTCAGCTCATGAGGATCAGGAAGGTAAGCAATACAGTTCAGGCAAGCACACAGTGATCACACAACAAAGACAACAGAGTTCTGCATCCTCATGCAATCAAACATCACCTCTGATCCTTTCACTGATCCCTCCTGCTTCATACTTTCGCCAGCTGGCACCCACCCACGCAATGGGCCAGGCTCCCAAGTGACTGGCCAAGCCTTCAGAAAAAAACAGACGATGCTATATTTCCCCAGGCTCTCTACTGCCACTTGGTGTGGCTGCACAGCTTCTGGGTCACATCTCCTCCCCCAGGCTGGGCTACCTGGTACTACATAGCCCACCTGTTATGTTGGGATATCAGCTTTTCTTTTCTCTCCCACTCCAGGAGCTTCTTTTTCCTCTTCTATCATTTGCTTTAAGTTGGGGTTGACATATTAGATCCCATAATGAAGATGCACCTGTTTTCCCTTTCCATTTCCTACGCAGCTTGCGGTTTATGACAACACCTCACCCATCTGTACAGCTTTCTTAATCTTTGTAGATGACCTCCTCAAAAGGTTTTGGCCACTGGAAATCTAAATAGACCATGCCACAGGCTCCCCACAACCTGCCACTGCCCTGACATTCTTTAAAGGAATCTGGGAAAAAAACACATCAGTAAACAACAGAGCCTCAAATCCTCACCTCTATCTAAAGGCTCAGTATGTTTATAAACAGGTTTCTGAAATGTAATCAGCTCTGCCAAATACTTTGTCTTTTGCTACTGCAAAAGACAGGTAGCAGGGGCTCAGCAAGGCTCTGGGCTCCTTATGAACTACAAACTCTGCCCAGCAAGCAGGGCGGTAGTGAGGCTATCTGCATTCACTGTATGGAAAAGTAAATTGAGGAGACTCAATTTACATCCCTATGTACTGACTCTCAAACCTTCCTGGATCAAGCCCAAAAAATAAGATTAAGTTTCTTATGCCTTGTTAACATGGAAGCCTAAACATCGCTGCTACCCAAAAATGACAGGAAGTGCCAACACATTGTTAGGACCACCTAGATGTTGTGATGAACAACTAGCAGTTTCTCAGCATACATTTGGAGAAACTATCCATCCTGTGTGATACAATGCGTTCACAGCCATCAAAGTTTAACATACCTCATCTACAAGGCGACTGTTCAGATCCTAGCCCACCAGAAATATCACAGCCCTATTTTCCATGAATTTTTATCTTACCACTGTCTCACTTTAGTTTCTAATTTATCTCGAACTCTAGCTGAAGTTGATTTTATGGTCAAGCCAGTTGTAAGGAGGTTTTTCACACATGGATTCCTAAGTCTAAGAACTTATCTCTCAGGGCAGCTCCTCCACAGACAAAGTACACAGAGACTCACACCTCTACTCAATTCTTATCAGACCTCTGGATTTAATTTTCTTGAGTGACTCCATTCTTGTTATTTTACCGAAGCTTGCCAGTAATTTTGAAGCTGTTAGGAAGGTAGAGAGAAAGACAGGCAAGCATACTGGTATTAGAAACACGGATAAAATAAAACAGGAAAAATTACCAGAGGGAGCTGCCAGTAGTTTAGTATGTACACATATTTGACCACTTGCTACTGATTTTGATGGCATTCCTATTCAACAACTCTATCATCTTTGAGAATACCAGAGTTTTACATAGTGGCTTTTACAAATGAGGTCAATTCCCTTATTCTTTTAGCATGAATTTTCAGGCATGGATGGTGAATATGACTATCCCTCATCAGCAGAGCCCAGACTACAGCCTCAGATCCACTGGCTGGAGCTTACTGTTTTACCACCAAGGTCATGTGAAATCCAGCCAAAATGTCAGTGACGTAGATGTGCAGTAGGTGCTTCCAAAACAGCATCTTGGCCTTTCATAAAAACCTGTATCTGCATCTAAAACTGGAAACCCAAGCCTTTTAAAATTAGTTATTTTAACTATCAGTCATCGCAGACGGCCACCGTGGGGCAGGCAGGCTCTAGCATTTGGAAGATGAAACAATGCTGAGCTCATTGCAGACACAAAAGACATCTAAAAGCACCGGCTGCAACTAGGAGAAAAAAAAAAAAAAAAAAAAAAAAAGGAAAAAAAAAAAAACACCAAAAGGATATTCCTTCACTGCTCCTGATTCAAATATAAGAATATAGATTTCATACTTGCAGAAAATATCTGCTGCCTACTTGTTCTAAGCCATAGATGGACAACTTCAGTTACACAGAAAATCATGCTTGCTAGGAGAAACATTTCACTTGGCCAGGAACTGGCTCTCCCTTGTCCCTGTCTGTGAGCATGCATGTCAAAGATCAATGATCAGAGAGCTGGGCCTGCAAGTTGCAGTGGTCACAGGGGCTTCAAGAGGAAATCAGAGCAGAAATGCAGTGAGTGGGGGGACCTTCGACTGTCACAGTGCTCAGGTGCCACCATGTCTGCTCTGATTCAGTGCTGAACCTTGAGTTATTGGATTTCAGATCAACTACCCAAAAGGCAAGCATCCCTTCATGGAGAACTTCACTGCTTCCATTAAAGGCAAAACCTATCGCTGATCTATTTTACCAATTCATTGTCCAACATTCTTTCAGCTTTAAAAATACTGGGGGGAGGCTCAGCTTACCTTCTTGACAGTGATGTTAATATGGACTAGACTAAGGTAAGACATGAAAGCAAAACTACTGTTTCTAATTGCTTCTATCTGTAGATGCTCCTGTTCCAGAATGTGTTCCAAAACAACTCAGTTCACTTCCACATGAATTAAGACAATTCTAATTCTGAACCAGAACATCCAGATATTTAGTTAAAAAATCAAAGATTTTGTTTAAGAAAAGATGAAGTGAGACAATCTGGCAATTTCAAACTATCTTTTTCCAGAAAATATCTCTAAATATTTGACGCTTCCATTTAGGGAGCAAATATTAACTGTGGTTAAGAATCAAAGAAAGGAGGATGGGTGGCCTGGGAAGCTGAGGAAAGGGAAGAATTAGAAGAATGTTCACAATAAACTCAAAGGATATTCTTCCCAGGATGAGAGCAAGCACATTGCTGCCCATGTGGGAGAGTGCTAGTTCTTCCTGCAGCAGTAGGTAGGGACAGTATGGGCAACATCAAGGCTGACTGCAGGTTCAGTGGGAAAATGATCCCCTGGGTTAACATGCTGGCAACATACTAGAGGCTGTCACTGTCACCTGGGAAATCCATCCTAGAGAGGTTCGGCAAGAAATGAATCCCGGTCTCCAAGTAAAGATCCCAGATCTGATCCCACTCCTGGACCTGTAATAGAGATTGGGCCAGATCTGTGCAGTGGCCTTGGATCCCAATACCCCTGGAGTTCAAGGACTCTGCCAGGGTTGAGTCCATTTCTCAAAGGACTGTTCAGGTCAGCACACTGCTGACTATCTCATGCTGGGTAGCATGAGGATATAAGAGAGGGAAGGAAATGTTAGTTACAGAGGATGGACAGGATTTGGCTGCAAGGCGCTGAGAGCATCCACCCTCCTGATAATTTGACTACCTGGGCTCAGGGCCAAGGCAGAGATAGTGCAGCTGAGAGCTGCCCCCATTCCTTGCTAACCTTAGACAGAGCTGATGTTTCCCATGGGAGCCAACATTAAGCTGAACCTCTACTGTTTATCCTGTGTCTGAGCTACAGCTCCTGCTGCCTCTCACAGCCACGGCTGTGCCTGGCTACAGACCGTGTAGATCTGGATATGCACACTGACTCAAGGACAGATTTCCAAGCCTGACCTTGGACCTGCCTTGTCATTACAGACTTGACTGCTGATTACCAGTGTTCCTGAGCCTGGTTACTGTCACTGGGTCTGTCTTTCTCACCTGGCTCATGTACAGTGGGACTGGGCTCTGGGTGCCAAGGCCACTGCCTCTGCCAGCCTTGTCACTGCACTTGGCTCCCTGCTCACCTTCCCTTGCAGAGCAGCTGGCTCTCACCACTCCCTGACACTGGCATGGCCAGTAGGACCAAAAGCCAGCTAGTATTTCTCTGTACCACACAAGGAGTGATTACAGCAATGTATTTACAAGGGGAAGAAAAACATGAAATTGCCATTTTTATTTCAGAAACATTTGGCTCAAGTTTTATTGAAAATTCAAAACAGAACACAAATGTCCCTAAGTTATATTCAGTTTTGAAATGTTGCTGAAATTGCTTGACCAAAAAAATTCATTTTGGTCAAGAATTCTTCTGGTGTTGGAAAATACTTTGCTATGACTTGCTGACCAACTCTATACATTTACACATGTATAGGGAAGATGTGTAAATGTTGGTGACTGTTCTGAAACCTGGTGACAAAGGAAAGGGAAGAGTTGAGACAGCACCCCCACACAGATCCAGGGTGGGGCAAGAGAGAATGCAACATCTGAAAGCAGTAAGGCACCTGGTTCACCACTGTCCTATGTATTTTTTTGGTGGGATCCCCATGGCTGCTGTCTAGTCTGCACCCAAATCCAGCAATGCATTTCAATATGTGCTTATGCTGAAACACTGGAGTAGCCCATCTTGACCGATGGGCTCAATTTATCCCCGTGCTGAACTGAAAGAAGGCCTCAACACACAACACCATGCTGGAGAAAGCCTCAGCAGCACTCTCAATGAAGAGAATGAAGGCATGGAAATAACATGTTCCTAGGATAGCCACTGCCAGGCTATTCCTGCCAAACTGCATGCCACAGGTAAACCAGCCTGAATTTGCTGATGTAAACTCACCTGTCAAAGAGGGGCTTCTCTCCACAGTCAAAAGAATCCTGCAGATCTTTGACAAGGTTGGCTTGGCCAGGCATCCGAAAGAGCCCCTCCTCTGTAAGACCTCGCTCCCGAATAAAATCCACACACTGTTCCACCAGCAAGGGGGCCAAGCGCTGGCCATACTTCCTCTCGTACTGTACGGTGTCCTCTAATCGCTGTCCAAAGATCCCTGCCAACAGAGAGCATGACAGACATTCAGGTGTTAGCTGAAGCTCTTTGTGAGCTATTGCTCAGGGCACACAATGAGGGAGACTGTTTCTTTCACGACTGCCCAGCCTCTGTAAGTGCCCATGAAACCCTTGAACAGTGCTGAGCACCACATACAAAGCAGTTTTGCTTTGCCCTGTCATGGCAGCAGGAATTACTTGATGTGATTACAAAGCAATCTGTGCAAAACTAGGAAGAAATTCCTTGTCCCAGAGTATAATTTCAGGGATACCCATCTCAGTGAAACTCACAAACAGATTAGAAACTAGAACTAGTAAAACCTTTACTTTGAAAGAAAACCCGTATTTACAATAATAAAGATAAGTCACTCCTATGCTTCAGGGCATGCTCTCCTGCCAGGAGAAGGAGGGAATTTCCTTTAAGACTCTTCATAGCCCTCCAGCTCTGATACTGTAATGCAGTTGTGTAGGCTGGAGTTTAAGAAAGGTTTCTCTGACTTCTGATATATAATAAACTGGCAAGGAATGGAAACTGTGCTTTGGGATCCTTCTTGCATGTTTCATTCCAGGAGATGAAACTGATGTCAGTGCAAGATTCGTTTCACTGAGGATTCAGCAGGGTTGGACTGAATACAGAATGCAGGTGTGGTTTGGTGTGACATCTGAATCCAGATCGTGGCTGAGAAAGCAAAATCTCCACGGCCTGTTCATCCTGGCCTCTCTGCAGAGGCTGCCCATGGGGAGACCCACCAGCAGCTCTCAGCACTGCGCATCACTGCACACACAGGAACAAGCCAGGTAACAGGAGTTGCCAGGTACTTTGCAGGCACCTCAGCTGTGAAAAACTGGGCAGGACCACGCATCCTGCCTAACCTCCTTCATGATATTTTGTTGGTGATTGTTTCTCCCCCTTCCTCAGAACTGAATGTTTGATCCTGGGCCACAGCACAATTCAACCAAGGTCCTTCAGCTTTAGTTACAGCAAGCTTAGATATGCACACCAAACCCATCTATTTTCTCAAAATAATACACGGTATTCGCTCTCCAAGATGGAAGATACATGGGTTTAGGGAAGTCAGGCTATGAATATTTCAGGACAATTAGAGGACAGCAGCCTTGTTTTCTCAAATCTCTCCTCCTTGTAGAATGACAGCCCTGAAACCCAAAGAGTCCACCTAGCGAAAGACAGGGAAAGAGGCAAATGCCCTGCACTCCCCCGGGTATAGAGCAGAACTCTTGTTCTTCCAGAAGCCCACATTCTGGTGTCCTACGTTGACCCAGAGTAAGGACAGAGGCAGTGTCAGACACACACAGATGTGAACTCATACCCAGAACAACTGCATGCATCATCTCTACTTGCAGTGTGAAGCTTTATTTGCTTTTCCTTAGCCTTGACTGGCCCGGGGCCGGCAACAAGCCCTCACAGTTAGGTCAGTTTTTGCTGAGGTGAAGAAAAGACCCTTAAGCCACTGCCAGGATGAAAGACTTCTCCCAGCCCAGCTCTCTTGGCTGCCTCCCACCTTGGTTTGGCAGCCCCATTCCAGCCCAACTTCAATTGCAGATATATGTTTTCTCTTTCCCTTAACCCTGAACCATAATTTTCCAGAGAAGCACTAAAAAAGGTCCCCAGGCGTTACCCAGACAAAGTATTTCTCCCAAGCCAAGTCTGTTGGTAACTCCAACTTTCCCTTTGCAGCCCCTGTCACACAGTTCTCCTTTTTTCCCTGTCCTAACCCTAATATTTTTGCTAAGCCATAGACAAGGACCCCCAGCCACTGTGCAGAAAAAAGATTGCTCCCAGGCCACATGTTTTGGCAGAAAGAATATTAGGGTTACGGTTTAGAGAGAGAAAGCACAGAGCTGCAGTTAGAGCAGGACTGGAAAAGGGCAGCCAAAAGCAAGCAGGGATGCTGGAAGAGCTGCCCTTGGAAAAACCATGCAGTGTCTGCATAGCTTTGTCTGTGGCTTAGAAGAGGAAATTAGTGCTAGGGTTAGGGTTCAGAGAAGGAGTAAGCTAAGAGCTATCTTTGGAGTAAGGCTGGGAAGGGACTATCAAAGGCATGTTGGAGCCGCAAGTCCTGGACTTGCAGAAATGTTTCTTCCAGGCATCTGCTGCAAGGCTTGACAAAGTGACCCTTCAGGAAAATTACCATGAGGGCTCTCCCAGCCACGCAGGCAGGAGACACACAGATTCACCTACTTCAGTCTCTCACAGCAAAATATGGCTGACTGAGGAGGTGGCATCCTGCTAGCTCTATAAAACTCACCTCATTTCAGCTATGTTTCAGAAGGGTTTGTAAAACTGAGGAAGTTAAACGTCTCTGAAACCACCAGACAAGATGGCATTGCTGGTCTGGACAGGGACTGTCCTGCTTTGCAAGGAAAAGCTAATGTGGAGCCAGTCGCACACAGCCTCATCTGCTGGCTCCTTGAGGCACAGGCCTGGTTTCAATCACAGGGCCTGTAGCTCAGGCTGAACTTGGCAGCGTTTCACTCCATTTGATGATCCTGCTGGAAGACATTAAAGTCTTTCTCTTCATTCAGAAGAAGGGGAGCCAGTGCCATCCGGTCACATGCCTGGACAGGGGTAGGCTGGAAATAAAGCCAAAAGCTCCTAGCAACCCAAGGGTTAATTTTCCTTGTTGCAATCTTATCTACAGCTAGGCCTGTTTGTTTGGTTTGAGAGCAGAGAAAAAGAAAAAAAAAAAGAAAAAAAAAAAAAAAGAGTGAGCCTGGGACCACATCCTGAATCTCAGAAAGATTCAAGAGATACTAAAAAAATTGGCTAGCAGAGCTCCAGGATTTCTTTCCTCTACTCCAACAAGCTGTCTCTGTTCTTTAAAGATTTAGGTGGCTCTTTGTGGAAAAAGCGAGCCAGGAATGATGTACTAAGACACAGACAGGCTTTCTGTCCTGGCCTGAATAGCTCACCCACCAGCTCCAGGCATACAAAGCCTATACATTCAACTATGCTGTCTGGACATGCTGTGGGCAGGAAAATATATGCTCCCAGCTTCATTTTTCCTCATCAGAGCTCTGATTTCAACCAAAATAAACTAAAGGCAGAGATAATAAAGTCAGCGCTTGAGTAGATTTTCTTTACAGAGAGGACTGAGGACACCATACGTGCTTAAAGAGGGAAAAGTCCAGACACACCTACATCAGCTGTATGTACAGGTTAGTACACACGTTAAAAGATGTGCAGGAAGATAATCAGCACACACCTGGATGCTGCTGTACAGCAGTATATACACCCGCGCGTGCATGCGGTGCCTCACAGACAGGCAGTTTATGGATGCAAAGGTTGTGTACGTGCTCACCTGCACAGGTAAGAGTCTGCTTTTACCTTCCCACATTCATGCTTAGGCTCCCATTTATCTGTCCCTCTCACACATGAAAGCACTGAGAAAAAAGTCATGGGCAGACATTCAGAAACGCATACGCTTTCATAGCACCAAGCACACACAAACTTGCAACTCTCTCTTCCCCTTCCCTGGCCCACCCAAGCACACCCCATGAATGACTGCAGCAGCACAGAGAATCGAGGTCCTGGCTAGGAGCTGTGGAAGCCCCCAAATGCAGTCCCTGACAACCAAACAGCCCAGCCAGACAAAGCACGCAAAAATGGGGGAAAGAAAAGGAAGCGACAGATAATCAGGAATCAAACACAAATCTGAGTAACTAACTCACCCAAGGTCACACAAATGAGTCTGTGGCAGAACCCGGTGTCTTCTAACCCCATTCCCCACAAAGATCAGCCTCCACATACTGGGGCATGACTGCTCACGTCCACCTATGTATTTATTTAAATATTCTGTGTAAAAACAAGCACAAACACACTTCCCCCGAAACATCTTCAATGATAGCTTGGCATTCAGTAGTATTTTTGGCCATAGGCTGGATCCTTCCCACTCCTTCCCCTTTATAAAGACAGCTGCTTTATTTAGATGTGTAGCCTCTGTCTGAGGCTAAGCTCAAATATCTGCTTTTCTTCTAGGAAAAGAAAACCATAACAAATCTAAACTCTGGAAAATCATCTCATACCTCTCGTTCTTGTGCAGCACTCTGCTACATGACAGGCGCTGAGCTTCAAGCAGAAACCAGGCAGTGTCAGACAGCAGGAGCGGCAGAGAAAGAAAGTCCTGACTTCAGGCATCAGACACATTCTGAGTCCCAGCACTGGCAGCTTTCCATTCACCCAGCGCTACAGAGCGGAGAGCAGCCGATCTGCCCTGGGAGATAATCTCAGCAGCACATCTGGTCTTAGCTCCACAACTCAGCATTAATTATGACTTGTGCAGAAAGCATTTGAAATATCCAATGAGATGCAGAGCTCCCCGGCTCCCTCCGCAAGGGGAAGGAGAGAGGAGAAAGACAGGCAGGTAGGGTCTTGCCCACCCTCGAAGCTGCCGCCAATATAAACAGCACCTAAGTATGGGTCACAAGTTTTAACAAAGGCATCCCCCATCGGCTCTGTAATATATTCATGCTCTAATTGCTTGTCAGATCTATTCTAGATAGCTGGAAAAGCTGAGCAACAGTTGCTGTCTGCATGCCACTCTCTGGATCCCTTCCTGACACAGGCAGCATTAGCTGTGCTGCAGGCAACCCAGTGCCCTGGTCTGGCCTTTGAGCTGCTTGCAAAGCACCAGAAGCAGTCTTGTAGTGGAGGGGCACAGCCCCCCCGCAGCCTCAGCAGGCTCTGAAGTTTTACATAGCTTAGGACGAGCCACAATCTTTGACCTAGTGCCGCTTTTTTTGTGCGTACAGCCTTTGCTTTAGCCCTTCACAGAGAAGTTGCCTCATGACAAACAGCTCAGCTGAGTAACTGGTAGGGGAAGGAACTTAAAGCTCTTTACATGTGAGCCACCCCCAGGACTTACCTGCAGGAAAATGCTCACCCCCTCAGGTCCTGCTCCAAGGTTAAGTGGCCTGCAGTTCAGAAAAATGCCTATCACACCGTGATAGTTGCAGTTACGCTGAGGTCAGCCCTCTATCCCATTTACAAAACACAATCCTGTGACTACAGGCACGCAGCAGTCACCGTCCAGAACCTTTGCACCTACCTTCTGGGAAGTTTCATGGAGTTTGGGTAGCTGCATCTCCCTCTGCAGAAAATAAATAGGTGTATACACACATGCATTGCTCTTTGCAGCTGCTCATGCACTTCTACTATTAAAATATCACATCTGTGGCTACTGTAGAGACCACACTCATCTGAACTTACTGGCTTACCACTTGCTTAACTACACTGTGACTGAGTTTAAACACACCACAGAGGGGATACTGGGCTGGTGGTCAAGCTCTGAGATTCCAGTCACTGGGACAGTGTTGTCTCACGACTTGGGAAACTTGCTATCAAACTCTCTCTCTAAATCCTCTACTGTGATCAAAAGCTCCTGAAAAAATGACTGTCTCACTTCAGGTAAAGGCAATACCAGGATCAAAAGCCTCAGTTCTCGAATAGCAAGGTAGCTTGGTATTCCTTAAGTATTCAAGGTATAACCTGAATAACAAGGTATTTCACAACTTGACACCAGAAACCCAGACAAAACACTAGACAATACCTATAACCCACTAAAGAACATCTGGTAAGCAATAGAGACCCTTAAATAAAAGGTAAAAATGAGATCCTGGGTATTCTTCACACTTTTATTGTCCTCTATTCCCCTGTGGTGAGCACAGCAGGCTGCAAGTTAGGGAGAACCTGCCTGCACTGCTAACCAGTGAGCAGGACCAATCCCCTGCTGAATGGCTGAGACACCATCAGGATTTTAGGCACTATTCCCTGGAATGATGCCTCAAAATGTGTCACGTCTGCTAATACCATTATGGAGCCTGGGACTCAAAGTTTGGGATAGAAGCCCAGGAGATAGCAAATGCAGACTTTTATTCTTCCATTCACTTCTCCATTTCTGTTTTCCATCTCTTAAAACACAAGAACAAAGAGGGCATCCAATTAAATGGAAAGTCAGCTTGTTTAACATGGATGCTGTTGTACCTGAAGTGTAATTAACCTGTGAAATTCACAGCTTCTCTGCAGCCAAGGGCACAGCATGACTCAAAGCATGATTAGACATCAGCATGGCATATAAGAATACCCTGAGTTGCATGAGAGATGATAAAGATGATGTAAACTCTTCTCCAAAGAAAGAGCCTTGGTGAGGAAAAAAAGGCCAAAGAAACACATGCTTGCTCATGTGAGCATCACTACCAAAACAGGAAAGGGCAGCCGCTTTGGTATGGTTCCCTGCAGATGGTCACTTGGCAGATATAGGTGTCCTGTGAGAAGGATGTAACATGGCGCAATATAGCTACACACCACTGATATCACTTTATCTCCTGATATCAAACAATTCTCAATCCCTTACAAAGCCCTACTTAGACTACAGAATATGATAAGACTGGAATAAAAATCACTCTCTCTTTCTCTCTACATATAAACAGATACATATAAACACATATATAATTTATCTTCAGTGTTTTGAATTTCTAGTTGACTTGGATCCTGCTTACTCTGTTACATTTCCTAAAAATGAAATCCAAGATTCTCACATAATCACTTGATTGCAGGGGCTGCAGGCTGCAGAAATATACCTGACTCTGTGAGAACAACAATAAAATCTAGAGAAATGGCCACACTGCATATAAACTGCTAAACTGCTATCACAATTGCCACCTGGAGATCTCCACATATATATGTGCTAAGAAGAAAAGGGGTTATGGGGACTGAACTCCTTTTCCCCTTGGTATGAGGCTGTTTAACTGTAGGGAAGGTTACTGCTGGCCTGCTCTTACTTTCCAGAAGAAGAATTTGGGTTTGTAAGACTGCTTAACAAGTAAATGTCACACAAACTTCCTGCTTGGGAGCTGCAGACATTTTCTTCCCTGGTGTCGTTGTGTGGAGAAAGTGCTAGCAGTGCTCTCAGGAGCCAGCACCACCACAGTCATTCTGTTGCAAGTACAGGATCAGAGAGCAAGTATCCTGCCTCTGCATGTCACTACAAGCCTGGAGACTGGCTGGGAAGTTCACTACAGCTCAGACAACCTCTGAAATCTAGGCATATCTCAGGCTTGGCATCTAACTCAGGTCAAATTCAGTCTTGCATCTGGTTGCAACAGATGGGAATGGCGAACCTACATGAACTCAGAAAATATTTCTTCCCCCTTCGCTGGTTGTGAACAACCTTGCTGGCTTGCGCAGCTCTAGCAAGTGCCCATAGGCTGTGGGTATTTTTAAACACTGGCTTACATGTAGTATTAGCTAATATACACATATACTCAAGCGGACCTGAGGGAGCTCAGATCTAGGAAATTGGTTTGCCCATTTGAACAGAAAGGACCAAGTAGCAAAGTTCAAATCAGAGCTGAAGTTCCTTGATTTTCAGGTAAGTTGTGCCTTACACAGACTTATTCCCTCACCCAGGCAAACACTGGCACGTGAGCACCTCCCTGTACCTGTTGAAAGCTGGCAGTGAAACAGCTACAGGTGATCAGTCACAGGGCTGAAGCCAGCAGGAAAGCCTCCAACAGTAAGAATGCCCCTTGTACAGAAAATTTCCCTTCCAGCCTTTTCCCTCTCCAAACACTTTAGACAGATCTTCCTGTGAATAAAATGACTCCTTCACATCCTTTCTCTCCCCTGCTCTGGGCAGGGGTCTCAACATTTACTGGTAAAATTAAATCTTTTGAAAATAAACAGGCCTCTGCTCACTGACTGATAAAGCAGTTCATTCTGGGTTGAAAAGTTAGCGAACAGCAACGTTCACCCGTCTCACAGCAGATTCAGTGTAACCTGTGCATGGTGTTCTCCAATCTCTCTAAAACATCAGGAAAGGAACCAACTGTGCAGCGCTGTAAATTATCCTGCAGTGGACTCTGCCCGGTTTATGCTCTAAACTGAGATTATAACTGTTTGCTCACAGAGAAAAGATGATAAACAGACCTAAACATCACTTAACCACAGCATTCTGAATCCAGAGCCAAACCCTTGTGTTTATTGGTCTATTTCTCTCTAAACAAAGGCAAGAAGGATTTAGAGAACAAAACATCAAGAGCTAGAAAAAATGCCTTTTAGCAAGCAGTGATCTGGGCAAACGTGCCCTGGAAAACTTCTTTCTCCCCACAACATAAGAACATCTTTTGCAGAGCTTTTTACTCACTGACTCTCACACATGCCTGCCTATGTGTAACAGATAGCTTCCACAGACCTGAAGGAAACTGTCTGTAGGAAGCATCTGACTGGCAGAACTTCTCTTCCAAATGCGCTGTGTAGTGATTTCCCCACTGCACGGAAAAGTTTTACAAAAATTCTGAGTGTCAGTAAGTCCAAAATAGCTATGATATAGTGTAATTACTGCCACCAGAGTCTCATTGCTAGAGAAGGACTAAAACTCCTGATGTGGGTTTAAATGCAAGGATCCCCAAGCCTGCAACCTGCCACTGATCCTAGCCTCTGGTACAGAATGAAATGAGCCACCCAGACTTTTGACCATCTTGGAACCTGGCAGGGCCAGCGATCTCGGCTCACCACTGAAATTTAGAACACCAGCCCCTCTAATCCATTCAGCACACTGAGCGAGCTTATGTCCTCGGGCCTTTCCATATCCCAAGCCTGAAAAGCTGATATCCTAAACACAATCGGACGCTGAGACGATGACAGGATCAACACTGATCAACTAACCATGCTACATGGGCACAGTTATCCAAATCAGACTTCACCATAAATACCTCTGTCAGCCTGTAACCTGCAACTGTTAGTCTCAGTACCAGGTAAATCATATATGGAGTCACTTTGTTGCTTACTCCAACTTAATCAATAATGAAATCTATTAGTTAATTCCCACACTGCATCTATCTAACTAAAATTCTCAGTTAATATAAAGCGTAAATTTTACCTTTATCACTCAAGCATAAGGTCATGGCCCAAGCTCTAGCCACAGCTGAACTTGATTGTGCTTGGGGAGGGGATGCCACTTAGCTCCAATTCCTAGAACATTTCACTAAATCTGCCAACTTTTCAGGAACACTTCAAGCAGAGATCAAGGGCTTAATGTTCTTCTGCCCGAGCTGCAACTCATAAGGTAGGAAGGGGAAATTGCAAGGCTGATTACCTAATGATAGAGAAGAAGAACACTGTGGAAGGCAGAAGAGTAACCTTTAGAAAGGAAATGGGAGAAGATAGGGTGAATTTCTTTGTTCTTGGCTCCTAAATGGTTAAAACTGCAACTTGCAAGGAGCAGATTACCCTTCCCCTTCAGTAAGTACAGATTCTCATAACATTCATCAAAGGAATAATACAGAGAAATTAAAATACTTGCCTGCAAGCTGAGAAACACCACAGGAACATGTTTGTCCCATTAATCATACACTGCCAGGACGTGCAGCGAGAACCATCAGTGCTTTAAGCCTGTCAGCTTTCAAACACGAAGCATGAATCTGATGGTTACAGGAACAACCTCACTGAGAAACCACCAGTGCAGCAGGAGGCACTGGCCAGACCAGGTGCTGCAAGCAGCAGCCACCACAACATAACAAACGTACAGCCACTATGATCTCTCCATGGCACTTACTAGTTGAAGGGGACAACGGTCAGCTACTGAAGAAGAAAGCACAGGCATCACCATATTTTGCCAAAAGCAGGATTGCTCTCAGCAATACAAGGTATGTGTGAAGTTAATAACTACATTCAGACGTCTTGGTTTGATAGCCCAGGTGGACTTATCTCCTATGAACTCATCTAATGCTATTTTGAACACATTTATTATTTTTGTTTCCACAACATCTTGTAACAATGAGTTTCATAATTTGTGCCCTGCATGAAAAACATCTTTGCTTTGTTTAAACCTCATGACTGTGCCCTGTTCAAATTCTCCTTACATTTGTAATTTTATCTATTGTACCTACCTGAAATCATCTTTTCTCCGAGATCCTTTTCAAACTCTTTTTTTTTTTTTTTTTTTTTTTTTTTCCTGAGGGAAGGCCTTGAAGTGGATGGATTCTACATCTTAATCACTTACACAGCCTCCAGAGCATAAGAGCAATTCCAATTGAAAATTCTTCCCTGAGCAGAGGGGAAGGATCACCTCCCTCAGTCTGCTGGCAACACACATCCTAATGCAGCCCAAGAACCTGTTGGCTTTATCTGCCACAAGGGTGCATTGCTGGCTCATGTTCAACTTGTTGCCCATCAGCATCCCATGTGCTTTTCTGCAAAGCTGCTTTCCAGCCAGTCAACCAGTGTGCTGGTGCCTGAGGTTATTCCTCACCATCTCCTTTGAAAGATTATTGAGTGGCCTTACACATCAGCCAGTTCCCTCAGCACTCACGGATTCATCTCATCAGGTCCTACAGACTGGTATACACCAATTTTGTTTAAATGTTCCCTAACCCAAACATTCTCTACTGAGGAGAAAGCTTCCTTGTTCCAGACTGTCCCACTGGCCAGGAGCTGCTGATGGCAAATCTTACCAGTAAAGCCTGAGGTGAAAGTCTTAGCCTTTTTCATATCCTTTGTCACCAGGTTTCCCATCTCTTTCAGTAATGGGGCCACATTTTTCCTTGTCTTAATTTTGCTGCTGATATAACTGAAGAAACCTTTCTTATTGCCTGACACATTCCTCACCATGTGGGCTTTAGCTTTCCTAAGTCCACTCCTGCATGTTCAGATAGTTTCTCTATATTCCTTAGGTCACTTGTCCCTGTTCTTACTTATTCTATGCTTCTATGTTTCCCTTTTAAGTTTGAGCTTTGTTAGGAGCTTATTGTTCATACATGGAGGCATTGTACTACCTTTGCTTGATTTCCTGCACATCATTGCGGACTGTTCTTGAGCTTGAATGATATAATCCTTGAAAATCAAACAGCTCTGCTGGACCCTTCTTTTCTCCAGAACCATATCCCATGGGACTCTTCCAAGCATATCCCTAAAAAGGCAAAGAGTCTACTCCCCTGAGGTCCAGGGCTGTGATTCTACTATCTGCCTTGCTGAATGATGCCTTCAGAGTGGCTCTTCTACAGACAGCGTGACCTCAGGCAAGTTATTTCATTGCTCAATACCTCAAATTCCTCCTTTACAAAAAATTAGGACAACAGCCATTCCCTACCTCAAGGCCATGTCATGGTGATAGAATACATTGGGCATAAAGAAGCAATAAAAGCCCCAGATACACCTGATGAGGTAACTCAGAAAAAAAAAATAACTTCAGATCTCTGAAACAGATGTTAGAATCCAATTTTTAAAAACTCTGTTATGGGCAGTTCAGACAGCAAGACACACTCCCAACTCTGCTCTGTGTCTCAGTTTCTATATCCACAACAAGCGTAACCCCTGTCCGTAACACCTCTGCCTGGGGTAAAGCTAAACAGAACCTCCTCACAGATGATTCACGCATCCCCTCATCCAGACATCTGAACTTGTAACCCTCATCATCTTTCTCTTCCTCTCCCCTTGGTTGGGCCCATCTCCCAGCATGAGACAACACTGAAGAGCAAACACTGATAAGCTGCATCAGGCGCCAGCTGTCTCTGCGCAGAGATAACAGCACATATCAGGCACAACAAACACCCAGTGCCACTCCCCACACACCTGTGGGAGCCTGCACCCTGCCACCAAGTGAAGGGGCTCCTCAAAGCCCAGGCAGGAATCCATCTCAAGGCTACCACTTTGGTGGAGCCCTCTAATGAGATAGGGAGCAAAAACTTGTTCTCAGTCTTAACACTGGGCAAACAACAGAACTCACCTCTGTGCTTTTCAATTCTTTGGTATCTTAGCATCTTAAATTCACTAATATAATTCTATGCTCATGGTGGTCTTACTGGAAAATCCCCATGGTGGAGACATTAAACGCCACATTCCCAAGACTTAGGGTAATATCCTAGCTCTGAAAGAGTCTAGCATCCTTGTGGACATGCATCTAATAACAACATCTGACCCTTCAAAACAGTCATTTTGCTTTCATGCAGATGGTATCTGAAAGACATTTACTCATTTAAAACAGGATCCCTAATTAGGCCTATGTAGGGCTATCCCTCTATTACCTGTAATGACTTTGAGATGTGCATTAAATTACACCTCAGAGCCTCCTCCACTGGATCTCAGCTCTCCCCTAGTACAAGATATGGTCTTCATGGGGCCCTGATTGCCAGCAAGAACATCCTCTGCACTACTTCTCTGGCAAAGAAGAAAGAAATTACATATCAAGCTTTACCTATCTGGAGGAGTGGACTGGAATTAATGACAGTAGAGTCTCCAGTGGACACTTCTTCAGAGTCCTCCAGTTAAAAAGTTATTATTTCTCAGAATTATTCCTTCTCAGAAGAGAAACTGCTCATGGAACTCCTTCAGAATAATTACGTTGTCACAGGTAAAGCTCTCCTTGTTTGCCTAAGGGAAGCACAGCCCTTCCAACTGCTTTACCTCTTCTCCATCACAAGGAACTGATGAAAGCTTGGGATAAGGAGGAGGAGGAATTAGGATAAAGGAATGGAGAAAGGGGCCGTGACATGCATTTCTGGCAGAGAAGCAAGGAACTGCTCATGGCAAGAAAGGATAAGTAAACAGAAGGAAACAAACACAAACACAGCACAAGATTAACACAAAATGATTCTGTCCCATGCCATGCTGGTCATGTGCTGAGCTACAGGAGAGAATGTTACACCTCACAGCTTTTAGCTCAGGCACCAAAAAACTCAGCTTTTGTACCCCATGGCCCAAAATGCAGTCCCAGACACATTATGATTTAAATCTTAATGCAAGACAAAAATGAAGAAGGCATGAAAGCTAAGAAGTAAATAGATGGCAAAGGACCTCCTTAAAGTAGCTGTTTTTTTTCAGGCTAGAGGTACAGCCCCACTACAGATTTACAGAGCGAAGAAAGACCCTCTCTCCACCATACTACTCTCAGTATTTTCCACACATCCAATTTCAGAGGATGTTGGCAGGCTCACTCCCTCCCAAGCTTGTGGCCAGGAAACAGTACGGCACTGCCACAAGGCTTCCACATCAGAAAACAGCCAGAGAACAACACGGCTGCCCAGAGGGAATGTCCAGATAAACTTTCAGTGGTGTAAACTCTGAGCAAAATCTGTTCCTCGTGGAGGTAAGAAGGATCAGAGGAAACAGTTTTAAGCACCCTCTGTCCGAATGTGCTCAAAAATGCACTTCTTTCAAGCCTTTGTAACAAACCCTATTCCTAAAGACAAACTCAAACATACAGCTTACTGTCAGATCTCATTTTACAAAATCCTCAACTCTGAATGAGGTGGACTAGAGTCAAGAATTCAGAAGTCTGAAACTTAGGAAAACTGGCTCAAAATTATTTTCTCCATAAACAAGACAGCTCTTCTTCAAAAAAGTCAGGAACTCTAGGATTTTATTTGAAGGCCACATTTGAAGTGTATTTCAAAGCATGCATTCCATATGGCCTGAATGTGTCTCCTATAAATGATTTGGGATCCTCAGCAGCTTTGCAGAGTTTTCTGTTTTGTTTTAAAAAGCCTTTGCTATTCACCTTTAAACATAGTTCATGTGCCCGCATGAACACGTAAGAAGATACCCTCAACCTTTTTGATTTATAAGTTTCTTCAATACGTCAGTGAAGATTAAAGTGTGGCTAAGACTCCCCTTTTATCTTGGCATGATTTATTTTTACACCGTATCAACCCTCTCCAGGGCTGGATATTTACATATTAATAATGAAGCCTGCTTTATAATTCCTCACCCCCATTCCTTTAGCGTCATATATTAAAAAGTGTCGATAGATAAGACTTGGCTCTCAAATTAGCAGTGATAGCAATGCAGAGTTCAAATTATTCAATTAAAACAGAGACAGCTATGTTTACAGTCCTCCCACATTTGAGCTAAGCTGGGATTTCACTCTCAGAAGCTGCCCTGTTCTAGTCTGATAGAGGATGAATAGTTTTAATCACTTCCCCAAACTGACTAAATCCTTTTGGAAACAACAGTTTTGATGTTTTAACCATTTCCTTGTTATTGATATTCCTATAAATACTTTGTGAAGAGAGACTGAGGATGCAGTTCCACGGTTTGTTTAAGCCAATTTAAGTGTGGGCTACAGCCAGAACGAACAAGCATGCCCTCCTCCACCCTACCACCTCTCCCCACTGCCCTCATTGTGCTGGAACTGCTGTTCCTGTAGCTGCCTGCTTAGCTGGGCAAGGGAGCCAACCCACCGCAAAACTAATTCACCCCCACCTTTTTTCTCCCAGGTCATTTCCTTCTGCACAGCTGTATAACCACCAGTACTAGCAGAATGAAACGTGGTGGGAACACATGGCTGCAAGGTGGGAAAAGACCACTGCTGACAGCAGCTAGCACATAGTCGGCTCAGAGGAGTGATGAAACCATAGGATAAGAATCTGCTCATGCAGCACTGACTACAGAGCAGAGCAGACACAGCCAAGCTAGCTTTAGACTCGTGCATTTGAGTAGCAGGGCAGACAGCTTAGGCCAGGCCCACCGCCCAGGAGGTACACATGTTCTTAGGTAGGTTTGATCCACAGGTAGAGGAAAAACCCTCAACACACAGCTGCAGTTCTTTCCAGCTGTGCTTCTCATCTACAGGGCAGCTTAAGCCAGCTCTCACCAACATCAGCAGAAGCCTTTACACTGACATCAATAGGAACCGTATCAAACCTGCAGCATTTGAAAACAGCACAAAACTGCTGCTGTATGCCTGTGTCACCCTGCTCCCCACACCCTCATGATTGCAACGTTCTACAGTTTTTGATATTTCATACAGTTGCTAAAGCTCTCCAGTCACTGGACTCAAGTGTAAGAGTATCTGCCCTCATTTAAAGGGAAATCAAAATTTTACACTTTACTGTTGAAGAGAAGTATACAGGTAGAGAAAATGAGCAGATAACTGGGACAAAACTGTACCCATAAAGAATCAAAGAAGAAAAATAAACTAACCTCTGCTTTTATGCCATTCTCATGTGTTGTTTTTTGTTTGTTTGTTTTGTTTTTAAGATCTTAGAATTGCTAATTATTTATTATTTTAATACTTTAAATACAATGCTTGTTCTGGAACTGTTCCAAGAAGCTGACAAAACACAAATGCTGACCAAAAAAAAAAGGGGGGGAAGCAGAATTTGCATGGATACCAGCAGCACTGAAAACATCATGTCCTAAACCCTAAAGAAGGAGTCTGTGGAATGTATGCTATCTGCCATGACTTATTGTGTCCTTTTTCCTCACAGCATTTGTTTGATGCACATGGAAATGCTATCAAATACATGCTATAAGGTCCACTATAAATGGCCACAGAAACCCCAACTCGGATTATCAGACTGCAGAGATCTGCACTGAGCTCAGTGTGAAGACCCCTTGCTGTGGACTGGACTTTAGAAGAAAAGCAAAACAAGCTCAAACTCAAGTTTGAGGAGAATTCAGGGTAAATCAGTTTCTGCTAATGAAAAGAGCTTGTTCTGCCCACGGCACAACAGAATTTCATGGGACCTCTCAGAATTAGGTATAAGCTGCCTTTTGTATATACACCCTTTCTGCTAAGGAGGGCCTAGGAAAAAATGACATCATCACTAGAGATTATATCTTTTCCAGACAAACTAAATGCTGCTTCTACACAGACAGTCAAAATCACAAGAGCCACTTAAAGGAGGAAAAAAAAAAAAAAAGGATAAAAGTTACTAACAAATACTGGGTGTTCTTAGTGACCTTGTGATGTTTCAGCCTCTCTCAATTGCACCAAGGTCACTTTTTTCCCCTAGATTCAGGAAAAACAGTAACTTCATTTTGGCAAAATAATTGTATAACCTAACACGTGTTCAGCAGTTTTTATCTGTACCTCTCAAAAGAGGACGATATCACTATCTGCATGTGATATCGCCATCTGCATGAACTCCATCAATAGCACTGAAGCATTTGGAGTATTCAGTACCAAACCAGGAGTTGCTGCTACCAGCAGTGAACCCAACAGAAAACATTTGTGAACCCTTGGTCTGTATCAGACTGCAAAAACATCTTCTATCTAATCCCCTGACTTAAGAATGTGACTCAAAATCTTGAAGATCATAGTACAGTATCAAAAATGGAGAATCTGTTTTTTTTTTTTTTTTGTTCATTTTAAATACAAGGATTGTGAACAGCTGTACTCTTACAGGTGTTCTCTCAGCCTGACCATGTTGTTCTTCATTAGGTTACATCTTCACTGAAGCCAGTGGAAGCTTTGCCTTCTCAGCCAGGCCCTACATTAACCAATTAAAAAGTTTTGCTGCCTCTGGCTTTGTAGAGGTTTAATTTGGGCATCTGCCCTTGAAGTAGAAAGTTGAGATAACCGGACAAAATCCTTTACGGCCATAAGGATAAGAAAGATCCACAGAATACATAGTAAAAATCAGCTTTAAGAAACTTAGCACTGGCAATCGTGTTATGTTTGTTATTACCACCCACTTTTGACTGTGAGTCAGTTATACAGTTTGGATGTGACCTCCCCTTTCATTACCTTCCATCCCCTGGCAAAAAAAAAAAAAAAAAAAAAAGGCAAAAAAAAAAAAACAACCCAATCTCCATGCTGTAAAACACTTCACATAATCAAGAGCTTATCTAGGTATCTCAGTGATTTTACAGTGTTACACATATCCTAGTATCACAAGAATATGTTTTACCTTGAGGCAAATGTTTTAATTTATGTGCATGTGAGCTATTTGCAATACCTCCACCAAATGGAGCCCATATAACCCGTCGGATGGCTTTCACCCAATCTTCCATTTCATTCTGGGAATTAGCCATAAGCAGGAAAGCTTCATGATTGACGGGCATCTTTTCCCGGTCGCCTGCTCCACCTGAAAAACAAAACACAAATATCTTTTAGCATCTAGCTCAGAAGAGAACAAGTAATGTTTAAAACCACCAAGATTCTGGGTGAAAATGATTAATTTAATTGAGCAGTTTTACACACAATTCCTACACGTATGCTGCAGCACCCACAAAGCATGCTGATAAGACTTCAAAGCTGAAGTAAAAAATAGGCATTTCCAGTGTGGAAACTTTGAGATGTTGTGCCTGCTGTCCCAGCAGTAAGCAAAGGGAGATCACAGGCTGTTATACCCTGCAGGAGGAGCTCAAAATTAATTTCACATATCTGTGCTGAGCCATTGAGAGGGACCAAGGGAATCATAGGACAAGTTAGGGTTTGAAACGTAGAAGCTGCAAGATCATCTGCTTTCCTCAAGTTCCTGGGAATTTATAGTCTTGATATAGAAAGAGACCCAGATTGATTTTGGATCCATCCCAGAAGCAGTGTTTTGGAACAGGAGTTAGGACTTGAGAATATGAATCTGACTCTCCCACTTGAAACAAGATCTTTAGGAGCCACTAACATTGCCGTGAACATCCCAGGCAGTACTGACCAGAACACCAGGCGCACTCAAGCTGTTCTATTACGTCTGTCATTTGAGGATACTCTAAGGCTTACAACATCTTCACCTTTCTATTCCCATTTTCTTTTTAGCTCTTTACTTACTTCAGTCAGTTTAAATGTTCCCCTCAACCCTCATTTTATGTCCCAGAGCTGGACACAACCTCATGAGGCCATACATACAGCTCTGTTGGAGCTGATCCTGTCCAACACAGCAGCTGCATCACCAGCGGCCTAAAGCTTTTCCATCTCCATGGACACTGCCTTTGGCTTTGCTGCAGAAACAACGCCTCAGGTGTTGTGTCGGTGCTGTTTCCATGCTTGCAAACCAGAGCAGCCGGGATTGCCTGTCCGTGCAATTCAGAGATAAGGGCAGGACAATGGCGCGTGGTGGTTTCTGCAGAACTGACTTAAGCACAGAACATGTGCCTTCTAAATCCTTGCTAATCTGGAGAAAGGAGCAAACTGGAAGCTGCCTGCAAGCCAAGGAAGTGGTTTTTCTTGCTGTTAATTGTTTCCTGGCCTAGAAACACCCGTGGAGCACGTGCTGATTTGCAAAGCAAAAGGGCTTTTTGTGTGTGGTGTGAGATGTGCCACGAAGGGCTCTGTGGCAATTTGCAGAACAAAGGAAACTGAGGCAGCCTTTCAGCACAGGACAGAGATGACTGCCCACCTGGCACTAGGCATTCAGTTTAAAAAACAAAGGCCAGGATCTTTTCCCCCACGCATATCCAAATTCTGATTCTCTCCTCACAGCATCCTCCCGGACAGCCTCCCCTTTTGAATTTGCATTTCCTGAGATAAGGAAGCAGAACAGCTGCAAGAGATAGGCACTAAACAACGAGCTGCACTCCAGCTCTGCTGAGCACTGCAGACTGGGGAGCAGCAGGCAAACTGGACTGTGGGTTTGGGTTGGCCCTTGACCAGGACCTGCCAGGTTACCACGTCTTTGCATTGCTAAGCCCAAACACTCCAAAAACTCATTTATCCCAGCTCTCATTTCTCTACCTATAAAGACCAAAGTCCTGGGAAGCGTTTCTCCAGGCTGTTTCATCACTCCTGCTCCCAAGAACCTCTTCTTACCCCACTTTCCAGTAGGCCTGGCCAAGTGACCCAATGTCAGTGATCAGAGTGCTGCAGTGAAATGAGCCATGCAGCTGAGCACCAGCCCTGAAGGACTCAACTCCCTCTGTAAGAGGCACCTCTTCATTTTATTTCACTCCCTAGCAGTACTACATTAGCTGCTCTCACCTCAGACAGGCAGACATGCATCCTTTTGGCTGACCTCCAGCCATCCCCTTGGCTTCTTTCTTAGCATTGAAGTCTTATTTATTCATTGCCAACAATGAGTTTGGTTGCCCTCATCACAGCAGCTACAAACCTTATAGTTGAGGCATTTCTAGCTGCCAGTTAATTCTGATATATCCTGGTCTTGCAAAGTGGGCTGTTTAGCTCTATTTCAGGACACTAGAGCATCCATAAGTGTGTGTGCTGAACAGATCACACCACCAGAAAAAAAAAAAAAAAAAAAAAAAAAAAAAAAAAAAAAAAAAAAAAACAACTGAACTTAGTCAAGGCAAAACACGCATCCTGTTCTTAAAGGGACCCAGCTGAAGTCTTGCCCACACAAGCCATGAAGTATAAGAAGAGAGCAGAGTCCTAGTTCAGAATAAACTACTGACTGTAAATTTAGCAAGAACAGCTGAACTAAAGCAGGCAAAGAGAGATGTATGAAACATAAGCAGAGAAAGATGAAGCCTCCATCCGACTGAACTTCTGCAGAAGTGGTGTCTCAGCATCTTCCCCCTGAATTGCCATACCACAGGGACCTGACTAAAACTCCCCTTCCCCTAAGATGTTACTTTGGACTAGCCAGCTGCCTTGTAAACCTTCTTAGGTATTTTTCATGCAAGCATTTAAGGAAAAATATTTATACTTCTACTGGAATCTGCAAAAAGTAAAAACAGGATGGGAAAAAGATTTCTGCACATGCTGTAGAACCTAGGCTTGAGACTCTGCCAAAACCTATACATACAGCTCCTCTGTGGTTAGCTTTCTCCCACTGAAACTTTAAATAGGACCAAGGTCATGATCCTACAAGCTGCCTGTGGGAGAGTCAGTAGTGACTAGTCACAAGAGTACAAGAAGATAAATACAACTCCATGCAGAGACACTAGTGTAGAAACCAGAATACACTTCAGAAGGACTTCTTAGAGAAGTCCTCATGTGTTAGTATGAGATGAATAAGCAGTGGCAGAGCAAGCAGACCCAAATATAAACAATTTTTCTTTTATGACTTTTTGATCTTGTTCCTTTCCACATGCTGCTGGCTCCTTTCACTACATCACCAAGAAAATGATCAGAATTAAAGTTCCCAAAGGGTGGAGTTCAGATGCAGCTCTCAGTGCTGTTGCAGCACCCAACAGACTTTGAGTCATAGAAGTCAGAAGAATGAAAAACAGCTAAATCCAAATATTTAGATCTTATTAAAACAAACAAACAAACACACCTCCCTTCCACTACACCTTCTTTACAAATCCAGAATTGTACCAGAAACTCACAGCTGCTTTCCTTTCTGTGCCAAGCTACAAAAGAGGACCTTGTTCTGGGTTTCAGATTTGAGTTGGCAACAGAGACACTGTACAGATTCAAACGTACTGGCCTTTAGGATGCAGAAAACAATTTTAAACCTTTCTGCCTAGAAATGCTTGTATACAAAATTTTAGCTTTGCCCATCGAAGCAGTATGAAGCTTGCAGGCAGATACTGCACTGAAACCTCCCTCCTGCCCCAAGGGGAGCCACAGCCCACCCTGAGCAGCTGGGAGACTCCAGCCCCAGGCACACAAGGGCTGCTGCACAAAGCTAATGGGCGCTGGCTCCTCTGCACCACAACAGGGAGGAACAGTCTGCTAATGATTTTAAATACAGACAAGGGCTCTCCATTCCTTTGAACAGAATTTCTCGCTCATCTTTAATCACGCTCCCATACAAACGAGACTGGCCCTCAGAGGCCTGCTCTCTTAGCTCAGGATTGCCAGGGACAGACATCCTGACCCTTCTGCTCAGAGACACTTTCAGCTCCAGACCAGAGGAAAAACCTTAACTGTCTGCAAACACAGCACATCAATGCATTTGGTAGAAGCAGGGGCCTTAACTCAAGGTATTGTTGCAAAGTTGCTTTATAGATACCGGTAGGTATTTTTGCCTCAAGGGAACTGAATAGCTCAAGGCTGCTAGGTGCAGAGTGCTAGTGCTCTCTCTCCCAGCAAAGCTGACAGAATCGCTCCCAAAGTGCTCAGGTGGTTCCTGGAACTGCATTTCATGTGGCTTCAGAGACACCTGCTAAGGGCATTGGCTGCAAGCATTGACCTCGGAGTAGCGTGCCACCTCCTAGGCCTCAGTAAGTCATTCTGTCAGCTCTCTCCAGGGCCCAGAACATGGAAGATCAAACAGAAAGGTTGGAGCTAGGTAACTTGCCAAAGGTCTGACAGAGCACCACAGCAGCAGCGGGAATTGAAATCCATATTTCAAAGCCCTATTTAGTGAAAATTCTTGCTTTTTTGACTGTCCTTAGTCTGGTATGCATACATGGGGAAGCACAAAGCATAAGGCTGCCATTATGCCACATGTACCTGTCCTGCCCAGAGTTCCTGTTCAAAGAACCCAGAACAGCCCTCCAGCTGCAGCTCTCCCTTTATAACAGCTGTTTCCAATGAGGAAACCTTGGAAGCATTTTTTTTTTTGCCATGAATTTTATTCACATAAGCTTAACCTTCAGAAAAGCAACATCTGTGGAGCCAAGCCTTACAGCCCCTTTCTCTGTATGGAAACAGAAGCTCAGGAGAAGCAGGACTGGACTTCCAGTAAATGTTCCTGCCTCATTCCATGTAAAAGGAGGAACATTTATGTCCTCAGATGAAGCTGCTGCCAGGTTCTGCTGAAGTTGGCAACTTGTTTTTTTCTTCAGACCATTTCCCTTCCTCCCCTGCCACATCTGGTTTGCCTTTCTCCTATTTCTTACATAGTTCTGCTTATTGATGTGCTTGGGTATTGTCATTATATCAACTCCACCAAAAATGTACACAACTACAAATGTTTGTATATGTGTATATATTTACGTGCTTGCAATGCTTTGGTGTGGATAGCAGTGGTGTTTCCAGTGAGGGTGAAACTGAGCTGGCCACGCACATGCTGCTGCAGTGTGTGGGGAGGCAAACAGCAGCTCCAAGGGTGAGTTATGAAAGTGCTGGTGGATAGGTAAGTCAAGGCCCAAAGAACGCTTGCCTTCAGTACTAAAGCAAGCAGTGACTTGAAGCCTTTGATTGTAGACAGGCAGCAACAAAGATCTTGACAAATGGACAAAACCTGCACCCAGCAGCTGAGAACAATTGCAATGATTCACCTTCCCTGACTGACTCTTCATGATTGTCCTAAAGGTGAGGATCAGATTCAGGGCTCTAAGATCTCCCTGATAATGAAAGAAGGTGAAAAATGAGGTGGATGAATTCTGTCAAGGTGAAGGGCAACTGTATTAGGGGAATCTTTGCACAATGAGAAAAAAATAGCCTTGATCTTTGGATTATGAAAAGAAACAAAAAATATTAGCAAATAAGTAAAAGGTCATTAAGTGCTTGAGTGCTTGATCAGGAAAATTGACAGAATCTACAAGGGAAAGACAGAGGAATGGAGCAGTGCAGTAAATAGTGATATGTGCTTGCCATGTTTTTTTTGTATTTGTATCTATAGATACAGGCACATATCCATGCACGTATGGGATATCCGAGTTGGAAGTTAACGTGGAAGCTGAGAGCAAACTTGTGATCACCTTTTAAAAAGCTTATAAAGTTCAGAAAAATAAAGTCTGGGGATTTAGTATTACACAGCATGCAAATAAAAGAAACAAGCTTTGGATCAAAACCCATTTATTCTGTTTCAGTTCATTTTTTTCCTAAAGAAACATGCACCTTTGCAGGTGACACGTTTTATTTCCACATTTTGGAATCAGTCTGAGGGGATTTTAATGTTCAGCTTTCACTTGGTTTTGGTAACGAGGAAAACGAAGTTTTAAATTGCTGTTATTGTACAGTGTAAGGCCAGCTCATAAATTGACATGGTTTAAAGTTTCTTGGAGCAGAACTAACAAGAGTGCTCTAAACTCTCGTTGACTTTTCAGTCAAATGCCTAATTTCCTTAAATGCTTTTAAATCCCCACAGGTTTAATGATAATTACAAGTAAAAGATGATCAAATTTTCAAAAGTTCTAGCAGAAGATTTTCATGAGTCACTAAATGATTTTTAGATCTCAGATCTTAGACCTTGTCCCAGAGAATAACACAAAGGCAGATAAACAGCTTAACGTCAGTGCTATCTATAAACTAATTCAAGGGCCCTGGTACTAGGTGGAGAACAGATCCCTTCTGTGGTTTCAGATGAGTACTTCTGTGCATTTCAGATACCATTAAATTGCTTTAAAGAGGCACCAGCAAGGATATTAGACCTCAGAATCGTGGTTTCTTATGCAAAAATTCTGACAAGACTTAACATGAACGGAAGCACTTCAGCTCTTCTGTACTGACACACAGACTACAGAGAACTCTTAAAAATCTAAGGCTAGTGTTCTGTTTCAGTTGTCAGGATCAGATGTATGATTAATAAAAGTACAAGTAATAAATGAAGATTTGGTTTAATCTTTGACCTTTTAGACATAAAAAAAATGTATCAGGTGAGTTTGACTTTTGTTTTGTTTTAATTTCAACTTCTGCCTGGAGATTCCTTTCTTGATATGTCATCTGTATTACCCTAGACTTATCTATTGAACTGAGGAACTGGTTTATGCTACCAATCACTTCAAATAAACCAAAACCTTGAAAGCAAACAAACCCATACGCCAGGTATGCCCTATGCTGTTACTGATGTCAATGTCACACAAGCAAAGTGACCTGGCAAACAGAAGAAAGATGCAAGATAAAAGGAAGTGAGAAGGACAACTTTAGGTGCTTTTATAGGATGAGCAAGTAGCAGTGTACACAAATGCCACCTTAAACCCCTGCTTATAAAGCTTTCTCTTGCTCAGTGCTTTGTAATGTTTAAGTCTACTTAAGTTGATTTTTTTTGATGTGCTTTATCTGCCTTAGGCTGAACTGTGAGGTCTCAGTTAAAAAAAAAAAAAAAAAAAGAAAGGCTCAGCCATTTTTAAGTTAACATCTAGTATTAAAAACACGTGTATTGCAATACATGCTTTCATGCTCCCTTGTTTTCAAGAATCTGAAATTTCATGAGGAGACCACTATGCCACCTGGGATGTGCTGCTCAAGGTGGCTGCAATGTCCAGTCCTAGCTTAGAGCTGAATTCACAGCCATGGGAAGGCCACCTCTACTGCAGCAGCCCAATATTTAGTGTTGAGGTGAGCCCAGGCATAATATGCAACTGCTCTAGGTACATTAATTTTCTCAAGGATGTAGCATCTCCCTTGCATCAACACAGCTCAGGCACCATTCCCTCTAGCTCCTGCTCACAATTACTTTGCTCCATAAGAGGCATTGCCATTAATCATGATCATGCTGGCTCCCTAGCCAGAGAGGTTTCAGGAGCCTGTGAAATGCCCCCACCTCTATTCAGTATCCCTATAAACATGAGGTATTGTTATTGCTTTGAGATTTGTTTGTATCAGCTTCTGCTAGCTAGCAGCAAATGATGAAATGTCTCCAACATAGTCACAGCTCATTTAGGAAGTCAGAAGAACCTTTCCAAATAGGAATAGATCAACAATAATTAACACGAGGAGCAACTACTAAACCACCAATTGCTTGGAGCAGCATGACACCACTTTGCCTCTGCTGCGACTTGTGTGTTTCATCCTGAGTGGGAATGCTAGAGCACCTGCACTCTAATTATCTCCGAGGATGCTTCAGGGGTTAGACTGTCAAATAAGTGACAGTATGCTCAAATCAATTAAACCCTTGTGACTTGACTCAAATAATATTTCCCAATAGGAAATTGCAGTGCAGACAGAACATGTTCACTTCCAAACCTGGATCACAGCAGAAGTAACAGCTTGTTAGCTGGACTTCTCAGCGCACAGTGGCATGGTCACTGTCTTAAAACAATACCTGCTGAAAAGCAGATAAATTTAGGGTACAACATGTTCTATGCTGATACTAACATTGTTTGCCTGCCAAGCAACAGGTTATCAGGCACCTTGGCACCAGCCTCTCACTGGAAAATGAAAGTTCCTACTGGAAAAGGTGGTGTTGGGAGCCCAGGTACATTTGGGGTTCAGCTCCTTCCACTCGCACAAACCCTTCCTTCAAAATCTGTCTGACATCACCAGCTCTTAAAGAGCTGTTCATCTCCTGAAGTGTCTTTCTTAGAATGATAAAAAGACAACAAAGACAACTTCTGTCCCTCTGTACAGATGTCCTAGGAAAAAAAAAAAAGCCATTTCCTTGCAGGAAAAAAAAAAAAAAGCACCCCAGTCCTACTGCAAAATTAAGTATGTGGTAGTAATGGCAATTGGGGATGACAAGGAGGAGAAAGACCAGGTTCCAAAGCTTTTTTTTTTTTCCCCAGTATGTTATGTGGACTGCCTTGTACTAAGAGATATCTGCTTTCCTTTATCCTTCTTTCTCCCGCTCCAGAAAACTGATCCTTGCAGCCTTTCCTCAATATATTCCAAATCTAGAAAGCTACAACAAGCTCAACCCTTAAAAGTGATGAAGTGTGCAACTGCCCAGGCTATGGTAACCTCTTGATCATTTCAGTGGTCTCTGGCCTGGACTGAAGGGAAACGAATTCTTCTGAAGCCAGCAGAAACCACGCACTCAGATGGAGATGCTCCATTCAGCGCAGCCCAATGGCAGAAGGCATGTGCCAGCCCCTGTAAGGCACATTGCAGGAGGCCTATCTGAAATAAGACAGCTATGAATTTGAAGGTACTATACATATATTATATATATATAATATATAGTTGCATATATATAATATGCAACTGCTCTAGGTACATTAATTTTCTCAAGGATGTAGCATCTCCCTTGCATCAACACAGCTCATATATATAATATATATATATGTGTATATATATCACAAATGCATGCACAGAAGACTCAGAAAATAGTTGCACATCTGTACAAAGCAGGTCGCATGGTTCAACATGGTTCTCCAAAGCAACAAGTGCTAGACACTTCTGAGGAATGTATCAAATTATATATTCCAACTGTGGTTATGTTTACACACTATTATAAGTGAGGAAATTCCTTCCTGACCAAAGATGATGATCCTTCATGCTTTGAAATATCTGAATGGAAATGACTGGATAATTTTTATGCATTACCATGCAACCACAAGCAATTTTCTAGCTCTCATAAATTTCTTCAAATCTTTAACACTGAAGACAAAAGTCAAGGGAAATTTTAAATCCTGATGAGCAGTGAGTTACCACAACATCAGAATAGCAAAATCTGATCTATATTTCTTTGAAATTTTCATTCTAGAAATTCAATACCCAACTGCTGCTAATACCCAACTTCTTTCAGCATTTTTGCGTTCCCATTTTCCAGGTATGCTCACTGATAGGAGTGAAGTTGTTCCCATGCCTTCTAAGTAAGTCTCATTACAACTATTTCCTCTTCCCCCTTGCACCTCATAAGCCTAATTTTTCTTTCTTTCTTCTTTCTTTTCTTTCTTCTGCAACTAACTCCACTATGAAAGTTAAAAATACAGTGAGGGAGTCTTCAAAGATGATATTGCTGCCATCTTAGTCAAAGCTATGGACTTTGAACAAAGGAGAACTGAGGTGAAACCATCAGCTGGTACGGCTTTGGCTGCAGACAGCAGCGCTCTTAGCTAAGCCTGCAAAGGCTCAGATTCTTTGCAGACTGAATACAGAGTTCTTCAGAAATCCAAGCCAACCAATTACAAACGTTATTTTCTTCAGTGAAGTGACTGAAGCTTTACAAGCACAGTTTTGGCAGCAGCAAATACACGGCCTATCATTAAGGACACAACACTTACAGACTTTGTTTTCACAAAAATGAAGCTATTTGTTGCATTAATGCAGAAAAGGAATTGAAATGCAAAAGAATATATACTGTAAGCCTTTTGTAAAATGTTGACAAATTTTGGGAAAAAAAAAAACTTACCCAAATTAATGATGAGACAACGTAGATGATACCAATACTGATCTAAGTCAGAATTTAAATGCTCTGGGATATCCTGATCCAAGTCTTGCTATAGTTTGCACAGAATAGCAGTTTTATACCAGTCTCCTTCTGTATCTCGCTAAGTGTTGGTTACCCAATGAATCTTCTAAACATGACTGTTACACAGTACTCTTTACTGTGGCAATACTGGTGTTTGGCAAAAAGGACAATTTGTTCTTGTCACTTGGGCTAAGCACTGCAGCCACTCAGAACACAGCGGTGGATGGCTAATGGAATTGAGGTTATGCTGATGCACAAAGCAGGGGCCTCAAATCTTTGTGCTTTCAGACAGTTGTCAGTGAACTGCCAGCAGAACAATGCTTTAGAAAAATCAATTCTGCTTCTCTCTACCCAGTGGCAATGGACAAATTCATCCCAGTTAACAGCATTATCAAAAAGTCCATAAAAGTTCCTTTGAAGTTGTTAATCATTAGCAGATGTAACCTCACTTTTCAAAAAAACACGCTGATTTAGATGTTTCAACAAGAAATGAAAAGAGCCTGGTACGTAAACAACAACTCATCCAAAGAAATGTCTTCAGCTGGTGGATTTGTTCCCAGTGAAATTCAAGAGAGCATTGCACAGATCATTTTCTTTGAGACTCAGTGGGTTTCCCCATGGAAGCCCTGTCTGCAGCATTCACTGCCATTACAGCACACTGGGATATTACAGACATACCCTCCCACTGCATCCCATCTCAATGCTTCCAAGTCTTCCACAGGTTAGGCCAAAGGCATGTGCACAGGTATTGCCTCTTCTGCGAGCTCACATACCTTTGCTCACCTATTGTAGAGGCACAATAAAGCTCAGATGTGCCTTGGCACAGCTGAGGACAGCAGTTTGTAAAGGCACATTTATATTTTGGAACTATTCATGTTTTTCAACCCACATGGTAGAATTGCCTCAAGCATTGCCTTGCAAGCTTCCATTCCAACAGTGCAGAAAACTCATGGATACCAAAGCCCTCAGCCACTGACCTGTTGTTGTCCAGCTCCTCCAGACAACAGCAACCTGCTTCTGGGCTTATATGACCTTCCCCAGCTGTAGTTCTGTACTTGTGGGCTGGAGCAAACTCCAGGAAAGTGACCTTCTTCATGCAGAAATCCTTGAATTTTCTGATGGTCTTCCAATACCTGCATGGCACCTTTGAGTGCTCTGTGCTGGGAGGTTTTCTCTGGAATGGTTAGGTGGCTGAATGGAAATCCTTATGTGTGAAAAACTTCTCCACTATGCCAGCACATACAATGTCTTAGCAAAGTGTGCTGACACTTAAGAGCTACAACTCACTGCTAGAAGGTCCTCCAAACTATCTTATACTCTTCCCTAATTTGCAGCAATATGTGCCACTTATCAGCCAAAACACTGACAGCAGGAGTGCCAACAGACAAGCAGGTCTTTGTCATGCTTCAAGCGAAGGCTGCTGACCAAAGCGACATCGTAGTCACAGTGGAAGCAGCTCTGTTTATTAACAAGGTAAACTAGAAGAATTTCCACAAAGGAACACAAAAAGGAGACACATGTCAAGGAAACATTAAAAGTCACGGGAATAAGCCCCACTTCAAGAAATGTTACCTTAAGAAAAGTCTCCGTAGAGAACCTGGAAGCCATAGAAGCCACAAGCTGAATTTTTCCTAGACCGGGTAAAAGGATGGGGAGGTTTACCCTGTGCTGTTACACATGCTAGTTTAGGACCCACACATTCTGGGGAAACCCCACCAGAATATTTTTTGTCTATTGTATAACATCCAGACACAGATGAAAACAAAGTTGTTATCTCAAGGAACTGTAAAGCCTTTCTCATTGCATATTGCACTACTCAGACTCTAGGGTTGCCAGTTTGGTTGCTTTTGCCAGAGTGACAATAACTATAAAAGTTAGATCTCATTACACAGATTTAGGCCACAGACATCTAGCACTTGGATGAGGCTGGTGGAATATCAGCATCATTGCTTGGAATGCTCTCTATAGGCAATGTATTTGGATATTTTTATGCTTACAGTAGCAGAAAGTCCATTTTGACAATGTTGACATCAGTGGGCCTGCCCCACAGATACACTTAGTCCAGCTGGCGCACGAAGAAGAATACAAGCAGGCAATAGGGTGCATCCGCCTCATAAGCCTCCTTCTCTTCACCCTGCTCCTTTCCTGAGAGCACTGAACCGTATGCAGTCATCATGCTACAAGAATTTTTGCCTTTGCTGTCAAAGGCAGGATAACAGCCAGAAGACAGGGATCTGTTCAGCCAGTGACGTGGTATATTAAAAAGCCTTCCAGCTTCTGTTTCAAAACAAAGAAATCTTGATAAGCCTGAAGCTAGCAGCTGCTGCCAGCAGCATGCTGCCTTCCTTACCTTGGGGACACCTGCTGAGCTGCTGCCTCTTTAATATTAGATTAAAACAGTGGCTTTCTATATAATGAATTATGTATCTGCAGTGAAGCTGTGGTATGCAGGGAGCCAGAGAAGAAAAAGTCTGGACACAGAAGAACCATTTGGTTTAATAGTCTGCAAGGCTGGAAAAAAAAAAATAAATCACTGATGGCTTTATATTTTGTCTGAGCCCCAGTCAGATAACAGAGGGGATCAGGGGAGTGTGGCAACTGCTTCTTCCTCCTCCCTTCCCCATTTGTTACTGAAAGCAAGCAGGTGAATCTGAAGTCCCTAAAAGGGTGTAAAAATTTAAAATAATGAGGAAAAAAATAACAGCTTTAAGCTTGCATGTCTTGTGACTGCAACCAGTTTTTAAAGACAGACAGTTGCTTTTAACCATTATTTTTATTTAAATGCTCCACAGCATGCAAGCAAGAACCCACAGATATTAGTAAAGTATTGCCTTGCCAGTCTGTTCCCTCCAGTTGCCTCTTTTTAAGAGACCTTCAACTATAACCTCTGAAGCCAATCTACAAGTGATTGCCAAACAGACAAAGCCTTCCAGAGATGAAATTTAATAATTCTTCTCCCCTATTTAATATATCTTAGGTGACCTGGGCATGTAGGCATGAAAGCATTATAAAAAGTGATTCGGAAGAGTGTGCATATATGCAAATATATATAGTAAAACATTTGTAAGACTTAAATGCTCCTGTATTTGCAAGTGTTCTAGACCTGTCCATGTTAAAGACTAAATACAAGGGAAGTCTGGTTCTCAGAAGGAGATGGACAGTAAAGATAGCCATTCATACCACACACCTTATGTTACGACTCAGTTTCCTCCTAACTTGTTGTGTTACTTATCTGTCTCATTAAAAATATCCAACCCAGCTTAGACTGGAAGACAGAAGGAACAGTAAGTATCACAGTAGCTGCAAACAATCTTATAACAAGGACATACAAGTGAAAGGGATTTTGATGTTTGCTTTAGCTATTAATAAATAAATAAAAAGAAATCAAAGATGTTGCACTGCTGGAATATACTTGTCACAGAACTAAGTATTACTGTTTTGGTTTTATGTAAGGGGAAAACAGGCACAGAGAGGTTAAAATTACTTCCCGAGGTCCTATTGTGTGTCAGTGGGAAAATGCCTTCTCTGTATTAAAACAGTTTTCAAATTCCACAGTGCAAAATTCCTACATACCAATATAGAACTGAGATACGGAGACACAAAATGACTTCCAGGGTGGTATTGGCTAGCGACTAGCAGAGTCAGGAATGAAAAACAGATATACCACCTCCAGGAGCCCTGAATTAATCAAACGTTGATTCTCACAAAGCAAGAAATACTGTCTGGAAGGTTTGTCATGTGCAACTGCAAAGGCAGTGCCAGTCCTAGAAAGCAGAAGGTGAAGAATGAGATGGAACAAGCTGAACAGCACGAAGACTGCTCCCCCAGCACAGGATGGAAAGCAGGCCACTTACTCACCAAAGCCGTACTCTTGAAATAGGAAAGCCACATTAGAAATTAGGAGTGTATTGTGTCTCGAAAAGCTGTTACTTCACTCAGCAGCCCAGTGGTTGCCTGGCACCTCCTCTATTTGGAGAGCTTCAACTCACGAGCTGAAGTCACCGCGCTCTCAGCAGCGCTCGCATGGCTCATTGAGAGGCACAGCGGTGTGTTGGCCAACGCTGCCTCTCGAGCACTACGCGCCTTGGCAGTGCTGTCCTCTCTGGCTGCTGAATCCCAGAGCCCTGCAGAGAGAGTGGCCTGGCTCCCACAGCCTCCTAGATACCGCTTGGATAAAGCCCCAGTTCCACTCAGATTTTACTACTGATGAGGGAGGTTTGCACTGGAGCCACATGCTCTGGAAGCCATTTGCTGCGTGACAGATGTGTCTCTGTGGGGCCCTGCCAGCTCCTTTCATGTCCCCATGCCCACGGAGCCCAGCACACCGCTTCCTGGAGCCTCTAGCTGCTCGGAGCAGCAAAGCCTCGGGGCCCGGCCTCCCCCCAAACTCCTTGCTTTGATCCCAGGCACCTCACCACAGCGTGTTTGCACCTCGTTGCATCCCAAAGGTATGGAATTAATTTATTTGCAGGGGATTTAAGACAGATTCCTCACTGGGGAAATGTTCCTGGAAAATACTACTCTCCAGGGTTCAAGATGTAATGTAGTCACCCAGCCCTGTTTTCTGCCTCATTGTGAGACTTTTGGCTTGTTTTCTCCACTAGAGCAGCCAGCAGATACATGGAGAGCTCAGTAAACAGAAGGGGTCATATCACACTGCCTGGGCATCAGAGTAGGAAGTAAAGCCACAACACCACAGTACCTATGTCCCCCTAATGATGGAGCTACCCAGGTGCTCTTCCCTCCCCACCAGTTAGACTGAACTGGTGATGCATGGTTGACTGGAGGAAGCTTTAACATAAGAACAAAATCACAAGAGCCCCTTTTCAACACAACTGGCAGATGCAGAGCATCCTCACCTCCAGTCCTGGTCCCTATTTCCCTCAAACCCCAAGGCTGTATGAAACAAACACTTCCTTTCGCTGAGACAGCCTCTTCCTAACACATATAAAACCACCCACACTCTGATCCCATCAGAGGGGAAAGAAAAACACAGCAGAGACAGAAGGGAGCAGGAGAGGCAACAGAGCTCAGGCACATAGCCGTGCTGGGGATGCACAAAGAGAAAAGCTCTGGGCGCGTCAGGAGCACACCAAGTCCTGCAGCTCGATAACATGCAAAAGGACCCAGCCAGAAGTCTCCAGGTACCCCAAGGCTGCTGGGTGCACGCTGCTCTGCTCAGGCAGCAGCCAGCCTCCCCCCCAGGAGCAGCAGCAGCCACACCACTTCTCTGCTGAACGGGACATCTCCCTGGTTGCTGAGTGCAGAGCGAGCCCACAACATTAAAGAACACCCCCTTCCTTTGAAGCCGAGGCTGTTTGGCTTCCCTGGCTACAAACTAAAACTGTGCCTTAATAATCCAGCTTTGAAGTCCTGTAAATCTACAGCTGTGACAAAGCAAAGACTGCTTGGCAATAACACACGCATTAATTTTTTTGGTGTTTTTTTTTCTTTTTATCCACTAGAAATCAAGGGACAGGTGAAAACCAACAGTGACTTGCCAGATCAGAGGAAGTTCTGACTGATGTTTTACAGCCCAGTTTTGAGTAGTGTTGAGCCAGAGCTCAATGAACGGCCAACAGAAGACAAATTTTATTGTAGGAGAGCTGACGAGAGAACAGCTGGTTTTAACAACAGGCTGCGGAACATGATAAATGTTTTTCACTGTTTTAATGCCTTGTTTAATGTGGGTGGGGGGACACGACTGTTAGGAGTTTGATGTTGCTTAAAACTGGAGAGAGAGGAAATAAGTGAGCTGCTACTTGTGTCTTTCCAGAACCTGTCATTGCTGTAGGTTTTACCAGGGGATCAGAGTAGGCTAAGGATACATCACCAGCTGAGACCTGCTGGAAATCTCCTCAGATTTTTTTTTTTAAGCACAACATGAGAGAACATTGTACTCTGTCTTACCTGTATTATTTCAGGGGTGTGCCAAGGCTCTCTCAACCCCTCCACCAAAACAAAACAAACAAACAAACAAAAAAAAATACAAACAGTGCAGAAAATTAATCCAAAAAGCATCCTAGCCTGGCCAAGTGCACTTGTGAAGAGACAAAATGGAAAACTAACTTAAGGAGAAACTTGGAGCTAACATTGTCCAAAAAGCTAAGAGAAATCCCTGCACTGCCTGGGATTTCAGGCAGTAAGATGTTGGAAAATCACATCCTAGTTCTCAGCTCTGCTGACCACTTCCTGCATTGACCTGGGAAAGTTCCCTCATTGAGGCTGAATCAGGAGTGTTAATTTGGGACTTTTCTTTCCCATGTGACCAACATTTCTGGCCACAAACTCGTTCATACCTCAGCTCCTGTCCGTCCCTAGGCCGTTTGAACGTATGGGAAAGATCATGCACAGACATCTCTGCTCTTGCTGGTTTGCTCCTCTGTTCACAGGCATTGGGAACAGCAAGCAAGGACAGACCCATTGGAGCCTGTGGCTACTACAGCTTTTATGCAACCACACTTTTGATACTATGCCTAGGGCACTCTGTAATCATTTAATGCCTTTTAACAACCGCATTTACTTACTGGGAAGAATTGAAATCTCCTTACTTAGATCACAGTAAAAACTGTACGAATGAAGTGCTTTCTGGAAGGGAGCTAGAAGGGATTGCCTCGAGTAACTGGATGGAGAGTGGTTCAAAAACTGGCAGGAGTCCAGCCTGTTCAAAGCAACATTAGTGACAGATAGATGTTAAACAGCTCACGGAGGCACCCAGCTACCTCAGCACTCCCTACCCAAATGCATTGACTCTGCCTTAATGTTTTGGCACTTCCCTTCCCAGGCTGTCCTGGAAGCAAGTGGAGAGAGGTTAACACAGAGCAGAAAGGGGATCAGAAGGGAGCAGGGTCCCCAGCCTGTCAGCATGCCTGGACCAAGAGATATTCAGACAGATAGATGGATTTCACACATCAAAAGGATTTGGCTGAAGCAGGCTCAGAGATGTAACACACCCTATCCTATTCGGTCCAGAAAGAAGCTTTTTGAGAAAATCTATTTGGGGTACTCATTTAGCTGAAGATTTTCATGTTGGTAGTGACTCCCTAAAATTATGACTAGTTGCTTGCTGTTTTTGGCTAAGCCTGCCTCAGCAACCTTTCCAAGACTCAGATTCTACCTGTATTGATTCCATTTTAAAAATAATCACTTCTTAGCCCCCTGTTCCTTGCACAGGCTGGGTACCAAGCTGCTCCTCACTTTCTTCTTGAGCATGCAAGTCTTTCTTCCCAAGCTGAGCTCTAGGGCTGGACAAGTCACAGTCACCACACTGCAGCACTAGCAACAGCCCCCAGCAGATGCAGCAGCACTAAGGCGAGCCCCACAGCCACAGTTCGTGTCCTGCTGCTGCTTTTTGAGGCTTAGCCCCAAACACACCTGCAAGAAGTCTGCCCCCAAGGATGCCAAATGACAGCAGAGCAGCAGCAAGCAGCAGTTCACTGGGCAAAGGTTCCCCAGTTTCATCCTGTAGCCTTTGGAGAGCCGCACTGACTCACGCTGGATGCCTAACGCCGAGCCCCAAGCCTCCACACCCTGTTGTGTCTAACACATCGCAGCTCCTTACCACAGTGGGGTAGGGAACATCTCCGAGCAAATAGGATGCACACACCCTGCTGCCTAAGAGACATCAGGGCTAGGTAATTTTATGTTCAGTTTGCACCTGCCAAAACAGCCTTGCTTTTCCTGGCTGTACACCCAGCCCTTTCCTGCACACACAGGTAAGGCAGGCACCTTTCATAAGTGTCTGTCTCGAGAGGTATTTCTGCTGTGACACACGAGGTAAGGGAAAGCAGCACCCATCAGCCACCCATCCTCAGTAGGAGAGCAAAAAGGGGGAGCAAAAATTGTCCAACACCCCCTTCTAAACTGGTATATACATGTATGCACATACAAAAAAAAAAGCAAGCAAACAAACAAACAAAAAAAACTTAAAAGCAAATGAATTAATTTTTTTTTTCTCATCCTTCTAATAAATGTTTTGTTGGTATAATTACATCCTTAGAAATTCATGAATAATTGCGCAAATTTGTGTACACCTGCACACATTTTGCTCAACAGAATACTAGAGATTGGTGCTAGCAACTACGAGTAAGCTTCTCACTTCTCACATCACCACTGTTATCTCTTGCTGTGCAGTCCCATTTTAAATAGGAACCCATCAGGAAAAACAAAGGTAGGTTAAAGAAAGCAAATTTCATTTCTGCAAAACCTTTTCTTCAACTTTAAACCTGCAATTAAAACCTACACTTCCAGCTTCTAGCTATGCCGTAGAAATGATTCCCATTCAAAAAAGGGATTAGGAATATGCATGCTATAAATGGTTAGCCAGGTAAGCAGGTCAGATCTCCTCAATTGCTCCATGTCCCAGCTACAAGCAATCATTGCTACTTTCCTTGATGCAGAACCCCTATCGGGACTGCTGGCTAGATAAATTTCACACTAAAGACACATGAAACAGAACGAGAAGAATACAATGTATTTCTCTATTAGGAGTTTATCGCGTTAATTTTTATAGTGCTAGAAGCAAGCTGCTCCCAGTTTTGTATCCACCTGGAGCCCACACAGCCATTCAATAAGCAAACATCACAACAGCGAGCTAAAAATCTTTGTGGAATCATGCACTCAGGTCACCCTGCATAGAAAAGATGCTAGGAGGAAACAAGCATTTCCTTCACTTAGTGTTATTTAGCTTGTTATTTCAGCATAGAGGAAAAAAATCTTTTTGTCAACAGAAACAAAATACTGGAGCATTACCCAGCTGCCTACCTAACTTATCAGGAAAAACAAATATACACAGACATTCAGCTTCTGTTTTGTTCTGCGTTAGGGATTTCGTCCCCGTGCAAAACATACGCTCCATGTTTAAAGGGTTAAACATTCTCTCGCTTAGTCGGCTTTAGTGAATGTAAAATGCAAGATAATAACATACACTGTATCTTGAACCAAAAATGTGCACAGCATAACAAAACCCCTGTGCTAACCGACCGGCACTATGAATAGACCCATTCCCACTGCTTGTTAATTCAAAATAAATCCTTTACTGAGATTTAAAGCAAAACAGACAACACTAAACACACCAAAAATATCATGACTTACCCTTTCGGAGACACTTGTTTTTCTTAAGATATTTGGCAGTAAAAAACGGCATGGCTGCAACACTAAGGTTTCAGCCAAAGCTGACCTTTTATTACCAAGTGCTAAGAGCAGAATGACTGGACCAAAGAGAGAAAGCAAATTATTATACCAGATCTTTAAAATGCTCAATGATGAGCAAGGGGAATTCAGAGTGGGATAAAGTATGTCAAGTTGCACGGTGGGGATTGCAGATATCTTTCTGCTCATTAGCACTGCTGTTCGAGTTATTTAAAGTGTGCTCGGGGGAAATGAGGACAATTTCCATGACAATATGTACAGTATCATATAAGGAGGAAGCATTTTTTCAGGCAGAACTTCTGCATTACTCAGCTGCTACAGCAACCAACAATACGTTGAGAAGGAAAAAGACACCATCAGGTTTGAATAACATAAAAAAAGATTTTATTAACCAGTTCTTGTCTAGAGAGAGGTTTACAGTTATACATTTTCCACATCACTTTACCAGGCTATCCCTGCATCTTGTTCCTATGCACTTCTGAAGAAAGGAAGCTTTGCTAAGCAGTTAAATAAATTATCAGGGGTTTCAATTCCAGTTAGTTACCCCAATACTCCTATGCCTCAGTTTCCCTGTCTTTCAGATGGGATGACAATGCTACAATTTGCATTTGTAAAAACCTTTGAGGTTCTTGGGAAGTGGGTCCTAGGAGAAGAACAAGTGCTTAACCCCACTGCTTCACACTCTGTGATTACAGCTGCTTATGTTCCCTCATGCTGCTATAATGCTTTGAGGACCAAAGACCACCAAAATCTCTCTTGCTTTTTTTTTTTTTTTTTTTTTTCAGCCAGGATGATCCAATCTGGAAATTCTCTCTTATTCTTCTTGTTTCTGCTACCTCAACAGACAGTGTAAAGCAATTTGGTGCTGACTTCATATTCCTTTCTAACTGCATAAAGTTAGGATAGGACATTTAATGGCAACTACATTTACCCACGCTAGTGCTCCTCCCAGTCATCTGCCACTGCTTCACTCTACTGCCACGTATCGCCTGCCCAGGCACCCCTTCCACCCTCACTCCTTGGAATAGGAAGGAACATGAAGGACAATTCCACAAATTGGGCCATGTAGTCTTGGGCACACTCATTTCTCTATGCCTCAGGTCTTCTTATGTGTAATGAACAGAAAATGGCACTTGCTTTTAGAAACTCAGGGACTTGTCATGGAAAATGTGTAAAAGCAAGCGATCTGTATTTCCATGGGTGTTTCAGCTCTTGGCTTTTACTGCTTCCAGTCTTTGGGGTACTGCCAAGTCACCATTGCACGGAGATGCAAGTAAACCAGTTGGCTGCCAGGGAGAATGTTTATAACCTCTTGCATGACTGGATTTGAAGTCAGCTTTCTAGACTAGCAAAGCAAATGATCTGAATGAAGCCAGTACTACTCTTACAAGAACAAATAACTCTATAATGAAAAGTATACAAGCTAGGAAGCTAGGGGTGCATGGCACCACACATAGATCTAATAGCAGGGCTTTTTTTTTTTTTTCTTTTTTAGAAATATGAAAAACTTTACCATAGTTTAGCATTAATAAATCCTGTAATATTCAATACATGCCATTGTTACTGCATCTGTACCACCACACCAACCCAAATTCTCTCATCACATCACTGCCAGGTAACTGCCACATGTCACCTGCTGCTGCAGGCTGGGGGCTGGACATGGAGATGAACCTGGAATGGATTTTGGGGGGGCCAAGCTAGTTACTGTCCTGCTCTCGGAGGCAGCCCAATACCTTCTGCTCCAGAAGCTGGAATAATCTTGCATGCATTAATATACATAGACCTCCTGCTTGAGCTGGGAGTTGGGCCAGAGGACTTCTAGAAGTCCCTCCAGCCATAACCACTGTGATTCTGCCTGCTCCATCCATGATCAGGCAGCATTTAACCGAACATCTCTCCTCCAAAGACTGAAGGACACCACAATGTGCAAGTAGGGAAGGAATCGGTCAAAGTCTGTCTATGCTGTATTTAATCTGGAAACGATGCCTGATCCTAATCTCATGTCATCCAAGAAGAGGATCTGACACAATTTTCTCTCTTACTAATGCAATTACAGCCATTCAAATCATTCCGCAGAATCTGAAGTCTGGAGGGTGGCGAGGCTTTCTGCCACTCTTCATTCCTTCAGAAGACCCAAACCAAAGATTTACGCTAGAATCTGGTTATTTTGAAGGAGAAACTCAGTAGTTTCCTCACAGAATTCATCCCTGAACCTCATGCTACTTCCTCCCACCGTCACTGTGCGGTATGTGGGAAAGAAGATCAAGCCCAAAAAGCCCTTGGAACATCCCCTTTCTCCTTCAGCTTCCTCTTTGCCAGACAACATGCTCCCCGGACAATGACAGGCTGGAGTTTCTGCTGAAGCAAGTGTGCCTTTTTCCTCACAGTAAATTTAAAATAAAAAAATACCCAGTAAAACCACAGCACCCCAAGGGAATTCCCTTCTCTGCCAGTTTAACACAGGGCAAATTTAGCCTAATGCAGTAATCCCTCCCAGCTGCCTATAAAACTGGCCCTTTTATGACCTCGCACAAAACCCTACTGCTTTCAGCTCCAGTACCCTACACATTATGCCTCACTTCCAGCTCTGCCCTTGGAGCTAGAAGCAGAGGTTGCCCTCCTGCTAGACTCACCATTTCCAGAGAGAACCCTGGGCTTACACAAACATTTCTCTCTAACCCAGGGCACCGAAACACAGGCTGTCTTCCACTCCCCACCTCCTGCTGCCGCAATCTCCTTTGGGGGATCCCAAGACCTTGCTTCTTCAAGACAGGGGAACTGTTTAGTCTTCATTCCCCCGGCATTACTCTGTTGCTCAGGCACAGCTTTCCTTAATCAGCTCTCCAAACAGAGATCACGACAATTTGTACCCTGAAAAAATCTGCAGATACTAGGAACAGACTGAATTGGATCCAAACCCTTAAATATATCATTCACGCAGCTTTCAGTCTGCTTCCTATAGTAACACTTTCAGAAAGGATTATATATAACTGGGACTGCATGAAATCTAAATATTTTTGTTATATACCAGCACTCCAAAAACACAGAGACCGACCGCATAGCACATGTAACACACGATCTCTGCTGTTAGCTGCAGGCTGCCCGCAGCAGAGAAAAGCACCTCAGACTCTTATCACTGCATTTTCTGTAACAAGTTTCAGTATCAGATTTCAAAATGCTTTACTAAGAAAGCCAGCATCATCCTCCCCATCTTACAAATAGGAACTGGAGAAAGGTATCATGACTTCTGCACAATGACCGCAAGACAAAAAAAGGGAGTAAGATGGAGGGAGATTTTTCTGAATGTGCAGAAGTGATCAGCATGTATGTTTTTAGGTTTCCTAACCCTGTAGCCCAAGAGGATTTCACCACCTTACAGGAACGATGGAGTGACAGGCAACAGACATGAAAACTGCTGCTTTCTATTAAAGCAGTTAGTCATGGCCGCATGTTGGAATTTTCCTCCGAGTTACAGCCTTGGGGGACTTTCTGCTGTTATTTCCCACCTGGGCAAAGTCAGCATGAAACCCAAAGAGAAAAAGGTGACAGGACTCTACCTTCCTGCTAAAACACATGCTACAGCTTATGTGGTAAGAGCACATGGCTCCCATCACCCTTGAAGGAGAGGAATGGCAGTGCCTGGTGGGGAAGGAGGTGCTGAGAGTGCAGCAGGTGCCCTCCAGCCCCCAGCACGATGGAGGAGCAGGGGCTCCCTCCCTGCTCTCCAAAGCCAGGCTGGGGCTGGAAGGGGACCGAGCTTGGGGTCAGTGGACAGCCTGGCCTCACGCTGGGCAAAAGCTGCCATGCTGTGTGAGCCCTGGCACAGAAAGGAGACCAGATGACTGCAACATGGCTCAGTCCAGCCTGCTGCCATACCACGGGTTTCTGCTTTATCAGATGGCAAGAGCACACACTCAGGGTGCCCATTTAAAAAGATTTCTCCTCGCCTCCCCAGCCACAAAGTGATCTGGGAGAAATTCCTGTCTGTTGCTGATCAGGCAGATAAAAGCTGCCTTTTCTCCTTTCAGCAGTTAAAAACAGCCTGCCCTGAAACAAGCAGGGTCATTTTAGTCTGTGGCCACATACATAAATTCTATCTACAGAACAAAGGAATCTCAGGTCAATTAAAAAGATCCTGTGGCTACAATATTCTTCTGAGAAGATGCCATCTCCATATGCTCATTACAGCCACATAAATCCCACCCCCTCACTTGCCTCGAGCAAGTAATTGTCTTTAAAAGCAAGCAAAATAATTATTTTTCCAACAGAGTTGTCATCATTAATTATGGCCAGGATAGCCAAGTAGGAGCTCATGCCTGGGCTTTTAAATGCTTGTAGCTAGTTAGCGTGCCTGTAACTTTACAGCTTTTTTTTTGCAGTCTTAACATTAACATACTATGGCTTCATTAAATCAAGGCACTCACTGATGAGCTAAGCGATTCATTTGCAGAACACCAAGACTCTTCATGCTTATCTGTCCCACAGCAAGAATGGGTTTTAAGGGCTGCACAGTTTATGCCTGCACTATGGGTACGTTCAGGCAGCTCTGGCTGTATTCCTAAAGTCATGTGTTTCGGTGAAGTAAGGATTTACAAACTGTGAAGGCTGCAATTTACAGGAATTTGCCAAAAGTCCACTGAGTTACAGGCATATCACTACTCTACTGCTCACCTTTGTAAAGCCCTGTGGCTACAGTTCATAAACATGTGATAGGAACTTCCTAAAGAGAAATAAAAATTAATGCAAACTTTTGGCTGGCTTCTGTACCTCTCACTGAGCCAAGTCTCCCCCTGAAGTTGATGGGAATTTCCCTGCATAAAGACCACAGAATTTGTCCTACCTTCCTCTTCTAGTTTAACGGGTGAGAGGGAGAAGCAACAGACCCTGTTTCGCTAGGACATCTCTGTAGTTCTCCATTCTGCTTACCAGGGCATGTTAAGCTGAAGGCAGTGATGCGTTGAAAGGCCACTTGGTACACAAGATTGTGTGAAGTCCTCTGAAAGTTTCCAGAAGGCATTCTTTATCTTAATTCATTTTTAAATGACACTTCTCTCAAATAACGGTGACTTTTGTTTGTCAACCAGCCTGCACAGATCTGGTTTCTGAATCACTGCCACCCCAGGCATTCACAAATCTCAGGTCAGCTGACCAAAATCATGAGACTGGCTTCTAACCAACGGGACTTTCTCATTATTATTTATCTTTTATTTTCTAAGCTTATACAGATCCTACTCAGCAGCTTTAAAATAAAGCCACAAGCTGTTAAAAAATAAAATATAAAAATAAAAAACACCTTTCTATTAATGAAAGCAGCAAGTGTGACATAGTCATGGTATTCAGAATTAGGGTTTGTAAGGAAAGTGCACACACAATAAGACCCAACATGTGAATTCAGGCTTAAGTATTTCTTCTACCTGAGCAAGCAGCCTGGTCTTTATGACCTTCGTAAAGCCAAAGCTCAAAGTAGGTAGATCCAGATTTTCTGAACAGTACAGACCCATGATTTTGCTTCAGGATCCCTTGTAAATATGCTCAAGAATCTTTGCTCTCCCTCCTCAGGATCTCCACCTGCATCAGTCCAGCCCAAGTCTAAGCCACAGCAAAATACAGCCATCCTTCAGCTATGTCATCTCCACCTGCTGCTAGGATTTTTGAGAGCAAGTCTCATTTTCCTCTGAAGTGCAGTAACCTGTATCCCTACGTGATTGCTCCTATGGAATTTGAGAAACATATGCTCGGGGGGGACACGGACAGACTAGCAGCTCTATAGTTTACGCTGTGTCCTTACAGCAAAGGTCCTTATATCACCTAGTGTGGTTCCGACAACTGACGGCAGGTTAGCACACTGCGGAGAAGTGCCATACATTTGCAATAAAAATTTTGCATATAGATAGGAGGGCAATTTGAGATGACCTTGAAAATCCTGCAGAAAGACACACTTTTGCATGGGGACATGATCTGAACACCAGGGACATTTTGACTTTCTCTTAAAAGTCTGCTGCTGCTTTAACATGGACTTGAGGGGCCAGGGAGCCACTGTTCCCATGGGGAAAGAAGACTGCACCTTGGTCACAGTGCAGGCCCAAGGAAAACCCCACAGACTTGTTACATTTTGCTTAGTTCACTTTGGAAGTGGAATACATGAAATTATGTAGGTGCCTAAAACAAAATGAGGACATAAATACATCTATGGCACTAGCAAAGAATGGCTCAAAATGGAACTGATTTAGCAACGTACTTTTAGCGGTGGAACTGAGTACAAAGCATAGTTTTAGTGACACACTAGGTAAAAGAGGACTGGATAATCACTGTAAACCTGCAAGCATTAAGAGAGCAGGGAAGAAGCCTTTGCTTACATCTTCAGCACAGGAAATATGTGCAATCCCACTCCCAGTCCTCTTGTCTTTAGCACAGCCATCTCTACTCTCAGCCCCAATCAGGATAACGAAAACAAAAAGGACAGGGATATGGGAGCTGAACAAAAAGACTACATGTGCAACATAAGCTAGCAGCACAGGTTCTGTGGGGATAGCTTCATCCTGCTGCTCCACAGCCACAAACCCCTGAGAATAACCCTCCAGTACCGTGCAGCCTCACTGCATCCTCCAGCACTGCTGGTAACCGGGAGTCAGAACCTTTCCCCATGTGTGCAATCAAGAGGATGAAAGCCCCAGGCAGCAGTTAAGATAAAAGTTTTTTTTTTTTTTTTTTTTTTTCCTCCTCTCCCTGAAGTGAGCTGTGATTTTCATCCCCATTGCACAATTGCCACTCCACAGTCCCTCAAGCATACATAATGCAACACAGTGATGCCAGCCTCACCATGCAAACCACCCCAGGCTTTTATAGGAGCAAGGGAAAAGACAGGAATAAATAGTAAAATGCAAATCAACCACATACTGAATTTCAAAGCTGCCTTTAATTACAATTTCTTCCTGTTTCCCCGGGTGTTGTAAGCACTGCTCTAAGCGAGCCACCCTGGTAAACAGAGTTGTGATCATCTTGTTAAGCTCATTCAAGTACTTTGTGTTTTCCTTGACAATTCAATGTCTTCAAAGCTGAAATCTAGGCTACAGCCAGACTGAAGCATCAAGGTACCAACAATGCCTTCAGTGTTTGTATTTTCCCATCCCTCCACCAGGCAGGAGACTGAGACTGAACTTCTCTCTTTCATGTAAAAGCATGAGGAAACCAAAGCGCAGGCTCCCCGCCTACCCAAGGATATGCCTTCCTTAAGGGCTACACCACTGCTCTCCTGTGACCTGCATCCCTCCAGCGCTGAGCCTAGGTCAGGACCCTTTCTATTCAGATGATTCTTCCTCAGAGCAGTGACCCAACAGTCCCTTTCTCTCCACCAGAGCTGACAGCAGGATAACACTCTCTCTTTGGAGCAGACAATGACAATAGTAATAGTCCCGACTAGAATACAAACTCTTTTGGTCAAACAAAAGCTGCCTTTACTTCAAGGTGCAGCAGAGAAAATAAATACAGTCATGATACTGGGCCAGATTCTCAGCAAGTAGAAGTCAATCAGCTCTAATGAGGTCAGTAATGCCTAATTTATCCTCAGCTGAGGATCTGGCCCCATTTCTTTCCTGTACATAACCACAGCTGAGGGCATTAGGCCCATTAGCTGGAATCCAGGGCTCTATTTCCACCAGGAGCATTCCCAGGAATGATGGAGGGTGTCAGCACAGACTGAAGAAGTACCCACTCTAGTATGCCTACAGCTTAGATTCACAAAGCTGCAGACCTACCTCCACAACTTATCCCATAGTTCACACTAAGCAAAAATTTCCTGTGACACCAGATAACTGATACCTAACAGCAGGCAGTTTCTGTAAGACAGCTGTATTGACCAGAGACCACCTCTGTTTTCACCCTTGTCCAGTCCTTGTCCAGAGTACTGTAATGTAACAGTGAGCTTCAGACTGGTTGAAGCAGAGTAATTTAACTGGACTGCTTCCCATAGAGCATCTCCACAACAGAACAGAGCCAGAAGAAATTATAGCTTTGTTACAGGAGGTGAGGGTATTTCAAGGAGGTTGGAACTGTTTCTCTATTTCTGTGCAGATGGGTTTGACAAAAAAAAAAGTCTAAAATATTATATTTTGCATAAATTTGAACCTTATTTTTGCTGATATATGTTTCTCATCTAAAAGCTAGTGTACAGCAAAATAAAAGCTTAAACAAAAGTAGTAAGTATAAAGCTAAATGAAAAACATTTGGTTTACAAGTCAGCAAACTGTCTTGGGATGACCCAGAATGACTTTTTTGTTGTTTCTTTGCTGAAAAATAATATCAACTTCTCTAATTTTCCCTAGAAAGCCTAAACCAATATCTTTTCCCAAATTTCCTCCCCCAAGATTATTATTTTCCTAGAAGAAAAATTTAGGGAAAACAAAAAAATTAAAAGTTTTTTTTTTCCCCTCAGTGGTCTCTGGATCACACCTTAAGAGTTCCATTCTGTTCAGGAAAGACCCTGCAGCTGACAGTGCTAAAGGTGCTCTGACAGCTCCTTTCCCACTGGAGTATGAGATGGAGAGCAGGAGATATTTGGAGTCTGTGCTCTGAACTGCTTTGATCCATCAACACCTACCAGCTGAACCCTCCACACTGCTAGCCACACTGATAAGGACTGTCAGCATCTTGGTCAGTCCTCTAGTGCAGACAGGCCCATAGGTGTGACAAGTCCAAGTTAGCTTTACTTTGCTTTATTCATTCATCCCTAGGCAGTGAAAGTCTTTTCACTTTTCATGTTGAATATGCTAAATGAAAAGCTTGATTTACTACATGTGAATTCACCATCATTTTGCTTTAAACTGCATTCAACTCCTCCAACCTCTCTCTCCCATTGCATGGCAGAAAACCATACCCATATACCTGGAGCCAATGCACTCAGGATCGCTTGGGAAGCCAGGACTTGTGATGTTAACTCTGAAACCCACCAGTGCTGATATAAATATCCTCATCTAACAGATTAAGATGCTTTGTATGCAAGTGATTAGCAACAAACATCCAGGTATCACGCTTAGCCACCCTATCACCCACAAGCACCAGTGGCAGCACGATAAATATCAACCTCAGAGCAGGGACAACTATTCCCTACAGCTGCCAAAAACGATGATTTTCTACCCTCTTCATTTAGATTCTTTGCATTGCCATTTCTTCCCCATTTCTCCAGTATAAGTATACAGCAAGGTTTCAGAGTGCAGCGCTAGGATGTCTGCATCTTCAGTCCTGCCACTCATGGCCCTGAGCCATAGCTGGCTATTTTTAGGAGCTCTAAACATGCTGCTGCAGCCAAAGTGTGAGAACACTTTCTGAAGTCTTGTCTCCTTAGATCTTTTTTTGTCACTAGAATGACAATGAGTAGTACAGTAGCTGAGAATGCTTCAGACTTCCTATTTTGATGCTGTAAAGCAGCTGACAGTATAAAACACACACCGTGCTGCACCACCAATCCACTACATGTGGTCACAGAGCCATTATGGAAGCCACATCTGCTGTTCCTGAAACTGTCCACTGCACTGACATGAAAGGAGTGGGGAACGATGGCTCTGGATCAGAACATCAAACTTAAGCAACCAGGTAACTAACACACTGAGAAAGAGAGCTGGGGTTAAAATTGACATTGCCCAACTTTTCTGTCTCCAACCCTGTTGCTTAAATGAAAGCATTTTGAGTTACTGTTGTGCTGGAAACACTGCTTCCTTGTGGCTGCCTGCCCTGCCTTAGCCACTGCAAGACTCCTTTCAGTTGCCCATAACTTTGCCAAAAACCTACCTGTGTGCAGAGGGCTGCCTATGTCTCCCAGCTGGCTGGCTAGCCCTGGGCAGCAAGGACTGCCTCACGGGGGAAAGATCTAGGATCTGCCATTCCCACACAGTCCTGATAGCTGCCCAAATTGTTCTGCCCTGGTGTGACGGAGTTAAGTGTGGAGAGCCTGGCTGGGTCAGCCAGGTAGCAGAGATGGAGAGAGCAGGCCACCTCTGCAACCCATCCTTTGGAGGTGGCAACCAGAGCAGGAAATTGAGCCTTCTCACCTGCCACTCCTCTCAACCAGCTCTCAGGTCTCTCCTGCTGTCTTCTAAAGCACCAACAACTTTTTCCTCAGCATTTTTCTCTACAGCTATTCCCACAAGTGAATTCTCAAGGCCTGTGGCCAATTCGCAGTCTGGGAAGGCTGAGAGATCTGCCTAGTGTATGGCCCACTCCAGGGCCCCACTAAACCCGGCTGAAGGTGCTGGTTGGGCCTTCCCGACCTAGCATAACGCTGGCACAATAACTGGATTCCCCCATTTTGCCGTGATGACCCACGCACATAACACTACGTTTGTTGTATAGACCCTGCACTAACCCTGCTATAAAAGAGAATCTTTGGTTGGCAGTTCCTCTGAACACTGGGATCAAGCTTACATTCCCATTAAGTACAAAATCTCCAGCTAATTATAAAGCTTAACATCATCACCATCTGTATTTTTACAAGCAGGCACAAAAGGAAAGAGGAATAATCCATGCCATTACTGGCCTGAGACAGACCCTTGATCCAAGCAGAAATATAAATAGTAGGAAGAGGACTAATCACTACTCAACAGGAGATGGGAAACATTTCAGAGGCAGTGTTGGCTTACAAAGGGCAAAGCACTCCAGACAAAACAGACTGGTTTGCTACACGGAGACTGGAAAATAAGCAGAGGGGAAAAAAAACATAGCAGGAACAACATGCTTGGAGCTCACTTGAGTACCATATCCCACAGCTCCTAAATTCCTTATAGCAGTAACTCACATCGTCTGCAAAACAAACTGTCACAGGGCTCCAAACTACCAGAAAGGCTCATTGAAAAGGTTCACTTGGCCCAGAACACTGCGCTAGAGCAGCCCTGTGCAGAGCCAGCGGCAGAGCAAGAGGGGCTGACGGGCTGCCCAGCTCTGCACTCTGCTGGAACCCAGCTTCGTTCCCTTGCTGTAGCTCCCCACAAGCGAAATGGAGAAGATGACAACTTCCTATTTCTGTCTTGCTTAATATGGCAGAGGTTCCACATCAATTAATGCTGGCTCTGTAAGCTACAGAATCACTTAAAAAGGCATGACTGAGCTAGATCAGGCATGGACACAATCACATTTCTGTCAAATGAGCGAGAGCAGAGTAGAGTTTACATCAGCTTTAAGCCAGCTGCAAGACACAAGATGCCGAATCCAACATAAATTTGGAATGATATAAGCAGGCCATATTGGTGTTAGAATAAGGCTTGCAGGTTTAAAACCTTCAGGGACGGAGGGGGACAAAGGGGGGTGTTTTGGTGGTGTTGTTAGTAGTTTTTTTGATAAGTTTGAACCATCAGAACAGCGCCTGTATCATATGGCTACATCCTTGATACTAGCAGCTCTAAAATTATATTAAATTCTTGAAACAGCCTCAGACTCTCAGCTCTTTTGTACACATTAAGTCTCTCTTCACAATACATGCAGGAAGACGTTCTAGTACAGCTGTGCTTCTGGTGTCATACCTACATTTGTTTTTGCATTAAGGTCTACTCCATTTAGAATCATCCATCATTTCTCTCTCCCTAGAGAATACACCTTGTAATGTTTTATTTAGTGTTCAGGTAATATCTTTATAAAGATTGGTAAGTAGAAAAGCATTAAGAGCATGTGAAGATAGTCACAGTGCTGCAAGCTGCAGTGACAGAAGCAGAACAAAGAATGCTAGATTGGTTACAAAGACAGAAATAGCCACGGGAGATATGCACAGCCCATTAAAAACAACGTATTATGTGAAAACAATGCATACGTTATGGAAAAATGAATCCTGGCAACAATAAGAGATGACAGAGAATGGCTAATTAGGAAGGAATTTGTATGTGATAAAAGCAGTAAAGAAAGTACTATTTAGGCTGCAAAATAGTAGACCTCACAGCATCAACCCTCTCCCAACACGTTACACGTGAACCTGCATGCTGCCACACAGCTACATGCTGTATGCCCAGCTCAACACCTTCCCAGACTTATGGCCAGGACTCTTTCCTTGCCATTTGTGTCTGAAACAAATGATTTTTGTTATATTTCAAGACGACTGATTTCTATGAAAAACAGATGTCTGTTGAAGTTTGTTTTCAACAGAATTATCAGCTGACTAGGACTGGAGATCCATGACCCTCCCCCCTGCAGGGGGTATGGGCTGGACACAGAGCTACCAACAAAAGGAGAAGCTGTGATGTGCTGGGCAGAACAGGGACACAGCACTCCCCTGGCCTTAATCCTGTCCCCAAACTCAACACATCACCGTCATACAGGCAGCGATTCAATGCCCCACCACTCAACCTCATTGCCTCAGCCCTGTTTCCTTATTTCCGACAAGGATTTCAAAAAAAAAAAGCATATAAGGAAAAGAAGGCAGGCTCTTATAGTGTTCTGATCATTACTAAAAGGAATTGCATCTTGCCCAGCTACTGGAACCTTCCCCAGGGCTCAGTAGTGGTTTTCTTGGTGTTTTGCAAGAAGGAAAAAAAAAAAAAAAAAAGACTGAAAATAGCAATAGCCAGTGCTCAGCAGATGTGAAGCTTAAAGAAGAGTCATGCAGGAGCCTGGCTTGCTTTCACAACAGGAGCACAGATCATTTGAGTGGCGACACTGGTCACAACTCTACAGGTAACTGCGAGACCCATTCTGTGGTGAAAGTACGGGCTGAATCTTTGTTACATATGGGAAAATGTAACATCTCATCTTTAAGCTTAGAGCCTTCTAGCTTGGACACTATAAATGTTCTGATAATTGGCTAAGTGAATCTAATTTTTCCTTCAAAAGATAATCAATATGGCTTGGTCCCTTAAGAAAAAACCTGTTTCCATACTTGTTTTCCTTTTGACAGATTTCCTATAACAAGCTCCACATAATCTTTTGAATGCCACCTACAAAAAAAGCAATTTTACCATGAAAGCATTACTGGCTGTTCTGTTATTATACAGCATATATGCAGGCTAACATAAAGCAGCTGGGTAAGGCTACCTTTAGTTCCTGCAAGATTTCTCCCATCACGAGCAACTGGGGTTGCATTTTGGGCTTACACAAAATGCAGCACCACAGGAAACCAACTGAACAGACCGATTATGATTCAATGTGGAATCCATCTTTTCCCCAGCTCTGACTCCCTTCCCACTTTCAGATGCCTCCCCTACCTCCCATCTTCTCTCTGCCTGCTGGGAGCCCCTGCTGGAAGCCACAACAACAGTTTCTTGCCTCTATAGCCTCTCCAGTTGGATTGGTGTTATTAGCAGAGAGGCACAGATACTTCCTAATCAACTTTATTAAAACAGTTCATTACAACATGTACACACCACTTGCATGTTTATGACAGAAAAGGAACCTCTAAGGCTCAATTCCTACAATATTAGCAAATTAACGTGGCTCAATAAACAAATCTGTTTGTCTTAGTGAAAAGCAAGACTCTCTCTTGGGTCACCATTAAAGAGACTGACTCACCTTCTTCCTGCTGGCTTAAGTCTACCTCTACTCCAGCCTCCTGTTCTATCAGCCTTACTACTACTTGCCTCATTGCTTGTGAGTAGATCCTGCTTTCATAATATCATTGTACAGTAGAGAATTCAGCATCCATCACTACTGACATCTATGGCTTTGCTGAATAAGGATTTTTTCCTTCTATTTACCTCAAAACTTTATTTCATAGCATTTGTCCCAAACTGTCTTGGCAGCCATTATGTCTATCTCAGTGAAAATCCCTATAGTCAATTCCTTTCATCCCTCTCCCTTACATGTCAATTTTTAACTCTATAAGGAAATACATCTCAGTTTTAAGAGCTGTGTTGATCGATGTACTTCACTGAGCCAGGATGGAGCGCTTCTTCTAAGAGACACAACTTATCTGTTGGGAGGCCAGTGCGAAGCACGCTCTGCCTGCTGTCTGGATGGACAACAGTTCTGCCTTGTCACACCCACAGGCCATCGCCATTGCAGAAACTAATGAGGCAGTTAACATTTCTGCCCAAATAGCTCTAAAACTGAATCTCTTCTTAAGTTACAAATAGCAGGAAGTCCCTGGATCTTCTCAAAAGCTATTTAAAATATATATGGATGAATGCTAATATTTGTTGAGAAGTAAATAGATTCTTTCATCCTAATGTCTCTTTCATACTTGGATACTTTCAGGGTAGCTGGCAAGCCTAACAAAACTTTCCATTCTCCTAGGTGTGGCTTTTCTTTGCCTGAATTGGCAAAGAAAATCTGCTTTATAACGTGAGCAGCCAAGTACAGGAATTGTGGATAGCCAAGAAGCAACAAGGTTGCCTCTGCTAAATTGCATGGTCAGCTTTAGGAGCTGGCAATTCAGGGTGTCAAGACAGCCCTCAGCAGAAAGCATGAACACACAGCTCATTACAGAGGGTGCACAATGGATCCACAGGCTTCAGGCCCCTCCATCCTTCTCGAGTTCATCTTTTAACGTCATCTATACAGGTTTGCTAGCAGTAGACAAAACATAACAGGAACAGCCTCTGAATGATGTAGGCAACCACATCCATAGATGTCATTCACCTGTGTACTGTAGCCAGCAGTTTTCAAAGATTTGCAAGCATGCAGGGTCAGAGAAACAGATCCAAGGCATATCAAGAGATAGTTTTATTTTTTTTCCTCAGAACAATCCCTTCCAATCCCCAAAACCACTTTGGATCAGCAAAAATCCCTTTGCCTTAGTCTGGAATTTGTCCTTTACAGGTGAAAAAAATAAATCACCCATACAATTTCTGCCCACTCCAAGAGATACAGAAAACATTCCAAAATGAAATTGTCTCCCCTGATCTTTTAACGCAAATTTTCCTAACTTGCAGCAATCCACTAAGTAATTTCAGTCTTTACAATTCCTTCCCATAACTTGAGTTTTTTATTTGCCAAACATATACACATCCAACTCTAATGATAGATGTTCTTTTTCATGACAAAAAGACATGTGAAGACATGGGTGCACAGCAAGAAATCTTAGCAATGGCACTTGGCTTGCCCAGCTCCCAACTCTCATACTCAAAGGGATACCTACTCTGAAAAGAACAGCAATTACTTGTGCAGAGCACTTCAAATTGAGACTCCCCAAAAAAAACAGCTTGAGTCATCTCATTCACTAACCAACTCTGAAAACACTCTTGTTGCATGCGAGTCCCTAAAAGCTCCTCAGTAATGTGGGGCAGCATTGGGATTAAAACCTGGCAGGGAGCTTTCTCCTGGAGTCAGCAGCCTAACCCTTCTATACACCCCAGCTTCCTTGCTTCCATCTCAGCTGTCTCATGATCCTCAAGCACTGGAAGCAGAGTGGGAATAGCTGAAAGAGAATGAAAAATAAACTAAGTGATCTCTATTAATAACAGCTGAGGGGAATGAATGAGACAGACCAGGTCAGGGCCAGGAGAGTGAGAAAGGGCAGGCTGGGCCTTGGCATGCCAACAAGGGCTTAACGTTCTGAGAAAGAAACTTGGAATTAAATACACTTTAAAAATAAACCCCAGTCATTTCTGAATTTCTCTCATGGCTGCAGTTGCAGTGCTGAACCTCTGCCCACAGCAATATATCTGGCTTTCAGCCAAAGGTTTGAAAGTCACTGATCTTTTTTTCCCCTCCTCCCTAGCTGTACATAATTTTTATGCATTCCCACAGCTGTGAAAGAAATGATAGCTAGGAGGAAGCAGTGCTTGGGCACCCAGGGACTGCTCTCTCACATCTGCTCACAGCTGGAATTCCTCATAGGTTTTGGCAGAATCCCTTGCTATTGCTGTGGCTGCCGGGCGGCCCTTTGAATGGGCACAGCTACCTGAACAGATTGGGATTATTTCTTATTAGGCAAATATTGAATTTTCCCATATACTAACATGAAAACAGACAGTTGTTTCCAAGTGAAAAAGAGTGGCAAGTCTATTTGGAGCTGAGGACCGTAACTCAAACAAATTAATAGTCTGTTACAGATTTCAGTTTAAAAAGCACAAACTGCACCTCAATGCCATTCTCCTTACTCACATGCCCCTTACCTCAAAAAACTAACTCCATTGATAACTGCACTTTGGGGCAGTAGAGTTGCTGAGCACATCTGAACTGCTCTTGGAGATACAGGAAAGCAGCCAGCAGTCCCAGTGGTCTCCCACCCGCCCAGTTTTTTTAGCATGGGAGCTACCTGAGCTTCACAGTCTGTAATGGCTCTCATACCTCCTGCCTGATTTAAAACTGAAACAGAAAGCAACTCGGAGGTGCTCAACCACTCACTTGGGATGGGACAAATCACCTCTTCCAGAAGCCCTTAAACCTTGTACTCCCCTCAAACTTTCATCAGGTAGTTAGAGATCTATCCCATGTCAGGTGTGTGTCACTCAATGGTGACAGGTGACATCTTGTGATGGGATTTGGACATACAGATTCAGATGCAGGTATTCCATTATTCCATGCACATTCCAACACATCACTAGATGTGCCCTCATTGCATGCATAGGAATCCATGTTAGAATTTCACTCACCTGAAAGACTTCCTTTTTTTTTTTTTTTTTTTTTTTAAAAACATACTGGGAAAAATCTGCCTCTGGGTAAGAGCACAGCAGGGACAGGAGTACCAGAGTAATTCATCCAGACCTCGACCCACTTCCTGCCCACATCTGAAGAACCACCAACAAATAGGGTGGTAGGGGAATGTTCTGGCCTGCGTGGTGTATGCCTGGCATCCCTGGATTAATCTTTTTGAAACCTCAGGCTGTCCTGACAGTTTTAAGAAGCTGTAAATACAGGATGAAATGCCCTAAATGAATATGCCTGTCTAAACTGCAAAGATTTTTACTTGACTAAAGAGATTTTTTTCCTCAGTCTTGAGGAAGTAACTGAATTTAATGTGCTTGTTTACATGCTGCTGACACTGTGCAATTTACCCTTCAGATTATGCCTCAAACTTCGCTTCTCTCTGTTTAGTTTATGAACTCAATGCCAAGATGCACCAACGAATGGTTAATAACAGCACCAAAAGAGCTGGCACTGATGCCACAGCTAAAGTTTCAGCCATGAAACAACACCACTGTGCTGTATCACTCTAAAATACAGAGCTGCAGTGCGAATATAGTCACAATGGTGACTAAAGGTGTTCACCAAGGGCTAAGAGCTGTCTAAACACACAGCTGGCAGTCTCTACTGTCTACTAGATAGAGGTAACATCTGGTTGAGACAAACAACTAAAAATAGTCTATAGAGGGAATGGTAGCTAATGAGGATGTGCATGGCATTATTAGACCACAAGAAGAGATGGTCCATGCCCTGCAGAGCTTATCATCACAACAGAGCAGAGAACAGGCAGGCAGGGAACTGCACGCACACAAAGGGAGCAGTGTGTTCACAGTCACACAATAGGCATCAGTAGAGCCAGGAGCAGGAACTCATATTGCTCCCTTCTCTGCATCATACACTATCCCCTACCCACAACGTGATGCTCTGCCACACAAATACAGATTCTCAGCAGGTTTACTTGCTGCTTTATATTCCACCTACCTCAGATGAGCAGAGAAGCATGTGCAATTAACTTCTGCAAATGCCTTTTGTGGACTCTGTGAGTTAATCGCTATACAAGCAGGTTGGAAGTTGTCTGTTAAACTTACATAGCAAAGGAGAAAAAGAAAAATAAATACTGTGAGATGAAATGACTCCATGAGACATCTATCATAACAGCACCTCTGCAGCAAGAAGAAGTAAATCAAAGAGCAGCTTTAGGCTAGCTATTTTTTGATTTGGAAGTGCTAATTCTTACAGTGTTAACATTCAATCTTTTTTTTTTTTTTTTTGTTTTTTTTTTTTTTGTTTTGTAAAAAAAAAGGAACCCAGAAAATGCTACCTCTGAAAGCCAGCTGAAAACCTGAACATGGGATAAAACCAGAACTGATAGGGGAAAAAGCTTACAATGCGAAGTCCCATTACAAAACACTTAGAGCTTGTCAATATTCACTTCTACAGAGATTTAACTAAATTGGCATGAAAACCAATGCAGTTAAATAGATGTAGCCCTTCAGCATAACTACAGTCAGAGTACATTAAAAGTATATCAGCATGACTTGCTTGGATAGTGAATTAACTAAAATCAATATCCATTTAGTTAAATGGGCTTAGTAATAGAGTGCCAGCCCCAACCAAATATAAACAACGCTGAGTTCTAACCATTGACAATACTTCTTCCCTGTGCTCCAAGCCCCCATCACAGCACTATGACAGACTCACTGAGTAAATTAGCTTGTGAGTTTGATTCACAAAATCTTAGTGACATACATCTGAAGCTCAGATATAATGACAACTCATAGAAGAACCACTAGGAATCGTGCATCTGGCAAGGTTTGGCTAGACTTTTCCCATCTCTAGTACCCGTACTTCCTCATAAATAAAAACATAGCAATAGGAGGAGCTCCAAAAATCTCCCTATCCCTTTGTGGGGTCTAAAATGAAGATATAAGGCAGAACTGTCACAGTTCAGTTTCCTCTTTCTGGCATTTCTCATGTGCTCCCTCTTGTGGCAAAAACAGACTGACTTTTTTTCTTCAAAAAGCCCCTAAACTTCCAATAAATATATTCTTTACTACCTCCTATTATATAAGAACTCGAAAATGTCACTCAAGGATCAAGCGTTTAGTCTTCATTTTTGCTGCTGACACTGTAGTACCTAGTCTGCATCTGGCAAAACACCAATGCCTAGTGCCATGACAGTGAGCAAGGACAATGTCTGCCTTGTATGAAACTGTTGCACAGCTGTATGTATGTCTGACACACAAAGGTTCACAACAAACCTCAACATGGAACCATGGAAGATTATTCAAGGTCAAGGACAAGGATAGGAAATGACAGGAAATGAAAGGACAGGAAAGGACAGGAAAGAGAAACGAAACCCAGGAGACTATAGCTTTCTGATTCAGACTCTACAGCTCCAGGAAAGTGTAGTATTTTCAGTTGTAATAGTGACACATGCACCAAACTGCTGATACAAGAACTCTGAGTTCCTACATTACCTTTTTTATAGCTGTGTTTTGCACCACTTCCTTGGATACTCATTTTTGCCCCAGGATACTGCTCTGTAAACAGTACTCACTCATATAAATCTCATCCCCTTGTAAACTTTTCTATCTTTGGCAGGAATGAGATTTAATGATGTGTAAAAACAGCAGCAGCTGGCTAAAGATGGGAGGAAGGAGGGAAAGAGAGACCAAAGGCCACTCTCCGTGTGCAGTTGCAGAGAACAGACCAGAATACAAGAGTCCTTCTGTTGCCCTGCAATAGAGAAAGCAGAAGGTCCATAAACTGAATCCAACTTCAGCATCCATTGCATCTCCGAGAAGGCGATTTTAAAACCACGGCATGTCAACACCTGTAACAGGAATGGTCTTTCATGATACACAAACCAAAAGAAGAATGAGTCTGTCCTCACAAAGGTTACATTATGCCGGCTCTGTTTCTCCTATTTTGGATTAACTACATCCAACGTCAAGTCCCCTCGATTAGGCACATTCATTAGTCAAGCTAATCCAACATGCCCTTGAAAACTGGAATTCAGAAACAAGGGTATCGCAGCAGGGACAAACGCATCTTTAAACGACTGCAACTGCCAACAGCCTACAGATGGCTGAATCAAGCCAACAACTGAAAATAAAGTTCATCCTTTGGGTCCTAGATGCAGTCCAGTCTCTAAAAGATAATATTTTTATGCTCAAGAACAAATTAACACATTACTTTTAATGATAATTTTAATCTACTGTCCACAGCTTGCAGTTTATAGGTTTCATGCTAGGTGGGATTTTTTTCTTCTAAAAACCTAAATTATCCAATTTCGTTAAAATACTTTTGAAATGAGTATGAAAAAGAAAGAAAGGAATCCAGTGTAAATAGAGCAATGAGGGCCATTGGCCAGATAAAGAATTTTGACTTAACCATGGAGATTCACTGAAAGAATTAAACAAAGCAGACAAGAACAACATATCGCAGGCATAACTGCTTCATGCTTTCCTTCCTTTATTTAAGGCATATGTTCTAAGTTTTCAAATTGTTGATCTAAAGGTCTCCTGTAAGACTGGAATGGCATTACAGGAGATGACCTTATATTCTCCACACGTTGTGTAGGAAGGCTTCACTACAAGCAAACAGCATGAAACCCATACGAACAATAAACACTTTCATGACTGTCTGGACTTGCAACTTCTAACCCTAGATTGGCATCAGAGATCCTTAGGAAGATCTCTGTCCTACAGAAAGGTAAGAATTGTCCTTAAGGACAGCAGCAACCAACCCAGCACAATGCTCAGAAGAGCTGTACTGCGGCAGCTTTTGGCTCCCAGCATGGAGCAAGTGACACCAGAAAACCCATGTCCTTCCTAACAGGTGTGTAACTATGAGGCAACCAGTCTGTTAAAGTAGTTGAAGTCTAACAAGATTTTAAGCCAGTTGCAAGAAAAGACCTGAGTGCAAACACAAATTTAACACCACAAGCACAGTACCTGAAGGCAGCACCCTTCTTTCACTGTCATATAAAGACTACCTAATTTCCCACTTTGAACTAACCTTTAGCATAGTTTTTGTATCCTCTCATTAGCTGAACCAGTTTGATCTCGAGAGTGCAAGCAATGACTTCAGCATCCAAAACTGACATGTACAGTGCACTTATCCCTTCCAGGCACCTTGTCTTCAACATTTCTTTTTGACTTAACTTGGGCTAAAAGTCTTAACTTCTAGAGCAGAGTGTATAGTGTTGTATGGCCTGCAGAAATATTCCTCCATTTTCACCATTTTGCCAGAAATCAGCCCCTCAGCCCTCTGATCATGAAGCACTGCTGGGCCTGTTCAGTTCCCCACCGCAGCAGCTACTTGCATACAGGCAAACCAGCCAGTCCATTAGGATAACATCAATATAATGACAGCCAGCACTCACTTGGCACTTTAAATTACCCAGATGGAATAACTGATTAAGAAATTACAGGAACTATAAAGTAAGAGGAGGCCATACATTTTAAGTAGCCCAATGCTTAGCACTGAAAATGTGTTGGCCTTTCTTTTCCACAAACCCAACCATGAAAGCAAAGGGAATGAGTATTTAGCAGCAGCAGCAGAAGGGAACACACCTCTTCCCTAACTGTGATCGTGTAAAATCCACCTCCATTAGCAGACTGTGAGCAGGCCCACACCACCAAGCACCACCTTGTAGCACCAGGCTGACTTTGCTAGCAGAGCTCTTTACAATACTGTCAGTACCACCAAGGGCTGAAAATGCTTCATGTAGAAAAAAAATAAAATAAAACAGAGCTTCACTGAAGCTATTTCAACTATCCCCATCCTAGGACACTTTAGATTATCAGAATTTATGTACTGTCCTTAAATGGTGCCTCATTTCAGCAAGCAGCAGCTCTAGAGGAGCATCGTGGTTATTAACCTTGACTTTCCTGGAAACAAGCCACTAAAAGGATAAAAACCAGACTATCCCTAGCCAAAGAAATCCAAATAGGCTCCCTAGTTCAAAGTGACTTTAAAACAAGCCATAGTAATTAAGATGAACAGTACAGAGAGTGAGCCCATTCAAAATCAACATCTACTTTTTCTGAATGCCTCCTCCACATTTAGATGAGTCTGGAAAAATGTACCTGACTACCTCCTCCACACTGGGGCAATGTCTCTGTGCCCTCCTATCACTGAGCAGTCACTATAATAAGTCTTGGCCTCAAAGAAACAGGCAACAACAGAAGTGGCTCTGGATGGTCCTACCATCAGGTCAGCACATTTCTGCAGTTACATGCCCTGCTCTAGAGATCTGTACTGTTACGGGAGATGCATTAATATACCATTACACGTCCTTCAGCTTACACATTTTACTTTGCATGCCCACCAGGGAGAGGTACATCCATAAGATATCATACCTCAGTAGCTTAAGATTCACCAAGTTGATAGCCAGTGATCACAAGTCTTTCTTTGCTCTGAAGACAACCAGATCCAACTTTCTGCCAAGAACAATGACCTGTGGGAGAGAGTTGTATTCTACCCTACCCCCAAAACCACCACCTTTCTTTACCATGCCGTTCTGTACAGAAAACCCTCCAACGCATTCGGAGGAACATCAGAGACTTTACATGCTTTTATAAATTCTCTGTTTGTGCTTGCAGAGGCTATACAAGGAAGCTTCTCCCTTTGTTTTGGACAAAACAATGGATAGAAATAGAGGTGCGCTCAAATTTTAAGCATACCCATCAATTTGTAGAAAAAGAATGGCTGCTTTGATGCTGCCACACATCTACAGAAGGTATAGAAATGCCAGTACCAGTGACAGAAAAAGCCATTACTACAGCTCATTTGAGGTATAAGCTGTTTCTATGCCATTCTTGACATGCTGCAAAAAATTAACCAATGTTTGGCTTCCCCTGCATTTTCTGATGTTCATTCTCATAGTGATGCAGAAAACACAAGGCATTTTCTTTTTATTATTTTTTTAAATCCATTTCTGAAAGCTCTCATGGCTGCTGAATTCTGCATGGCAACTAGGACTAGCTCAGCACATACCTCACAAAACATTAAGCCCACTCAAGTGCCATTAATTATGAAAGTCTCTGAGGTGTCCCTTGACGGACACCTCAGTTGAAAGCTATTACCTAGTTCATACAGATTACAATCAGCAACCAGGGTTTGGAACAGAACAACAGGGATGCCAGAATAGAAACTACTGGGACTATTCCTCAGAGAGCTGACTGGGCAGGGCACAACATGCTGACACTGGGCACAGTTATCAGAACTCACCGACCCCTCCTCAGGAGAAACCTATACAGGAAAATCACCCCTGCCCTATTACACCTTAAGGGAGATGCTCTTTTCTATGATTATTTTTTAATCAGATTACCAGGCCTCAGAACCCTGGCTTTGATGATGACAGAGACATTTATTCACATAAAGACTATTTGCTATAGAATCAGTATTGAACACTAGCCATAGCTGAAGGCACACGTCTTTTAGGAAACCACTAAAATATCAACCCCCCCAGTGTGAATAACGCACTCGCTGCTGAGACTGCCGCATCCTCCCAACCTGTCATCAGGCCTTGCTGTCTCATTGGGAACCAGGCAGTAATAACTGGCAACTGCTGCCTTAACAATGGCTTTTGCTTAAGACTGACCACAGATAAATCCATCTACTGTGCTACTAAATGACACAGGTTTGGACCAGAAAGCTCTGCCCCCTGGGATGATGAATATAGCATCCCAAAGCTCCGTGGCTCACACAGAAGGCTAAGAGCAGCAGAGGTTTTGTCAAGAAGCTGCATGCACAGATCATTCTGTGCCCCACATGGCAGTACTGCTCAGTTCTAACACCGCAGTGATGCAATTAGATTGCAAGTAGCAAAAAGAAAAGAGAGGAAGCAAAAACCACTGTGGTATAAGCCTCTGGATCTGTTTTCAACTATATTCTATGCCTTATCCAACTCACCCAGTGGCATTGCCTTCATGGATTGCCACCTACCCTGGTGGTATTAAATTATTGCTCAGAGCCATGGTACACCTTAACCCAGAAAGGATTTTTTTTTTTATGCACAGTATGAAGGAAATTAAAACCCGAACAAAAGCAAATTACTTCAGGAGTTTTTCACTTCAATGTGAAACTTTCTCAGCATTCCGGGACAAAAGAACACCAAGACCCCTGGAGCATTATTGCTATTTAAGAAGAAATGTTTCAGTATATTTAATTTAATCAAAACTTATCCCACATATTCACCCTATGAATGAACAGTCTGTGCACCTTTTGATTCTCAAAGACAGCAAAGAGACTTGTTTAGATTAGTCTACAGAAGTTTTCATTGACTTCTCTTTCCTTTGGGGGTTCTGCATTCCTTCTGCAACTGAGCAGACAGAAACAAACCTACATTGTGATCCAGCAAAGCGTAAGGTTAAGACATCTATCAGCACTGCATTTAGGCACATTTTACTGGACAGACTATGTAATGTTGATTTATTCTGGATGACAGGAGTCCCAAGTTTTCTCCCACATTTTGCTAAGGGCATGTCACCCAACTTTCAGTGAGTCACTTAGGTCTTGATTTTTCAGAGCTGCCATGCCCTCAATACCTCCCACTGACTTCAGAGGGCATTCTGAACTCCACATTTCTGAAGGTCAGACCCTTATTTCTCAGCAACTTCATCTGTAAAACAGGGATAGACAAGACCTGCACTCCATCTGAATTATTTCTGACCATGGGCAAAAGACTAAAAATGTGCAGTATCATTTATTTTCTACTTTTACTGTGCTCTGAAAAAATGGAGCACTTGACAACTGCAGATTTACAGCTGCTGCAGAAGGTCTCTTCAAGCAAAGCAGCTCTGAAAATTTAAGTCATTGTTTGAGCTGCCCATGCCAGGAAATTCACCAGTAATTGTAAGGCAACCACTCGAGTTAAAGTTTGCTGCAAAATAGGTCCTGCTGGAACCTGAATCTGAACTACACCAGGTGATGACATTTGGGTGGTGCTCAGTGCTAGTGAAGCTACTTAGACAAGTCTCAGACTTGGTGGTTCACACATCATCCAGTGCTCAGTATTTAGCTGCACTGCCATACTAAGGACTCAAAACCAGACTTCTCTTTGAAGAAGCATTATCCATTAACGAATCTGAGAAACCATTCTCCCTGGCTCAAATCCCAGCTGAACTCTCTCCTTTTACAGTCATGACCAGTGACCAAATTACACATTTGGTCTCTGCCTCAGTTTTCCATTCTGTAAAATACAGTCATTGCATTTGCAGAAATTGAGCTATTTTTACTGTACTCCAGCTGACAGAAGACAAGGAGTTGAAGTCTCCTGTACTTCTACAAATGACCACACTGCATTTAGGCAACGTCAGCTGAACACTGTTCAGCAGAGCCACATCTCCTAGAGCAGTGGAGAGCAAGCAACACTTTTACCATCACTGCAGCTGCAGTGGCTTCAAGGACAAAAACTGCTCTTTCAAAAAATAAAAAGTAAAAATCTTATGAATTCCCTGAGGAGCTAGGAAGGGCAGTGGAGGAAGGAACACACTCCAGTAAATAGGTGCACATGTTCCCCTTGTGCCAGCATGGGAAAAAAAGACTTTTGAGGCAAACTAAGAAAAAAGAATGAAGAAAGCACCAAAAAATTATAATTCAGAAGAACTGCAAATTCCTAGTACTAGCAAGACTATCCAGAATGATTTCACTATAACAACAGACATTTGGCAGAAATATTAAGCCATCTTTTCCAGAGCTTGTTATCTCTAGCTATTTAAAAAAAAAAAAAAAAAACCTAGTGTAGGGGTAGTTTAGCTCCCACCTGCTGCTGCAGAGTTCGTTTACTTCAGAGACAGTGCTAGCCACTGTCAGAGAGAGAATACCAGACCTTGGGTGAGATCCAGTCTAGCAACTGCTACATTCTCAAGAAAAATAAAACAACAGACTTAGATAATTTGATAATTAACAGCTCAGCAAGGGTTCTGTCCAGGGAAACTGAACTGACAGGGAAAACAAGCCTTGATCGTGCTTTGTTTTACCCATTGTCAGAGAAAGGCTACTCCTGCAGAGATTTTTTTCAAGTATGATTTTCCTTCTGTTTCAGATAATTCAGAAAGTAGTGCTGAGAGCACAAGATGCAAAGGGGGGTAAAACTATTTCAAAATCATGCCCAGAAATCACAGCACACTTTACTTTTGTTCAGCAGAAACCAAGAACTTCCAAAGGCTTACCTGTATTCCCACATTCACACGTTCATTGTTCCATCCTACAATCTAACCACTCACTCACCTACAGCATCATGGAAATGAAAGGCAATGGTTCTCAAGCTCTCCCTGGGCTAGCCAAGCCTGCCAGTAACAATGGCCCAGGTTTCCAAGGGGTTGAACAGCTCAGTATGGATAAATTATTGCAATGCTGTGCATGGAAATAACACTGCAATTAGACCAAGAATTCACATGAGTGGCTTGATAGCACGTGTGGTCAGGAGGATATGGAGTTGGGGACTGGGCAATGCCAAGAGACTTGTAAGACTACTGTCCTATGAGACAGCAAAGCAGCTCTTAGGGCATATTCTATTGTATCAGAAAGCTCTGCAGATGTATAGTGCAAAACCAGGGTGCCAATTCTGTCTGCCATGTTCAGATATATTACAATATTATGAAAGGACAAACTTCTCAAAAACAATGTCATCAAAACAGGCACTGTCTGCTCCCACAGACAATACAAGGCATAAAGTGCTTGACTAAAAGCCTGCTATGCGTTTGCTCTACTTCATCAGGTATAAACACTGCTGAATTGGTCCTGTGGACCAGGATGACATTTATATTGCCAGGTAGCACACATCTAGTGTTAATAAGTGTGGAACCAGGATGCTGAAAAGCTATAATCCACAAAGCATCTCTCCAGTACAGCGCTCAGGAACACTTCCAGCCCCTGCCCAAAAAGTCTCTCAGCTAGCCGAGCCCCCTTGCTTCAAGGGGAGAATTCAAGTCCCACCCCTGCTCAGTGCCTCTCTCTTGAAGTCTCTCACCACATGTATGCCAATACTGGATGTCCAGAATCAAAATTGAAGCAAATTACAACATAAAACAGAAAAATATAGCAAGGCTCTAAGTTAATGCCACTACTAGCAGGAAAAAACAAACAAACAAACAAAACAAAAACAAACAAACAAACAACAACAACAAAAAAACAGCCCAAGCACATCCCTGGCTCAGACTCATAAACCAGTGAGAATAACATCTAAGGGCCCCCTCGGCCCCCTCACATCGCTACTGTTTTCAAGCAGATTCCCCTCATTTCCTTGGAATCTCATGCTCTTCCCTACAGCAGTGATGGTTAAACTATTTTTTGCCTCCCAAGGGAGCGCTGGATGCCTGTCACTTGAATTGCTTACAGCCAGGCTGGACAAAGCACATGAGAATATGCTGAGGGGAACAATGCTGCATATGATTTCTCAGCATTCCTGAGAGCTGCAGACAGAAAGGGATTGATGGAGCCAAAGCCCTCCCTCCCATCATCCTTCAGTCCAACTCGGTGCTGCTGAGGGTTGTCTGACCCAGTGGGCTAATCAGCACGGCGCACACGTTGGCACACACTGATTTTCCCACACAGAAAGCCAAAACACTGATTCTTTCAAAGCTTTACTTCAAGAGCTAGACACAAAAGATCTACATGCTTTGGTCAATGGGAGTGAAGCTGCTGATTCCACCTCTTTCAGGAGGTGCTTAAGTGGTTGAACCTCAGGAAGAGGTCCCATCTGCTGGAAGGAAAGCAGCCCTCACAGAGCAAGAGGCAGCAATGGTAAAGCGGAAAGGTTCGGCAAGGGACTTCCTCAAGGGACCGACTGCTCTGTAATTCTTGTCCTTGCACTTCACGCTGTGCCCAGATCAGCTCTAGGTGAAATCACCCCAGGCAGCAGAACGTGGCACAGAGCAAACTGGGCATACCCCTGCTGCAAACTTAGTTTCCTGTTGGAGCCCCAGAGTCTGGACTGAGCATCACGGGGGGCAGCCTGAGCACAGGACAGCAGCTGCAACAGGACAAGAAGGACTCCATCCCAAAAACAAGTGCAGTTAGTGCTGACATGGATTCAAAACAACCACTGCTCTAATAAAGTCATGGGATAAGCACTCGAGAGGCTAACTGTTAAAAAAAATAAATAATACAGCTAGGAAGCGTGGGGACATATCATCACATTAAATAACCAGAGCTGGATTTAGCAGTATGGCATTAGGGGTTTCGCCGATTACCCAGGCAGGGGGCTGGCCACTGTCTGCAGACTGCATACAACAGATTCAGAGAATCAGCAAAGGGAACTGGAACTATGAGCAGGAACTGAGAGAGAGATTCTTGAGCAATTAACACCCTGGAGCATTAGATCAGGGCAGAGAAGTGCCCTGCTGTTGTCCATTTTCACTATGTTTAAGGAAATGACTTCAGTAGTATTTTTTTAAAGCAAAAATTCAAGATAACTTAAAGAACACGCCCAATTCACAGTCAAAACCACCTTCTGAAGCCTTGGATTTTGGCAGGTCACTCAAAACAATGGGAGAAAACAGCATTGTTTTGTTTTGTAAGCATCACATCATTTTTCCATAACTCCGGTATTTATGTACTTGTAATTTAGGTATTAAACGCGGGTCTTCCAAGCCAGTTCTCTAACCACTGACCTTCCTTCCCTTCTTGCTACTTCTAGTCTTTGTCCACAGCACCTCAATGACAAGAACATCAGTGAAGAAGGCACGGTGACACATGGTCTTTAATTTCTCATTTAAACAGCAGCGGTTTGCTAAGTGGTCCCTGTACATCCCTGCAAGATGCTTGATGCAGGCGTTTCTCTCACATCCTCATATTATCAGTACAGGGCCCAATCTGCTTCTGTCACAGTTGGTCCTGCTGCAGGGATGTGTGGCCAAGATGATCCACACCTGGAATTACAGGGAAGTGCCGGCTGTACTGCGTACTGCCGGGGACTGCCTGGCCTCCATCACCAGTTCAGCATCACAGGCTATCAATGAGCTGGCGCATATATCATACTTCCCAGCCGAATTGTAATGGCCTTTTTATAGATTTACTAGTTAAATTACAGGGTGATTTTGAAATAGCTCATCTCATTCATTTCTAAACTCCCCACGAGATTCACTTGCTCAGTTAAACCTGAAGGTACAGCACAACCAAATATTTTTACTGAGATGTCAACATACACATGAAGAGCTTAGAGAACATTTTTGTTGCAAAGCCAAGGAGGGCAGGGAGCCTCTCCTGCAACCTCATCTGCCCCCACAGCAGTAGTGAAATTCATCAGCTTTGATCTTACAGGACCAGGCTAACTCAATCACAGCTACTGTCAAAACTTCTGCCAGAGCGAGCACGCCATGAACTCTTTCTACCACCAACTTCTTAAGCCAAGAAATTCCCATAAAAGCAAGACGACAGTGTTGTCTTCTCTATAGAGTCAAACTCCAGCAAACTCCAGTCCATTTTCTCACCCAAATTATAATAGAAAAATCACTGCTTCAAGTCTTACTCTATTCATATGCTGGAAAAGCCTGCCTTATGGAAATGGATTTTGGGGGAGGTGTGAGGGGGATTCCCCATTTTAAAGCAACATTCTTTCTCATATGGAATTAATTGTGATGTAATCATCTACATTACACCATAGGACAACTTTGTGAAAGTCAAAACAAGATGTTCAAATCCTTAGATTTGATACCATCATTCCCTAAAAATGTTGTTACCCATTTTTGTTGTTGCTAAATTTATATTTGCTAGCAATGCTAACATTAGACTTCCTTAGAATAAATAAAAGTCAGCAAAATAGTGTTGTTTATTATCCCAACAATAAATATTCAACAAACAGAGGGTTTGTTTTTGTTGTTAAATTAGTTACATCCCTAAACACTGGCAGCAACTCATTTGAAAGCCCCTTCAGCTCACAGCAGCTGCTCAGAGCAATGTGACAGTCTACAACAGATGCAAGGCATTCAGCATCAACTTTTGAACAAAGTATGAAATATTAATTACAATAAAACCTCTTGATATCAACAAGCACAGCTGTTCTTAGTGTATGAAACTGATGCATTAACTGCTACAGTCAGCAGCCAAGTCCAAGTTACAACAAGACAGACATTCACTGAGACTGCAACACAAACAAGGCTGCTTTGTACAATCCCTTCTGTTGACCAATACCTGCAGGAGGTAGAAAACTGCAGCAAGCCTGGAGGCTGTTTCCCAGGATGTCTTGAGAGAAGCAACAAGAGGAGAAACCACCAACATACCCTCAGCAACATTTTGACTTGCACAGGTAAGATTCACCCTGCTTCCAGAGTAACCCATGGCTTGTTTGGGAAAGAAAGATCAAACCTTTCATTCCTCCTGTTTAGAAAGTTAGAAGCACAGGTTCCCTTACTTTCCAGATCTGTCTGACAATAGCACCTGGTACACAAATTATGGGTTGCTTGTGCTTTTATTATTCATTAAAAAAAAAAAAAAAAAAAAAAAAAGAAAAAGCCTGCCACACCAGCTTCCAACCACCACATTTCTCTAAACACCCCCTCTTTGCTGAGCTCTTGCGTGCTGCTGTAGAGGGTTCTTCTCTGCTTCATAGACTGGTTAAAAGAACAGACACCTCCTTCATTTCATTTATATATGCTCAACAAGTTCTGCAGTACCCCAAACAACAAAAGCTGATTATTTACCTGTAACTTGTTTTCAAAAATACCATTACATACCTGTATAGCATAAATGACTGGCTATGTGGGCTGGAGAACTGATTAGACATGAAATATCCAGCCAGCTTTGATTCCCAATTGCTCAGTTCTTATGAGCATCTGCAGGGTGCTGAGCACCTCTGCAGTAGAGAAACCTGTACAACCGCAGTTAGCCACACAGCATGTGCCTCCACCCAACTTTTAAAAATCTCCCTTTAGGCCTCAAGAGCACTGCTTGGTGGATCTTTCTTCTGGGGAGGAAAAAAAAAAAAAGCCACATATGCAGCATGACAAATAGTTTCTTAACTCTACTGTTCCACGAACATCTTCAGATCTAGGTCAAAATTACAAGTGACAAAACTAATTGAAAGATTGCTGAAAGGTAATATTTAGGTACTTTGTGTTAGTGGAGATTACTACAGGACACCTGAGAACTGAATTCGTGATTGAAAATCAAATATATATATATATATTTGATTTAAGTTTACAATAGGTTTTCTTTTAAAAAGAAAAAAAATTAAATGCCTCTAATCTTAAGTAAAGTTTTTCCATGCAGATTAAATAGTTGATACCATCTCCAATAAAAACATGTACTTTTTGAGTCACTGGAAGTTTTACCACACTGTTATGTCAGGCTGATCCAAAAGAGCTTTTGTAGAATAGAGGAATGTAACAGAATAAACAACAAATTAGGCAACAAAACTTTCACCAGGAAACAAGAATTCATTTTCTCATTCTCCTGAGTATTTGCTAGGTAGCATTTGCCAAGTCTCTTTCCTTCCTTGTACCATAAAACTAAGATAATGGAAAAAAAAATGTTTGCCTTGATTAGCTTTTCTTTTTTAATAGAGTGAACCACAAACAAAAACAAACCAATAATGCAACTATTGCAGAAATGCAACTTATTCTGAAATTTATGAACAGTGCGAGATTTTCTGCAGTCCTCTGTCCTGAGGTTTCCCCTAGCATGGCAAGCCGGGCTGGCATGCCAGGCAGAGGTGTGGACAGACAGATCGCTGAGGATCAGTGGAGAAGGGTAAGAATGACAGATTTAGACTGCAATTCATAGAAAAGACAGAAAACAGTGGGGCTGCTTAAACCAAAGAGGCGGAGGTGGGGATTTCTGCTAATCTCCTAGTATGATAACAGTTGTCACTGAAAAATAAACTTTGACAAAAGATTCATGGAAGCATTAAGAGAAAGTGTCTGCTAACAGCGCTGCCTGAAGAAGCTGAATAGAAATCTTACTTGCATTAGGGGACTTTTCATCAGCGGTTTAAGACCCAGCTGCATTTTATCTGAGACAGCCTACATGCATATAATTCGGGCTGAGCACAGGACCTCTTGAAGCAATTCTTAAAGCTCCATATTTCCCTACCAGCATTTGGTCCTTTATTTATTTTGAATGTTTATATCAATCACTACAATTCACTTGGCCTCCGGCCTGCCCTGTTGCTCACTGACACTACAGAAATACAAATTAAAAATGAGTGTGACACCACACAAAATGCAGCTAACTACTTTTAGAGCCAGTGCCCTAGAAATTTATTTCAAGCTTTTCAACCAGAAAGTCCAGTCAAGTATCTCCAAATTTAGCATGTTGTACACCTCTCTAGATACAACAACTTATCCCAAATTCAATACAAGAAAGCTCTTTATGGCAATCTTCACCTGCACAATGTGGGTGACAACTGCTTGCGTATATTTAAATACTCCTGAAATTTTGTGATGTTTAGGTAAAGACAATGGTTAGGAAAAGAAGGCAGTACTGCATAAAACATTAGTTCCTGCCATACCTATGATGCTGTAAGCATAAGCTCTTGAAACTGGATGGCTCAGATTGTCAAACAAAACTCCAATTAACCTACAAGACTGCTTCTACACATGGAAACTAAGCAGTGGACATGATTAGCCAGACTGGGATTTAAAGAACACACTTTCTACCAATGCTTCATACACTGAATTGCACCTCCAGGCCAAAGCTTCATGGAGAAGGTTAAGCAAAACAGTAAACAAACCTGCATCAGCCAGAGAACCTCTAACCTTAGCATGCTAACAGGCATTAAATAACAAAACAAGATCTAAAGAGCATCTGAGCAGTTGGTACTTCTGCAATAACCATGAACAGGATAGCCTGCAGAAACTATAATTGTTTGGCAGCCTGAAACCTGCATGTACTAAGTCAATAGTTGGGTTCTTGAACAAATTACCTTATTCCTCTATGCCTCAGTTTGCCTTCTCTTTAAAAAAAATAAAATAATTGTTTTCCAAAGCTGCACATGGAGATCTCTGTATCAGGTATTCTAGTTAAAAGCTAGATAGTCTAATAAAAGTGAGATTTTGTACCTTTGGACCTGCCAGCTGAGGTCAGAAAGGCCCATATAATGCTTGGTCAAGAACAGAGAGGTCCTAGGTATGCTCTAGGTACAGATCTCTCTCTCTAATGCCTTTTTATTTTTTATTTTTTTTTTTACAAATCAAATTAACCCCTTGGATCAGAATTAGCTATGTCAGTATCAAGAAGCCTTTCCCACAGCACATTTAATTAAATGACAGCTGGTTTGCACACTTCAAGTCCTGAGAATAATGAATACAAGTTCTACCTGGGGTAGGGTGACACACTGAAAGCCCTTATAGATACAGGGACTCTGTATTTAGGTTAAAAAAAAAAAAAAAAAAAAGTTTTATATACTCTAAACAACAGATTACATACTAAACAAGCTGGAGGAGAAAGCAACCCATGTCATGCAGTCATGTCAACTCATGTCATGCAGGAAGCTTTCCCTGTTATAAGTGAGTGATGTGGCAACAGTGCAGAAGTGATGTCACTGCAGGGGTCCATGCTGCCTTTATGAGCTTTCCCACCATGAGAGCTTGAAATTAGATCAACAAGTAACATGACTGTTGACAGTAAATAGGAGCCAGAGGTTGTGAATACAGCAGATGCTATCAATATCAAGCCTTCAGGTGTTAGCTTCAGCTGTATACAGATTAAGCACAGCAGGCAGTTTAATCTATACAAGGCAGTTCATAGAAGGGGCACCCAGGCTGTTCGAAAGGGAAAGATGCTTAAGCATCTCAACTAATGTAGCTGTTACAAGGTAAAAGCCTCTGCACAGCTACCCTCCACATAGCCATATTCCACAATTCACTGTTTTTATATACAGACAGCAGCCCATTCCTTTGTTGAATCTCAGCAGCTCTGTTTCTAGTTTTGCCCCCACGTTTCCTGCCCTGAAAGGCTGTATCCCACTCCAGTTAATACATCTTGTGTGCATTTTTGGAGGACACAGTGCAACAAAGCCCGAAGTGACATTTACTTCCTTAGGTTACAATGACAACTGGAGGTACTCTGCACTCAACCAGGGTTTTTTGTTGTTGTTGTTGTTGTTTTGACTGAAATTTGTGTTTCCAAATTGCAGCAACCACAGGCTGCAGGAATACAACTTCTGATTAAAGTCTTTTAGTGAAATGTTCCAACAAAAGAACTACACCAAGTTCTGCCTAGCAACCAGCCAATGTCTTCCACGATCAGTCCAAAAACCAGACTGCAAATCAGACATAAGAGCACATATATGATTAAGCCTCTGAAACACTATCAGTTGATTTCTTCCCTCTTTGGAGCATAACCTGTATGGTCACTGCTACTTAACAGCACTTTTCCATCTCGTAACACATCAGCTCTGCTATGTTAGGTCAAATGTTAGCATTGGCTTTCATTGACAGAAGCAGTCACAGAAAAAACAAGCAAACAAACAAAACCATTAGACAAGTGTGATAATTGACCAGGTAACTTCAAGATAATACTACTTTTTAAAACAAGCCCCTTAGACTTTAAATTACTACTTAGTTTTTGAATTTCAGCAAAAACAACCAAAGAGAAGTTGTGTCCCACCCCTGCCCTCTCAAGAGATATGCTCCAAATGTCACCCTTATTAACTACAGGTACACTGAAAAAGGAGAGGCAAGCACATTTGGGTCAGTCACAGAAGGGAACACCAGCTGCAGACCCATACCAGTGACATTCTCTGCTGTGCTCATCCACAGATCCCAGTCCTCTTTTTCTTTTGTTCAATCTTGGGTTTTCATAAAAGATGCAAAATGAGAGCTCATAAGACTTCCAAGCCCTTTTGTTACTATGGTTATTGTGCACATTGATCACCTTGCTGAAATGAGGAATGAGTCCGTATACTAACCCAATGTGTGTTCTTACCCTAACATATGCTGTTCTCATGGCTGTTGGGTCCCACCACACAAAAGAAAGAACTGTTTCTTGTAGGGAGCAGAGTACACAAAGTACTAAGTACACAAGTTTATTTATTCACGTTTTCATCTGGGGTCTGCACAGCTCTAAAATACTGCAACTGTGCTATTGTGTGCTTCACACGACTGTGCAGCCTAACTAGCTGTCCATGGGAGAGCCAAGTGTATAATCTTATAGTGTAAACCAACTCAATTGTCAACCCATTCTGGTCTTTTGTTAGAAGGTATAATTTTTAGTTGCTATGGAGGCTAAAATATAATCCACAAAAGTAAGTACATAGAAGATACCATTTGAAATAACTAAACAGGAAAATTACTTTCTTAACTCTGAAGTAGTATTATGATTCCTAAAACTATCTTTCTAAGGTGTTTTAATATTGTAGACCGGAACACATTAAATACATTTTATACTCATCATGAATGATAAGTTTCTGAAGTATGGTCTCCTGTGAAAGCCCTGCCTTTTCGTTCAAGCAATGAAATATTATTAAGGTCACCCAAAAGACAACTACATTTTTCAAGAGTTCCCTTCATGCTCCTTTTTACACAAAGCTCAACCATCATCCAAAACAACAACAACAACAAGCTAGCTTTTGTATCTCAGATAAGCCCCATTTTCCCAGTGTTCCCTTTTTTGCAAGACCTACAGACTTTGCACCTTCCTAAGCACAAAATCATAACTGAAAGGACTCCTCAGCAGCTGGCATCTGATAAGATCAAAAGGGCAAATACTGCTTAGCTGAAAACTTGTTTCTCCTTCTTCCTTCACATCTGTCCCAGTTTGGAATTTGCTGGTCTTTTAGTCACATTTTAATGCAGGTCTCCCTGAGAGCTAAACTGAGCAGCCCAAACCAACCAAAGGCCAGGTTAAAGAAAGTAAAGGAAATATTCACTTACAACCATGATTACACTGCATCACCAAAAAGTCACTTACCAGAAATCTTTGAATCTTTGTCATGCTTCACTGCAAAGGTGGTTTGGTGGTGGTGTTGTTTTTTTTTGTTGTTGTTTGTTTTTTGTTTGATTTTTGGTTGTCAGCAGGGGTGTTATCTGATGGAAACAACTGCCAGACTACCAGACTATCAGTGTAAGAAATGCCAAGAAAAGTACAATCCCAGTGTCATAACCAAGCTCAGGAAATAGGTAAGTGTAGAGCAATCAGCAACAGGATGTGGCAAATACTCCGCCACCAGCTTCAGGTTCTAGTTTGGCCTAGGCTATCAAGAGCTGACAGTAGCAGTGGCTGAGATAGGAAGACTTTATTGCTAGTTCCATTCCAACCCCTGCCAGCAATCATCATCATCACCTAGGATGCACTGAATTTAAAGGGAAACGTAAAGGAGCAATTCAGTACTCCTGCCTGGGAGTCTAATACTTCCTAGCCAGCAGAACAATTCTGCTACAGAGACAGAAGTGAAATCATTCTTGCACTCTGTTGTCAGTTGTTCCCACCTCTGCTGTTTTGATGTTTCTACCCCAGTAACACAATTAAAGTAACTTCTTCAAGGTCTTTGGTATCCCCTCTGACCTCAATGAAGAGTGGGGTGGAAGATGGAGGGGGGAGACTGACTTCATTCTGAGACTTCATCCTGAGCTTAGACAAAGCAAATAGCCCCCAGCTCTCACCCCCTTAGTAAGCTTGCCTCTGAGAGCTGAAGACAGCATTCAGGGAGACCGACATGTCAACTTGGCAGTTCTTCTAAGGATCAGAATCTGCTCCATCTACTTTGACAGTTACCCCTATCTATGCCTGACGTGCTAAAAGCCTATCAAGACAAAGAGCTGATAGGACAAATGCAGTAGCCCAAAACATACTGTTATCAGTACTTTGGCCTCTAGCACCACCTCTCCTCCTGCATCTACCAAAAGGATTCCCACAGGAGAGCAGGATTAATCAATGCTCATGGCTAGAAGTTCATTGCAAGACAAGTCCAAACCATCCTCTAAAGTCATGGACTAGTGCTTGCTGCATATTGCTGCCACAGGAGCAAGGGGGTGAAAAAGACTTCCACGGAAACCATGGAAATAAAGTTGTGTGAGAGCAGCATGAGAGACCCCAGTCAGCAGCTTCTATATGTTTTAAATATCTAAAGAGTATTTCAAAAGCACATGGAAAAAACTTACTGCCAAGTACAATGGAATATATGAGTTTCTGCAAAGTCCTACAAAGATATACTTGGTCCCAGTTAGGAATAAAAATCACAGCTTTGCAGTTCAGGCCTTCCCCTATAGGGACCGACCAACACGGGCAACCTTTTTACCTCATTGATCATACTAGCATAGTCACATTGACCTTGAGATTTACTAAGTTCCATATAACTGGAGGCCCAGGAACTTCATGAAACAAATGAGAACCTTCTGCACGGGTTAGAAGTAAAAAGCAGAGAAAGATCTATACCATTTCAAAGGAGTTGCTTAAAGATATAAATCCAAATTAAGACAAAAACATGGCAGGCACTGTTAATGGGCTAGACTTGTAAGAAGGCCTCAGAATGTATTGGGGTATTACAGATATTACACATTCAGACTTTGGGACATTTAAGGCCAGGTGTTTCTGTAGACAAAGTACAGCTTACATACCTGTATCTGTTCTCAGAAAATGGAGCAGCTTCACCAGCGTCAGCAAATCTACCCAATAGTACAAAGCTGACACAAGCATACTTGATTTGAGCCTGAATGCAGTATGCCAGCTGAAACACCCACTGGTTATAGAAACAAGGTTCAGGGCCACGTGTGAGAAAAGTACACTCAGATCCTCTTCTTGTTATTGGCAGGAAGAATCTGATCTCACACCACTCTAAATACAATAAATACCCACCCTTCCTCAATGGGTTAAAGCCAGAAGCAAACCAAAACCTCAGTATTTTCAAAATTCAAGGGAATTTTACTCAAGGACTTTGTTCTGAGCCTGTCTCTAAAAAGGAAGGACAAGATATCCTCATCAGATCCCACTTTGAATTGACTATCCTTAGATTCTCAATAAAAGACTAAAGTACTAGATACACTTTTATCTGACCATCCCTACTTATGATCTTTCTGATCTCTCTCCTGAAAGGGAAAATTCATTTCAGGATTACAGTATCCTTCATTTTATCTAGTATCAGGGGCATTGCCTCTGTCCTGACTACTTCGCATGCCAACCTCCTTGGAGCCCGACCCCTCACAAAGTGTTGAAGTCCTTCAGGACATAAAAGGGAATAGAGGAGGAAAGAGTCTGTTGGCTAAGAACCTTATAGAAACACAAACAATCTTTTAAAAATGAAAAGAGAGGAGCGTTTCTCCTTTTTAATGGAGAAAAAGAAGAACAAATGAATAGTTTTAAGTGCAAGATCACACCTGGAGACGGTACCAAGCCTATTTTGTTTTATTAAGTGAGCCACAGGAGACAGCTGGACATCCCTCAAAGGGACAGATGCTGCCTAAGCCTTAGATAGAGAGAACAGGGCTCTCACACCCCACTACACCATGCCCGCTCAAGCAGCCACTGGTTCTGCACCCACTGCAGCTGGGCCCGCTCCTTACCTCGGCAGCAGCACAGCCCCATGGCCTGTAGCAGCTCCCCCTCCGGACCCCAGGCGGCGTTTGGCCAGGTCCACGTCCCTGTCCCCTGCTGCCCAGTGCCTGAGGCAGGCGGCAGCTGTAAGCTCCCAGGGGGCTGGAGGGCAGCAGATGCCAAACACAAGCCGTGGGTGTGCACGAGGAGCTGCGGGAAGGGCCATTTCACCTCTTGCAAAATTATGTCAGCACAGGAAGGGGTCCTATCATAAGCTCCCCCCTGAGCAAACACTCAGCACACATCGCCGGCAGTCTCTGCACTGCGCTGCAGGGGCCTTGCGCTCTCACCGAGGTCAGCACTGCTCCAGCCATATGCCGAAGGCTTGTTTAAACACTCCTAATTGCATCAACCCAACTAAAGCACTAGCCTCAAAGACAAGATAAGAGCTTTGCTTTGGGATAAGGAAAGAACCGTATCACTAAAACAGATGTTTCCCAGGTCTCCACCGACCCTGTGTTTGCTCTCGAGGCCCTGCAGCACCTCCCCGAGAGCTGTAGGGACCCTGTGACCGCAGAGCCACAGCCCTGAAGGCACCAAGGTCCCACACCGGTGTGACACAGGTGTGTGACTTTGCTTTAGGCAGCAGCTCACAGGCAAGCAGCATACAGAGCATGGGTCACACAGTAAGGTTTGAAGTCACAAGCAAGAGCCGGAATGACAAAGTCCCTTCCAGACACTGTAAGAGGAGAATGCTCCAAGAACACTCTGCATGCAGTGCACCCAAATTGCAGTATGGGTGGGAGAGAAGAGATACACTAAAAGAGAATTTGAGGGAGGGAGTAACAAGGAACTACCTTTAAGTATAGTTCAAACACAAGAACCTGAACCTGAGAACTGATGAGACTCTGCAGCTCCTACTCCTATACATGTTCCACTCAGTCTAGAGATCAAACCGATTCTTCTAGGCTAGAAGCTGAACAAAGGATCAATGTTTACTGGCTTTCCCATCATCCTTAAAAACAAGCCTATAATGTGTTTGCAGAGTCCCTCCTGCAGAATATTCTTCTCTTACTGTGCACTGACAGCCTTCCCATATTATGACCATTTGTTACCTAGCAGAAAAACAAAATTAAAAAAAAACAAAAAACAAACAAACACAAAAACACACAACATGCAGTGTGAAATTGGGCAGAAAAGTTTTACCATCACCACCAAACATGTTAGAGGAAACTCAATATAATCGCAAAGCCGAATTTGGTATTCCGGCTTGTTCCTGTTGGGCCTCTCAACTTATCAGTGTCAATAGCTGAAATTCATCTCTTGTGCAAAGTGTTAACTTCCCCTAGTAAAACAGCAGACACTTCTGCTCTCAGAGATGAGGTGCATACAGCACCTGCCTGAGTGGCTGGGTGCTCTCCTGGCAACGCTCCTGCACCGCATACAAAGTGAACTCCAGAGAGCCCCTTGGCAGGGGTAAGATTTCCGAGTTTTTGAAAACTCACACAAAGCAGTTACTAATGATGCTGTTGGATCAGTGGTAGATAAAAGGTGCAGAGAGAGCTCTCCACTCCCCAGCTGTTCCAGCCTGGCAGCCAAGGCAGGCCCCTGGGGTCTCTTACTGGGTGCCATGCCTCAGAGCAACCCCCCCAGCCACCTAAACCTTGCTGAAATATGAGCATTTCAGGAGTTTTGGGACTGCTGCATACCACATCACTGCTCACTGATGAATAGAGGCTGCTATGGGGTAAAACGACTAGAGGCTGCTGTGCCGTTAAACACATTCTTTTAAACAAACACATTCTTTTAAACAAACTGGCAGCTTCACTAAAGCATGTTACAAATTTTTATATTTATAAAATGAAGCACTGCATTCTAAACTCACTTTATTTTCAAGGAAATTGAAAAACTGACAAGTTTGTCTACTCTTCTGATTATGCTATGTTACAAGAGGGAATTAACTGGTCCCAGACAAAAGCAGCTGAGATGAGCCACAAACATGAGCCAGAAACATGCTCTTGCTGAAAGCAAGCTAGTGGTATCCTGAGCTGCACTAGGATAGTGTGGCAATACTGTGAAGTATTGCCACAGATCAAGGGAGGTGATCCCTTCCCCTCCATCCTTCCCCTCTGCTGAGCACTGGCAGGGCCACACATGTGTCTACAGTATAGAATTTCAAGACACATTTTTGCTTAAGTGTAACCCTAAAAACTCTCTTCCTAGACCTCAAGGCATTGACAAACTCATCCGATAAAGGACATGAATGCTCATCAAAGGGCTATCACAGAGATGGCCAAACCTGTCTAGATCACACAAATCAGGATTATGATTATGTAAAATGTATTTATATTTACACTCTGAGAATTCCAAAATATTGTCCTATTGCTATAGTAAGTAGGGTGGGTATGTTCACACCTCTCCAGCAACAAAATCCACTTCACCTGTGGTAAAACGCCAAGACTCATTTCTGTTAATGTACATAACATTCTGCACAGCAGCTGTTCAAAATGGGATTTCAGTAATTCTCAGTAGTTCGACCGTTTAGACGCATGGTTAATGGTGCATGTCTTTGCCTTTAACTGCACATACCAACTTTAGGCAAAGATTCACAAAAGCAGGAGCCCAGAGTTTTATATCTATCTTGAAACCAAGCACTAAGCAATTTGGCTGATCTTTCAAAACCACCAAGTACTTAACAAGTCCCTGTGAAATGAACTGGTACAGACCGAGTGCCCTAAATTTTTCTTAAAACAAAAAACAAAACAAAACAAAAAAAAAGCCATTTACTTTGCACTTCATTCCAGCTACAGCTCTCCAGTTTTGCCATCTGAAGTTCTTGATTTAAAGTTTACACCCCCTCCCATTTTTTTCAGAAATATGATAGCACATTGGCTTCTACGCTCAAAAGGAAAGCTGGCTGCTAAACAGTGCTGTGTATCTAATGAACTTTCCTATTTAAGGACCAAGCTGAAGATCTGGAAACCAGAAGTAAAGATTTAAGCCAACCACTTATATTGGGGGGGGGGGGAGGAGAGACTAGGGTAATATGCTGTTCTATTTCAATGATTCATTCCAGATGTGATAGCTCACTGATGGCCGAAGGCATTTATTTTTCATTCTCTTACTAGGAGACAAATGGCTTTTGTGATTCCTAAATGACAGAAGTCAGAGTTGCATCTCTAGAACTGAGCAAAATCTGCTTTTCAAATGTTTAGACACAAGACAAGGATTACAAGATTTTCTCTCAAAATCCTGAAGGCACAAACTGGTCTGAAGAACAGAAATATTGGCAACACTTGGAATCACTAATAACAAACTAGGAGATCTGCACTTGATATAGAACAGATCTCAGCCAGCCAGCACAAAGCAGATGCACCAGTGAAAAGCTGACTATTTATGCTAATATCTATATTCAAAATCCAGGAGAATGGGGTTAAAATTATTCAAGTTTTGCCAATAAAAGCTTCTATCATTTGAACGGCAAAGTTATTTATACTATGAATTTCTCCCTATCAAAGATCTCCAAGTCAAGGATTTGATAAGCTATAGACTTCCTCTTCAAGCTCTCTTACATGGGGAGGCTCATTGTTTTTTTCTTGTGAGAAATCAAATTCAAACCAGTTTATTCCCTTACTTGATTACCCATACACATGGTGAAACTCAAGCAGAACCAGCTTGCCAGGTAACAGAACCCCACTGCTCTCCTTTATTGGATGCACAGGCTAGAGGAGTTAGAAAAGAGCTGTACAAGGCTGAATTTCAGCAGCAACATCTAGAGAGTGCTTTGGAAAGCTTTTTCCTTAAAATGAGTAAAAAGGAGTCAAGTTAGATGTTTTGCAACAAAGTAAACCTCTGCAGCACTGAAAGGTAAAAATCAAAAGCAGAAAATCCACCCTTAGTGTTAGGCAGACAACCTATGCTGCTGCCTTCAGTGATTCAGGAGAGCTCTGGCTGGATCTGCTCAGAGTAATGGAGAAAAACATTTCTCAACACTTATCTGATCAGAGCATCAGTGTCTATTTGATGAAAGCAACAACACAGCTTACTTTGCCATGTGGATGTCTTTGCAGGCATTATATACCCATCTCCAACCTACAGACAGGTTTTGCCTCATGAGCAGTGGGCTCCTACCAGGGCAGCAAAAGACATCAGTTGCTTTGGAAAAGAGCAAAAACTGAGTAAAGCCAAGCCCCGTTTTGCTTCAGAAATCCCTTCTGTCATAGAACACTAGCATTTTCTCCAGAGCCTGTCACAACTACAGGAAATCAGGAAAAGAACCAGCATCACTGCACGTCTTAGGACACCCTCACTCTGGTGCCCCAACACACAGAACAGCTTTGGCAAATCTCACAAAACTCTGTCCCTCCAACTCCTGATCTACAGCTCTTTTTGTTAGGCAACTGCCAAGTTCCCAGTTTTCCTCTGGAAACATCAAGATGGCATTTCAAGAAACTCAGGACAGCATTTCTTGTCCACTGCTGGCCTCTCTCCTTTTCCATTTGAGTAAGCTTTTTACACCAAACCAGTGCTCTACGGTGCTAACACTGTAGCAGAGCACTACTAAGTTGGCTAACTTAACAGTTTGTACGCATTTCAAGATGCCTTCAAAAAGGTTAATTTAAAAGCCATTCCAGAAGCTTACTGCTCCACCCAAGAATTTTAAAATATATCAAGCTAGTACAGAATTCCTACTACTCACTGGCTCAGGAAGAGTATTTTGGTAGTGTAATAGCACACGTAGAAGAGTATGTGAGTACATTAAAGTCAACCTTAGCTGAAATATATCCAAATATTAAAACTCACTTAAAGGAATACTTAATCTAAGTGCCTTATTTTATTTAGTAATAAGGTGAGATGCTACCCCTCCCCCAACACTTCTTTCCCCTGAGATGGTAGAAGTCTAAACCATCTTCCCCTTCCAGACCCCATCATCCCCCACCCCTAAAAGCCCAACCCTCTAAATACACACTTCTAAAGCCTTTAACATAAACTGTGAAAGAAATGTTTTTGCAAATTCCAGTCCTCCAGCTTGGTAACAGTCTGAAAAATAGCTTGCTGACAGAAGAATCAGGTCTTCATGGCTTACAGGAATTTCCAGTTAGTTTGCTCTTCCACAAAAGAACATGAGTTAGCACCAAACGTGTATCACTAGACAGTACGAGGTATTACTGCATTCTAGCTACGTCGTGATTTTGTGTTCACTCATTCCTTTTCCTAATTGATACAACACATTTCCTTTAGACAAGCTAGGCTTATAATACAGCACACTTATGTTAAGAAAGGCATTATGGGCTTAAAGAAATAAGTATTTTAAAACACAAGATCAAGTCACCTAACTGGTGAGACACGATCAGCATTTCAGAACATATAACCTGGTCCTGTTAAATGGTTTCTTCTAGTCTAGAAAGTCACAAGATACTGAACTTATGAAAAATTATTCTGAGTTGACCATGTCTATTCCCTTTCTCTTCTCTGCAATCACTGTACCTCCAAGTGACCTTCAGCACCTGAAGTCATACCACCAGAGAGCAACAGCTGAATAATTTGCACTGACATTTTGGCATTTTTTCCCCATAGCATTGACAATTCTTAAGAGAGGTTCCCAGGTGTCTGCCTCCTTTATTCCTTCCATTCAAGTAAAATCACTCTCCAACCTAAAATACTTGTTGAAATTAAAAGGAATCCTATGAAAAAGGAATGAAGAGAGTGTGCAAATTCTAATAGACCATCTGGTCTACATGAAAAGCTCACAGACTCCTAAGCAAATTCAAAACAGAGAAATTTTAGGTGCAAGCAACATCAAGCAAAGAAAGCTTCTTTGTAAATGTCTATACAGCTTTAGCCACATTGTGCTACAGAGTAAATCCTGTAACTCTAACCCTTCCTCTCTTTAGGGTCTTTGCCCCAGGGTCATCAGCAAGCTCTTAGGGTTCTGGCATTAAAGTGCTGTTGAAGCACAAAAAAAACAAAAAACAAAAAACACAACATGTATGCCATGTCCATGGACAAAATCTCCTTTTTACGGAGTTTTTCACACCTGCATCTAGCAAAGCTGATGCCCTTACTGTTCCATTTTTGTTAGTAGAAAGAATGGGTGCACTGATTAAAGGAGTATGCTAGGGCAGCACTTACTGCTGTGCTTTCACTTCTTTCAGTGGCAGGTAAGCACACTGCCTGTCTTCAGCATCTCTCACCCTGCATCACAACCATTTCTCACCAGTGGCCCTGCACCCAGAGCTGCTCTTGCACAACTCGCCCCCACTGAGAGCCCATAGGGGAAGAACAGTTAAACACACAAAGTGGACTTATGGAGACCAGGGCAAAATCTGTGATGCTGTTAACATTACAACTGAAAGTAAAGTTTTTTCTCCGATTCATATTCAAACCACATGGTCTCAAAGCAGAGCCTTTGGGGCCTCTGGAGTGTTCTGGAGAATTCTCACACCAATGTAGCTAGAAATAAATAATAAACCCACAACACCAAATCCAAGGAAGCAGCACAGCTTGTACAATTAGCCTTCAATACAATGCATATACAGTCGGTTACAACACAGCTGTTCCTCATGGCCTCACAGAGGCTCCCCTTTTAACAGGCTATTCTTTTGATTTCATAGCTTTTTTCTTTATTATCTCACACACACCTTCCCCAAAGTTTTCACAACTCAGACACCTCATGATTAAACCCAGAACTAACAACAGTATTTCATGAGCTCAGCATGACATACAGCATCTTTGGAGCCACATGGGGGCATGGATATCAACATCTTAAGTGGACTTCAGTCAGATGAGCAATGGTTTATAGATGCAGAACGCGTTGCCTAATCCTGCAGTTACAAATACATCTGCCTCCATTGGCTGAGGTTCAAAGCCAGACTTTGAAAGAATGTATATGCACTGGGCTGTGCACCTGCCAGAACAGAGATGGGAGACAAACTCTGAGAAAGTAAACAGCCTGCTAAAAGGAAGACTTCTATAATAAGTGACCTCAACTTTGTCTTCCTAATGGACAGTTAGGAAGTGTTTGACAGCAGGCCAGCTGCCACAGTTCAATTACAGTGCCTGAAGAAAATTAGGAAAATTATGCTTATCAGAGCGTGCTACACTAAACAGAACATAGTCCTGATCCCAGCTGCCTCACTGCTTTTGGTTTATAAAACAGTATCTTGAGCAGAACCCACTGTGATAGGTACTGGAGAGATGCTGTAAGGCTTCAGAAAGCCTCTAAATTCATTAAATAACCACTAAATTCAACACAAATTAACCACATATCAGTATGTGTCACCATGTTGTGCTCCTTTTAAATTTTTACTGAAAGTAAGAGGAAAAAAGTCGGTTCAAAATACAGCTTTGGTCACAAGGTACTTGTGATCACAAGTAGTACTTTTCTTCTAAATCTGTAATTTTACACCTGTTTAGAAACATACTGCTAAAGTAATAAAGCCAAAGTTATCCCTAGTGTTGACAATACAAACACAAAGCTGACCAGTTTTGTACTGACATAACTCAGCTCTTTTAATGCAGTGCAGTGTAAAATGGCATTATGTCCCCTACATAACAGAGCACGCATCTAGGCATACCTTAGAAATGACAAGCTCATGCATGACTTACAGAGAAGCTATACCTGGGTAACTAGCAGAAAGAGTTAAAACTGTTTCCAGAACAAACCAATAGACAGGTAAAATACAGCCATGCTGGTTAGTAACTAGATCTCAATAAAAATTATAATACCTCTCCTTCAAGCCAAAGATATTTAACTAGATCAACAGGCTCTCTTAAAGTCACTCTAATTCAGTGGAACTAACTTCCACTATAGAGCATAAAGCTGTCAGAAAATAAAGTATACCCAATGTCCTGCCATAACATCTAAACCCAATACTCAAGAATCTACAGGATTCTATCTGTTAGGAGTGCTTGCATCAACACACAACAAAAAAAAACAAAAGCAAAACCAACACCCACACATTCTGGACATGCCAGAGATTCCACATCCATCCCTTGCTGAATAAATTTCTCTGAACAACAGTAATTGACAGAAAGAGACTGATTCTAATACTTTATTGATTTGAAAACACATGGTTTTCTTTAGTTTTCCAACTCCATTTTCCAGGGACACCTTGTAGTAATAAAATCGCACACGTTTCATTTATACACTGATTAACGTCAGCATTTCTCCTGGCTGTCCCAGAGAAACTAAATTGTTTTGCTTATTTCACATTTTTATCATTTTTTGTGTTGCACTGGTCCTTCAGAAAGTACACAACCTACACTGCCAGCATTTCAGGTGTCAGATGAACTTGTTTCCCTGCAGTAATTTGTATCTTTTTAAGTTTTTGAAAAAGCATTAAAAGCATTAAAAGGTCCAAGATGGACCTTTGTCATGACATGCTCTGACTTCCTGAATAACACAAGAGAATCTCATGAGCAAGATCCAGTGCAGAATATATTTTGTGGGCAGCTGTGTTAATAGGATCCTGCCCAAGTGTAAGGCTAAGTACAGGCATTAGTGTAGGATAAGTATCTGAAAATCATTAATAAGAAGCACATAAGTCACTTTGACACCTGAATCTTCTCCCACTCATCATACCTAATCACTATTTGGAAATAACTAAAGTAGCATTCAAAGGCTAAAGAAAGCTTTTAGAACATAACATTAAGTTATTCTTACTTTATAGCATGGCAGCTTATTTAACAAAGCATAAATCTTCAATGTTATGCCCTAAGCAATACATCTTAGCAGTATTTCCTCCTCCTCTCTATGAAGTTTAGATAGCCTGGTGCAAGCTGGTTCTCACTGATAGCACACTGGTTATCCCTAAAGCATTTCAGACAAACACTTCAGGTTTTGCATGTGAATCCTCACAGCTGTTTGACAGCAGGCCAGCTGCCACTTCAAACTGGTATTAGTGCATCATTCACTAAGAAACAGTTCATAAACATACCAGATAGCAGTTTACCAATGAGAATTTCTTTTGGATGCTGGAGCAGCACACTATCAGCTTTCTGTTCCTTCCCCTACACTTTTGTGTGGGCCACGTGAAAAGGAAGTGTGTTTTCTTTTTCTTACCTTTGCACCCCAAATCACAGAATCACAGAATTTTCTAGGTTGGAAGAGACCTCAAGATCATCGAGTCCAACCTCTGACCTAACACTAACAGTCCCCACTAAACCATATCCCTAAGCTCTACATCTAAACGTCTTTTGAAGACTTCCAGGGATGGTGACTCCACCACCTCCCTGGGCAGCCCGTTCCAGTGCCTAACAACCCTTTCAGTAAAGAAATTCTTCCTAACATCTAACCTAAAACTCCCCTGGCGTAACTTTAGCCCATTCCCCCTCGTCCTGTCACCAGGCACATGGGAGAACAGGCCAACCCCCACCTCGCTACAGCCTCCTTTAATGTACTTATACAGAGCAATAAGGTCACCCCTGAGCCTCCTCTTCTCTAGGCTGAACAAGCCCAGCTCCTTCAGCCGCTCCTCATAGGACTTGCTCTCCAGGCCCCTCACCAGCTTCGTCGCCCTTCTTTGGACCCGCTCAAGCACCTCGATGTCCTTCTTGTAGCGAGGGGCCCAAAACTGAACACAGTACTCGAGGTGCGGCCTCACCAGAGCCGAGTACAGGGGGACGATCACCTCCCTAGCCCTGCTGGTCACAGTGTTTCTGATACAAGCCAGGATGCCGTTGGCCTTCTTGGCCACCAGAGCACACTGCTGGCTCATATTCAGCCGACTGTCCACCATCACTCCCAGGTCCTTCTCTGCCTGGCAGCTCTCCAACCATTCCTCTCCCAGCCTGTAGTTCTGCTTGGGGTTATTGCGCCCCAGGTGCAGGACCCGGCACTTGGCCTTGTTGAACTTCATACAGTTGACCTCAGCCCATCGGTGCAGCCTATCCAGATCCTCCTGCAGAGCCTTCCTACCCTCGAGCAGATCGACACACGCACCTAGCTTGGTGTCATCTGCAAACTTACTGAGGGTGCACTCAATGCCGTCATCCAGATCATTGATGAAGATGTTAAAGAGGACCGGCCCCAGCACCGAGCCCTGGGGGACGCCACTAGTGACTGGCCTCCAACTGGACTTGGCTCCATTCACCACAACTCTTTGGGCCCGGCTATCCAGCCAGTTTCTAACCCAACGAAGCGTGCGCCAGTCCAAGCCAAGAGCAGCCAGTTTCTTGAGGAGAATGCTGTGGGAGACGGTGTCAAAAGCCTTGCTGAAGTCAAGGTAGACCACATCCACAGCCTTTCCCTCGTCCACCCAGCGCGTCACTTTGTCGTAGAAGGAGATCAGGTTCGTCAAGCAGGACCTGCCTTCCATAAACCCATGCTGGCTGGGCCTGATCGCCTGCTTGCCCTTCAAGTGCCGCATGATGACTCCCAAGAGGATCTGCTCCATGAGCTTCCCTGGTACTGAGGTCAAACTGACCGGCCTGTAGTTCCCCGGGTCTGCCCTCCGGCCCTTCTTGTAGATGGGCGTCAGCTGGTGACTTCCAGCTGGTATTTTCAAGTCAGCTTATTATCCTGAGCAGTTAAGCTACCAGCACTAGCAGGTACCTTAGTCACATCAGCAGTGCTGCCTAACAGGTTTGTCAGTACATAGCGTGTTTTCACTCTCTATTCTTTAGATAAGGGTTGGCGTGCATGTCAGAATTCCCTTCTGGGGAACAAAGACTTTGGTTTCTTACTTACATGATGTCCAGAGTTGGTTTAAAGACCAGTCCTGCTTCTTGCCCTGTTTTCAAGGAATGTAATGTAACTGACACAGTTCCACAGTGTGTGGGGAGGAAGTTTGTATATTCTGCGTATCCTGAACCTGCTGCATACCACAGAAAATCAGATCCACGGCACCTCAAATCAGGTAGGAAATCAGACTAAACTCACACGTCATTAAATGCTACAGATGTTACTGCAGTTCTGTGATGACAACAGCAGGAGTGAAGCAGGTACACAAGAAATTCAGTTTGTTCTTTGTCCACGAAATTTTACATTTAAGAAGAGATGTTTTCTTTATTCCTGCTATTATACCAAACACAAAAGCAGCATGAATTCCACAAATAGATACACATGCATCTGCTGCCAGCTTCAGGATACATAGAACATTTTTTAAAAAAGAAAAACCTCAAAGAATCATCATCCACCACCCCAAAAATCAGCTATTTACTTCTAGTCTCAGAGCTAAAGAAAACACACTCAGCAGACATGCTGACCCTTAAAATGCTCAAGTGCAGAAAGTCGAGAGGAATACAGCCACCAGAATAATCTATGGAAAAGGATGAGCAAACACCTAAGTGCATCTCCAGCTAACACAACCAACAAAAGTCTACAAGTTAATGGCTCCTATGAACTACATTGCCATATATTATGCCTTATTTTACTTTACTTCATTATACTAATGTACTAGAGTATCTTTATCTGAGGCATCCCAAATATTGCATAAAATGCACGGAGAACTCACCCGTCCTTCTTACAAATGGGAACACAGCTGCTTCTGGCACAGAACATAGCTTAACCTCCCAACAGCAGCATCAAAGCACCACACAAACTTCTAGACAGCATTGAAGACTTGATTTCTGACAAATTAGCAAGAAATATAGGGAAGGCACTATATAATTGATCCTGTTGACAGATTGATAATCATATCTTCATGGAACAAAGCTGTTCCTGCACAGAAATGCTAAAAAAAAAAAAAAAAAATTAAAAATTAAAAAAAAAAGTATCTCTGCTCACCACACATGCCTTAGGGCTTAATATATTATCCTTAAGGTAGAATATTCAGAGCTTACACAGGAACGTCTCAGAAGGAAGAATTCAAAATCTTACTTAATTTGCACTAAAAAGGCCAACCTGATGAGATTAAATGACGACTTGTACATTCCAGCAACAACATGCCATCATCTCACTAAGCCACATTTGTATACCCAAAGGGCAGCCCACACAAAATTCTGTGCAGATATATTTGACTTTCATGAATACAATGGGTTAAGGAAAACTGCTCAAGAACAGTGAGATTGTGTCTTAATTATCTCCACTAGCAGAAAAAGTTATTCATGAAACTCCTTAAGCCTCATTCTCCTTCCCCAGTAGGCCATATGCTCTTGCAATTGAAGTTGTAAAAAGCAGCATCCTTGCTGAAAGGCAGCACTTGCATTCAAGATAGCTAGGTGCTACTGATCAGAGATCAGACGCAGACTTTTTCTCTGGAGATGCAGATTCCAGGACAGCTCAACACATACTGCCACAGCCTGTTTTCGGGACCACTTTCAACTGCCGAGGGTCACAGAGCACTGATGGATATAGATAGTATAACAGAGTAGATTAAACACTTCTAAGCAAACAAAGGAAGAATCTTGTTTATTCCATAAAGCAGTGTCTTTGCTTGCCAAATGCAAACATAGGCCTTGGGCATTACATATGGTGCGGGGAAAAATAAAAAAAAAAAAAAAGCAATTTACAGGCTGCAGGTGCCTCCCAGTGCCCTTCAAGATGTTTTAAGTTGATAAAATAAGGTAGGTCAAAACATTTGTAACTATCAGAGAGCATCATAGCCCTGAGGTGGAACAGAAGCCTCGTAACGACTCTGTACAAAAGTCTGGATCCAGTCTGAAGACCTTAACTAGCAATGAGTCATTACCTTAAGTAGGCAACAGTGTATTGGTCTAGTTACACAGATACACCACTGGACTTAATACAACATTTCTGAAATCAATAAGGTTATATGAATTCAGAGGACAAAACTTCACTTTTTTCAGGCTCTTTTCAGAACCATGCATCAGTGACATGGTGAGTCAAGCTTTCAGGGAATGTATGGATCAGGCTATCAGTAAGAAGAGACGCATTGCCTGTAGAAGATTTGAGTTGCTAGTGTCTAATGCCTGTTTGAGTGAAGCCAGGGTATCCATTAACTTTCCCAAATAATAGTTGCTGAACTCAAATCAATTTGTAAAGCAAACTTAAAAATACTGGCAGCCCCTTGGTGCTTCTATTGATGTTATATTGTCAGTGTCTGAACAGGTCATGAATTTTTTTTTTTCAGGCAGACAACAGAATTATAGTTGAATAGGAAAGAAGCCGCTCTGAAGAAGACAATAGTATCTTTCAGAAAAATCCCTTAGGTGCAATGCAGTGGGAGGTTTAATCAAACTCCTTCATGCCCACATTCAGGCCAAGGAGGCAATATGCTGGTTCCTAAAAACTGTAAAAATCTGAAAGATATCTATTTTGAAAAATATATTTATCATGTCCAGAATGGTGGAGGGGAGGAAAATCCAAGAGAGATGCAACAAAACAGCCAGTATGTCCCTGGTCAGGATGTTAACCTAAAGGAGCCGAGATTCAAGTGGCTTCCCCACACAGCCATTCCTGTATGGAATGTGCTTTGCTCTTCTATATGCAGAAAATCAACCTAACATGCAACAGACAAACAACATGAACTTGAGAATTTTCAAAGACTGTTGATTTTGGTGCCTGTGAGTGCACCTCTAAGCTTGTAGTGGTATTGTGTGGATCCAAGCAGAGTAAGTTGCTCATGGTGGGACAAATGTGCAGAAATGTATGTTGTTTTGTATTCTATCTACAGGGCACAGCATTAGCCTCACAGGTAATAGCATTGTTTGGGAACTCTTGCTTGTTGCTTTGCTTTTGAGGATACACCAAGGAACAATTAGGAATGGCTGATTTCCTCTTAACAGGATGAACTCAAACGATTCAGGACAAAATGCCACAACCGTTTCCAACCACAAGGCAGAAAGTACCAGCACCATCTAGCGTTCAGGAGCAAAAAGAGCAAGCAGAACATATACCAAAGTATCAACAGTTTCTTCATTTTTTGTTAAGGAAGTACAGGTTGTATGCTTCCAAGGAGACTCAGGCTACACTCATCTGGCATGTAAAAAGAGTCCCTGCAGCAAGTAAAAGCCAGATGCATCTGTCCTTATCTTAGTGCTAAGGCTATCACGAAGGACTTCACCCCTAGCTACAAGGAAAGTAGTAAAAAACAGTTTCCAGATTGTACAACAGCAAAAAAAAAAGACATGCAGTTTTATTGTGCTATGCATGCTTTTATAAAGACAGTTCAGAGAAGACATCTTAGGTTTCTCCCTCCTTAATAAAGTCAAACAGTGGCAATGGCAGCTCCCCTGCAAAACCAACACCAATCAACCTTCTTCTACAGGTCAATACAATGCCACAGATGCTCCCTGATGTCTGTAAACTCTCATTTGCTAAGTGTTTCCACAGTGCTCCGTTGAAATAATAGTCTCCTTCTCTTCAGTAGGTCCCAGAACTACTTTCTTTGCCATTTCCCTAATCAATATTCTGAGTGCTGAAGCCTAAATAAAACCCTTTAATATCAACATCACATATCCAGGTATGCTGTCAGTTGTCAGCCGTAGGCTTCAGTAGAAAAAAATAATTACAAGCAGCAAACTGGGTTTCCTGCTGTTAGTTAGAACTGCAGTTTGCACTGAATAATAGAGAATATAGAATGATCTTTAATGTCTGAATTTCTAATTACCCCTCCAGGTATTTTCATTGCACACCATGCCAATGGGAACTGAGATAAAAAGGCCACAAACAAACTTAATTGGTGTTGATCACCTGGGACACAGAAGCGTACTGCAGAGCAGAATGCTTTGTAAGCACCATTCACCCTACTGGAAAAAGACAAAGAAGGTGCCACTCCAACTGCTTGGTTAGACACTACCAACAACCCTGGTGGACTCCCTGCACAACATGGAGGCAACAATAACTATCCCTGTAAGATTCCCATCTTCCAACTCTGCCTTTATTGAGCTCAGTCTTTAAAATTAATTGAAAATCATGCCACAACTCCGATTTCTAAAGCTTTGAAAATAACCTTCTAAAGGTTAATCAAACATAGGCAGTCTTCTTTGCTCTCGGTAAATTCCGTAAAATGCCTGAGACAACAGGTCTGAAAACTGAATTGCCTCATTAATGAGAGGGCTGGCAGCATTACTCAAAGGGAGCACAAAAAGCAACCCCAAAGTACATTCTTCATCAAGCTTGGATTGATTGACCAGAAGTCTGATTGGTCTGAGAACTGTTTTTTCAGTCATAACAGATGAAGTGCGGGATGTGGTAGGATATGGAGAACAAGAAAAGAGGAAAGGGGAAAAGCAAGATGTAGCCCTTGAGCAGTGGTTTCCAGTGAAATCAAATTACACTTACCACAACACTGCACAATAATCATTGTGCTCAATTTTCACATACAGACCCAGCTAAGAGCTGTCACTATGAGCCTCAGCAGACAGCACTGTGGCAAGAAACAGAAGTAGGTGCTGTCAGGGACCAGGAGACATGGCGACGTGCACCGTGATTTTTGGTCATGAATTTTTCAGCAAGATTGCTTTCAATCACAACATACCAGTTTGCAAAAAAAAAAAAAAAAAAAAAAAACAACAAACAAACAAACAAAAAACCATAAAAGGACACATTTGCTTTCATCAGGAGCAAGGATTGAAGGACTCTAGAAGGATTTCAGAGACAAAAATGAAGCAAAACTACCCCTCCCATACAGACCAGTAATGAGGAAGAATACCTGTAGGTGACAGGTCCAGGCTTCTGGTTTAAAACTAGAGGAACAGAAACTTGGGTCTCCTACACTACAAGAAAGACTGGTAGTCACAGAGGTAGCAGCTCATCCCTGGTAAGTTTCTTGTTCGTGTTTCTACATGTTTCTATCTTTCCTTTCCCATTCTTCATGAAAAGATCGACTGAACCCATTTCTAGAACAAAATAGTAGTATCTTCTTAGGTCATCAAGTTTTCTATAAAGAAAAGCTATTCTCCATTCAGTTGGTAATAACCCCTGCCCTATCTATTGGAAAACAGCACTTTTCACCTCCTCTATTCTGAACTTTTTTATTTTTTAAACCACTCCCTTGACTCTGAAAACGTTATTATATCAGAAAATATCTTATTCTGCAGAGGAACTAGAGCATCTCCTCTCATAATGCTGCAGAGATCAGAGAATTAAAACTAGGCAGACTATTTGCCACAGAACATTAAAAGCATCAACTTCCTAAAAGATAAGACATCCGGAGCATTTAAGCCACCAGTGCTTCCCTAAGACATTCTCAAAAATCAATCCCCATGTGTTTTACACACCACATTTCATCACTCTGATTACTATGGGCTGCAAAGCAACCATGAATTCACCTGGGGTTACTGTGCATTTCAGAGTCAGCTGCTGTTTCTGTTACCAGATCTGGACTCCTCACCCAGGCAGCATACAATGGTTATTTTCTTCCTGAAATATCAGCTGCTATATGTGATGATCATCCCTAATTGATTAAAACTTTGCACCTGATCTCAGACCACCCCGATAATTTTATAGAAACATCCCTCTCCCAACCTGAAAATGTGCCCTGGAACATGTAGGCAACCAGTGAAGTGTTCACAGTTTACCCTACCATTCTACTATGAATTCTACAAGTTGTGACGGAAAAAAGTATGAACAGCTTTAAAAGGATCTCAAAATGCACAGTTTCTCAATAAAAGACAACAGAAAACATCTCTGCCAAAGGAGGTATTTCAGGAAGTCCTGCCACCAGATATAACACTGGTTTGACTGTAGAAATGTTTTGCCGTCTCTCGTGTCCCCACTTAACCCTTCTCCCAGCTGCACTATACAGCTTAAAAATGAACTCAATGAAACATGAATAATACACAATGCCCGTCATTAGTTCTTGTTACTCAGCAGAAAATCAATACAGGCTCTCTTACAGTGCAGGACATGCTGTTAATCTAGTCCCTGCACTCTGAGGAAGCAGCTCCAATGGCAGCCTTTACACAACCTGCAGCAGAGAAAAGGCGGTAAGATCCAAGCAACAGTTCTGGCAATAAATATGCTGAAAGCCCTAGCTATCAAACACTAAATAGGTTTTGGAGATAATTAGTACTATAGGTCAAAGCTTGGGACGCTTCCTTGCCAGGAGATACAAGACAGATCTCAGTCTCACCTTGCCAGCTAAGTTGATAACAGGACACTATGGAAACATTGTCAGGCACACAGCACCATTATGAATTTTGTTAAATCTCAGCAGCTCACAAGAAGAGTGAAGTCTCATACTTGTATTTACAGCTCTGGAATGTGCTTGCATTCAGAAGTTCCACAAGTTAGTTAAAAAAGACTAAAAGATCCTGTCATCCTTACAGAAACTACGTAGTCCTAGTTTACACTGTGAGAACTGAGGCACAGTTAGGCAGCAATATGGTCACGGCTATACATACAACACAAGGGAAGATGGGAACTGATGGAAAATGTTACCGGTCCCGCAAGATCATTTGTGCTCCCCTTCCTATCTGGCATCCAACCATGAGCTGTGCACTATGTGGGTGTTCTGCAAGGCTGGCAACCACACAGAGCACAGTCATTTCAGAAGACGTGCAAAAAGGAAAAGGCATTTATGCCAAAACCAACCCAGAATAAATGTACTGTGAAGAGAATAGGAAACTCTTCAGGCCACATTCTCCAGTGACGTCTGTGCCGAGTCACATTGAGTATTGACTGGTTATTTATAGCATTTTTCAATACTTCCTATCCTTGTAGCAAATAAGCTCCCTACAGACATGAATAGATTTAGCTCCACAAGGTAGGGAAAACATTTGAATTTTGCAGGCAGGACAGTGGTTCACCAAGAGCAAGTAGTTTTTCTTAGGAACACAGAGAAAGGGCAATATCAAAAAGGCAAGCTGAACACTGATGTCCTGGGACTCACAACCACGCTGTGAAGCATTGCTTTTTTCCACCCCTTTGGATACCCTCTTTCAAGTAGCCACATGGCATTGTTTTTATCAGCTCCACTGAAGCAACAGCCACTTGTGGTTCAGGACAATTCTTTTGTAGTCTACACAAATAAAACCTGATGGGCTGGGCAAGAAGTGAAGAATGCCAATTTATCTAACTAAAACCAAAGGGCAAAATGCAAGTCTGCAGGAAACTCAACTGAGACAGCCAGTGAGCCAGTTAACCATTTATCTTTAGTGCCAGAACACATGGGATCATTCACAACCACAAAAATCCAAGTGCTTTCACAGCCCAGGTCCACAGTACTGCTACAATAGTATAGTGCACAATATTTGTGAAATGGTGCATAAGATCTGTCACTTTCAAGCAGTGAATACCACTGTCTAAGAGCCCTTCCACATAATCAACACTGAGCCCAATGCCCACTGTTTGCGCAGCCCAGGCTATAAAGGCATGGAACAGTATATGAAAAAGGGAGCATTAACAGATAAAATGCAGCAAGAAGAAAGAGAGAAAAAAAAATTCTTCTCCCCAAGCAGCTTCTTGTGTGTCAAACAGAATGCTCTGACTGTTATTGCAAAACCCTACCTGCTGGTGTAATTCAAAGCCTTTCAGTACCACCCATTCCATTGACTAATATTGTGTTAAAAAGAGTGTATAACATGGGCATTTTAAGTCCAGCCTGATTAGGTGACAAGAAGAGAGACCCTAACGTGCAAGTAAATGTACACCTGCCTCCTCAACAGCAGCACTGAAATATGGGGACAAGAGTCCCTACACTGCTTATTCTGTTTGAAAGCAATTACATTAAACTACCTTTTTTAATAAAAAATAAAAATCTGCTCCATCAACAGCATTCCAAGGGGAAACAGACAACATTAAGAAGCATGGAAGCTAGTCCATGCAAGAGAAAATGGCCATGAAGTGAAATCATGACTGAATCAGTGCACTCAATTTTTAGCCTAGTCAACTCCATCTCCCATCTTGCTTTCAGCAACTCAGTCTTCAGATATTGGTAGACAGCTGTGGAGTGACTCGCCTGGCTTGTCTTTGCCACTCCTCTTGTCTAACACTGCTAGCAGTGTAGCAGCTTTCTTCTCTGCAGATCTTACCACCTGAAGCTACCCCCCAAATTTGTTGCCTTCAAGTCTATGTACAGGAACAATCCTCACCCAGACACAACTGGACCTGAATAAAGTGAGTACAATTGCTCCTAGCCTGCAACAAGGAACTCAGAATATACCCCAGAGCTAGGAAACGTTTACACAGGAGACAAAATGATTTGAAAAGCTCTGTATACATATTTTGTCCAAAAAAATGGTCTCTCTCAACACTCCTATTACCAATTTGTGAAAGAGCAGTAGAATACATAAAAAAGCAATTACATCTAAATACTGCATACCTCTTTTCCACAAGTTCTGTGCTGTGCATTAGCTCCTACCACAAAATATAATAAGCAGAAAAACACAAAAAATTGAGACCACACAACACTGCAGGCGAGGTGTGCCCCTGAAAAATCAAGGGCCACAATGCATCTCAGCTCCTGCTTTCGTGAGGTATCACATCAGCAGTTGCACCCAAAACAAAGATTACCACAGTGAAGAAGTCTGTCAAGTCCTATTTCACAAATTGGTCTAGACAATTTCACTAGTGTGTCAGAATGCTTAGAATTCAAGTGAGCCACACAGCTCATTAATGTTACGTACGAAATAGAAAGAAATACTGGCCTACCTGGGGCAATTTCAAAAAGATGCTTTCCTGGTTCATCAGGATTAGGTGGCAGCTCGTTCACGTGACTGCCTTGCAGTAGAATGAGACCCTGTATGGGACACAAACACCAGTGAAATGGGAAGATGCATGAAGAGGGTAAAGAAAAAATACACATAATATTGCAAACTTAAGCCCCCCCCTCTTTCACTAAGTCCTTCATTTTTCCAACCCAACCTCTTCCGAGCAAGAAAAATACTTGAGCTGGTCATGCACTTGCCTCACACTAGATACTTGTGGTCAAACGATCTTTCCTCTGTAGTAGCACTACTCTGAGCTTGCACAGGTGAATTCTACTTGATTTCCTTGATTAATTATCCCTTATGAAAATTTTCTCATATCACATCTATTCTTCCTTTACCTTTTAATTTCTCACTTAACTGAGTTTCAAAACTGAGTTTTAATTAACTCAGAGTGCAGCCTGCAAGCTATATCATCAGGCTGCATATATCATATCATCTTGCATAAGAGCATGCTCACTAAACTTTGACTTTCATCTCAGCTTCCATGAGTTAGCTAAACAAAAGCCATAAACTGAGGTAAATTTCAGTCTTTAGTTTGTACCTCTGCCTCTTGCATACAAGAAACTCATTTGACTAGCTGGAATTTTTCTAAACCTTGAAGAGTTGGAATGTGAGCAAAACCTGCGCTCTAGGCCCATCTCTGGAAAGTACTTCCAGTTCATAAGTATATAACATACCAATGATCTTCAGATCAGCTTCACGTTTCAGTGAATTATCGCTTACACTGTAACCATTTTTTAGGGGACAAGTTTCTCTAAAGGGTAACAGAGAACCGGCTTACAGTTGTCCAATGTCTGGCAATATAAGCACTCTCAGTAACCAGGATGTAGAAGACAAAAAACAATTCACAGTTGCAGGAAGGGTGTATCAGCTCTTAACAGCTGCTGTCACTAGTAGAAAGACATTACTAAATTTAAACACATAGATGTGTCATGTGTCCTTGCCCAGCAGTCCTCAGACAGCATTAATTTACTTCCCAAGCAAGATCGCTAATGGTGGATTAAATCAGTTTAATTCCCCAAGGTCTAACGTGATATATGCCAAAGCATGCCCCAGAAATAAACCTCAGTCATGACTAAGTTATTCCTCCCTCCCTGAGGCTTTGGTAGCCATCCCTGAGATGACTGGACAGCTCCAGGGATGGGCAAAAGGTTACATTGCTTCCAGTAAGCTGGCAGTTCAGATCCAGTTTTTGATAATAGCATTACCTTATACTCTTTTCCATAGGAAAAAGGTTTAAGGAGCTGGCATGCTTGAACTTCGTCAAGCATGGGTCTAGGGTCCAGAGAGAAGACGTATGAGGGCCCTTGGTTTGTTCAGCCCTGAGCAGAGTAGGCTGAGGGGAGGCCTCATGGCAGCCTGCAGCTTCCTCACGAATGGAGTGGAGGGGCAGGTGCTGAGCTCTGCTCTGGGGACAGCGACAGGACCCGAGGGAACGGCCTGGAGCTGGGACAGGGGAGGGTCAGGCAGGGGGTCAGGGAAAGGTTCTGCAGCCAGAGGGTGGTCGGGCACTGGGTCAGGCTCCCCAGGGCACCAGTCACAGCATCAAACCTGCTGGAGCTCAAGAAGCACTTGGATAATGCTTTCAGACATGTGGTCTGAGTTTTGGGCATTCCTGTGTGGAGCCAGGAGCTGGACTACATGATTCTTATGGGTCCCTTCCAACTTGGGATATTCTATGATTCTAATTTCTTACGATTTAGGTTGTTTTTACTGAAGTTGTATGTGCATATCTGTTTTTAATAGCTCTTGTGGAAAGGGGAAGAAATAGGAGTACTGTCTGTTCTTTCTTTACATAGCTTCGCAGGCTGAAAATGCTTTGAGTGACCAGCCCTTCTTGTCTTTGCTGTGCAATCAGCAAGAAAGGGCTGAAAAGTAAATTATGAATAGAAGGAGAAAATTAGTAACTACTTTTGCCTCTGTTCAAGCAGTGCCACTGATTGCTCAGTTGTTGGCCTTCTGAGGTAATTGTAAGCACTGCCTTTCATGAATATCCAAGAACACTATAAATAAAACAGCAATTTTCTGGAGCTGTGTAAGTTCATACTGTTTCACAGACTTCAAGGGCAGAAGAGATTAGTAGGGTGTCTAGCCTCAGCTATACCATTACACATACAAGTACAGCTTTGCTCCTTTGTCTTGCAAAATTCTCCCTGGATTGGAAAGAGGAAACAGGCAGCAACTAGGTCGCTTTTATTGACAAGAATTGCTCAGAAGACTTGTGGATAATCTGAGAGGACAGATGTGCAAGAACACGCAGACACCTTGATGATAATGATGATAAGGAAGCATCAAAATGCCCAGCTGCCAGAAGATGTTGGTGTTACTTAACAGCTAGTTAATTCCTGTTACCAACCTCAGTGGCATTCCCCATTTTTCCAGTGAAATTAATAAAAATATTCACCAAGTTTTTGTTATAACCCCCCTGTGTATTAAACATACAACTGCCCTGCTATTCTCCCATCCCCTTTTAGGTGTCCCATTATCAAATCTTTTACAGGCAGATCACATTGTTATTATCTCTGTTCAGTGACTACATGTGGCTCTAATGTTCTAGCAGAGCCTGCAAATACTGCTGCAGAAGGGAGTGTCAGGGCTCAGGTCCGGCCCCCTACATTGCGTAAAGGTTAGACTGGAGAAGGGCACAGTGTTGAAAGGTACTCAAGTTCATACTGAGTAGTTTATTTAGAATAGCCACAAGATAAAACGAAGAGAAAGCAACAAGTCAACAGAACAATCTTTCAGCAGCTTCCTACCCAATCCTGTTGTCCTACATTTTTATTTTGAGGTTCACTTAAATTAGAAGATATGATGAAGACACTCCAAAAAGAACATGAAAACACTGAAAAGGCAACATGAGTAGAATGGCGGTGCATCACAAATTATTCCAAATTGGGAAAGGAAATGATCTTCAGCTTTGGAGCCCAGCAGCCAGAACATGCTGTAGAAAATTCAGCTGCTTTCTGGCACGCACAGTTCAGTCCCACTGCAGGTACACAAAAGCTTTTTATCACACCAAATCAATTGTGGAAAAAGATAAATTAATGCAGAGTAGCTTCCCCCCTCCCCCAGAAACTGGGGATGGGCACATGCCACCTCCTGCCCTTTGAGCAGAAGCAAACCTAGGGCTATTTTACACACCACACATTTTAGCAGAGTTATTAGGAACATCAAAAGCTCTTTGCAGGTCAGTCTTTCCTCTCAACCTTTACTGGGAGCACTTGAGAAAATATTCTAGAGTGGCAATAGCTGCAAGTTCACACTAGCTTTCAGCACAGAAGTCAATCTGATGGAGTGGACTGTGCAGCTGCAACTATGTTTTACAGCACACAAGTGCACACAGTTTCAACAGTATGCGATGCACTAAAATTGCTAAGTAATTCCTCTTCAAATCAGGAAGTCCATAGCATTCTCCTGACATCAAATTACAGCTCCATCTTTTTAGCATTGTTTTCAAGAGAAGAGTGTCTATAATTCCCCCTAAGGACCTGGAGGGGCATGTTTTCATAAAAATAGGCAATACTACATCTGTAAACAAGATGACGTTGTTTAAGGTTTCTATCTTGAAGTGTTATAGCATAAATCTCATTTCACCTTGTCAGATAAGCAATAAGAATGTGACCCGCTTCCAGAGCACATAGAAATAATCAAGCAGGCAGAAGATCAATGGGAATTTCAGTTAAGATAGTTTTAGCTTTTGCACACAAGCTCAAAGGCCTGATTAATATTGATCAATTAAAACCTCCACATGGTCTGTAACGAAGTTTTCTCAGGGACACAATGTCTTCCTAAGTCATGTGGACATGCCTGCATCATTGTCCTTTCATTCCCCAGAAGCAGGTCAGATGCAAATCCTAATTTTACAATTGTTAAAGAGTTGTAAGGATATAGAACTGTAGCATGCTATTCAAAATTGAATTCCAATAATAAGTGTGTGGTAACATTTACACTGGACAAAGAAAGAAGTCCTTATCACTAATAGTTTTCTCCCAGATATATGGAGTTCACATCTGCGCAACCACTGATATGAACAGTTTGGTGCACTACAGCTAACAGATACCCAAAGCACTGTTTCTGCAGAACTTTCAGAGGATTAAAAAAGCTAATGATACCGTATCTATTAAATAATAAAATGTGTTTTAGTAGCCACAACTTGCTCAATGTTACATAGAAACAGAACAGATTCTCCAGGACAGAGCTTAACTAGCAAAGTAAACTACTACAAGTAGCAGCACAGCAATATCATGTTCTGCTAGTAGCCCATTTAAAAGAAAACTGAGAAGGTGGTCTGCCACTCAATAACACGTAAAAGCCTGGAGCAGGGAACTTAAGGCTTCTATAGGATATTTCATCAGAGAAGCAATAAGTTCTTGGGCTTCAGCAAAGAGTTTAGCATCACATTCTCAAAAATAGCAGATAGGAATTCAGCTTTACATTCCCCCAAGCTTCTCCTTTCAAAGGGTTACTCCTCAAGTGAACCTTACAGAAGTTCCTGTCACCCAGAGTTAATGGCTTTTTAGCACCCTTGTTGACTGCAGGTAGCTCTATTCCCTCCTTCTAAAGCATCATAATATTGACACAATTTCTACTCCTGGGACAATGACAGTAACAAATTAAGGTTTCAATGAGTCACAGGTTCTTCAGTTTTGACCCCTCAAGAAATTCTAGTTCTGTCATCCAGGCAAGATTTACTTCAGCAGGAGAATCAGGCACTTGCTTCTTCTCAGTACCAGCACCGCAAAACATACTCAGACAAGTCAGGGCAGTGTTGTCTTTTTCTGTCCGCAACATACCTGGCTCTGGTTCCCAATCCCATCTGTTATCCATACAAACTTCAAGGACCACAGGGAAAAGTGGCAGATGCCAGATTCGATTATGAGGGCATTGGCTGCTTGTAAAACCCTGAAGTTTACAGTTTTGAGCAGTAAAACAAAGCAGAAACTGGTCTGCTGCAATAGCCCCGTGAAGAGCTGCGGATAATTTTCACATCTAAGTAAGTGAGGGACAGTGTGAAGAGGCCAGAAGGCAGGGGGGGGCAACCCTTAAGCAGACTAAGTGTCACAGTTTTACCAGGGGTGTTGAACTTCGGTCATCAAAATCAAGTTATCTTGAAGGCAAGAAGTGAGAAATGCAGAAACCTCCATTGCAGGTAAGTACCCGACTTGCAGTGTAGAAAGACTGCCAGTGCTTACAGGGTCTTGAGCAACAGATCACATTAAGTTCAAGTCTCTCTAGCCTTTACATACAAGTCTACCCATGATGATGGATCAAATTATTGAGCAGGTAGATGCAAAAATGCAAGATGCTCCCAACATCCTCATCCATCTGCCATGGACGTTTCAGGCTCACAGGGGAAAAAAAAAACATTTCTGTACTCAGTAACAATGAAATTTATGCGTAACAGTTTAGCATGCAGCTGTAGCAAATGGTTTAATAATAGGCTATAATGAGTGCGTGGATGGCAATGGTACTACACAGGCAGTCTGTCACTCTATAATGCCTGTACTGACTCATCAGGAGGCAGCAGTACAGGGACATTGTCTGGCTTATTCAATTACATTCCCTCTGTTCAATGACTCTGGTTAGAGGCCTGGCAGTCAAAACAATGACTACATGAAATATGCTGCCTAACATACTACTTCAACTAGGAAAGCACTTCGCTCAAATGCTGCAAGGATCTTTTATAGACATACTGAAGAACTTGAATAAGAAATTTCAGCTGGAAGCTTTATCCATGCCTGTAGTGCAAAGTATGTACCCACTAGCTCTGTAGATATAGATAGGTAAGAAGCTGAAAAATCATCCTGAGTTTAGTAGTGCTTCCAGATTGACAATTAATCATCTTCAGCACTGTGTTTAACCTAGGAGCATTCCCTCACTATTACAATTAAACGTGGTTCTCTAAAACAGAAGAGAACTGGATGCTAGACCAGCAACACAAAAAAAAAAGGCATATGAAGTGGCAAGGAGTTAGAGAAGTATTAAGTAAAGGAATTCTTGAAGATAAACATGCTCAGGCAATGCTCAGTGCATGGTAAGAGTATTCCCAATCAGTAAGTTGCAAGCTAAACATGCTGTGTACACATGCAAATATTGCATGGTGACTACTACCCTGTATCGTTGAGTTACCCTACTGCTACTCAGCACAGAGTTAATTACAATTTAAATCTTATTTTGCAAGAATAAACACATTTTATTGCACATATCTGCTGTCCTATGGGCAAACTGATACAGCTGACCTAAACATTTTAAGTAGTCCTACTATGGTTTGATTTAATCAATTATCATTTAATTGTTATTAATTCTCCTAACAGCTAGTTGAAGAGCTTTCAAAGAGAAGAGATCACCATCATACTCCCTTCTTCTAGCTATCCTACTGCTTTCTTTTTTCTTTTGAAAGGACACTCATTTGTAGTACACCTCTACTTGTACCATCCAACTTAATACTGTAAAAGCAGCCATTTTAAATGCATAATTAAGAACTTCTTTTATACTCTTACACTAATATTTATTAGTCTTATGCCCACTATATACCATCTTACACTACGTAACATCAAGAAGTTTAATCTCCAGTGATGATACAGTGAGGTCCTGAAAGCTTTTCTTATTCCATGGTCAAAGGAGGCTTTCTTTCTTGCCTGAGATCATTTCTTTCTTTGAGCTCTGAGACAGTAACTCAGCCAGAGATGGGAAATCCCTGGGACAACTCAAAATTCTTTCTGAAAAGCACAATATTCATTCAGGAAAACGAAACCAGTTGCACCAGCCAATGCTTCAAATCAAGGCACCCTGAGCAGAGACCAGCAAGGCTTTTACACTGGTGCAGCAGCTGAAAGCCTCAGCCATAGTTCCTGTGTAATAGATACTGCACAAGCAACCAAAAAACAAAGCAGCATTTAGACCAAGAACAGCAAAGAAACCATACCCTCCCCTTCATATCAGCTGACGAAAGAGAAATTTAAGCATGCAGCCACTCTAATGTCTGCTTTATAAGAAGAAAAAAAAACAGTGATTTCAGCAAAGAGTATCTCAACATGTTAGAGAAGCCCCTTCCCCTGCACTTAATCAATGGGAGTACTGAGCACAAATGTTTATTGTGGAGATCTTTATAGCAGCTTCAAGTGTTAAATTCTTTAGCAATCTTCAACGACATTCACTGAAGTCTATGCAAATCTTATTGTAGATCAATAAAAGCAATACACTACCTCTGCTGCTATATCCTGGGCATCTTTACCCAACAAAATTCTTCACATGGGCAACACTCATCTGTTCTACATGATTTTTTGTCAGTTTCTTCTGATTCTCTGAGCTCCAGAGAAAAGTAAATGCAACCCACCTCTAAAAAACATACTCCACTTTCTTGTTAAACTACTAGTATATCAGAACAGCAATAGCAACATGCTGCACCAACATTTAGGGAAAATGGCTGTCATTTCTTAAGTCAGAATACACAGTAGCACAAAATTCATTGCTTTCTGCATTCTAACATGGCGCAAGAACAAAATGACAGGTCTTCTTAGGTCCTTCTCAGCAAATATTCATTTTCCCTTCATGTATAACAGAGAAATTAGTTTGGTGTATCTGGTCTCAAACTCTGATGCTTGGGTAGACCTAGATACAGAACCAGTAACCATAACTATAGATGAGAGCCATTTTTTAAAATCAGTCATTTTGCAAAAGAAGACTTCTTCAAGTAAAGATTCCCCATCAACTCCCTTGATGCTATCTTCCAAAGGAGCACAGAATAATTTCTAGGACATTTTACTAGTGATCAACTAACCTATTCCTCTTAAGGTATCTTCAGGATGTTTATTTGATACAAGAGGAGTCAAACAAGGATCAATCATTGTCAACACTGCTGTGCACGGTTTACTCTGCTTTGCAGGTGACAGTTAACCTTCTCCTGCATTAGTCCAAGAGCTGCAGAGATTTGCAAGAGAGAAATACTGTATTTTAAACTGCCGTGAACTGAACCAGGGAGAGCCCAAACCACTTTACATGCAGCTGTGATCTTAACCTGGGAGGGGCTCATCTTAGATGTTATTTAGGGCCTTCAGAATTATCAGAGACTTATATAAACACATATATACATACAACCACACCCACACTCCTGTACTGGAAAAAATCAGTCCTGTGTTTTAGTAGAAACAGCATCATGTAGAAAAGCTTTAAACATGAGTGATTTGTTAGCAGCTGCTTGCACAACATAAGGAGAGATTTTAAGTCATTTTAGGGTATAATAGTCATTTATCAAGACTAAGGCTTTCACATATGCAGAACTGTTAAAGACAACTGGAGACTGCTGTCAAGAGTTTCATGGGAGTTCAGAGATATGCCAGATATGTCTGACATCTGTAGGAAGATAAGGATCCCTGCAGAAATCTCTCAATCAGCAGGACATAGAAAAAACTATACAAGACACCCACCATTTCTAGAATTGAAGTACAAAAACCACGCAGCACTAAAGAACAGTTTTAGCAAGCTGGGGAGACTGGGCTTAGGAGCTCTGAGCCATACTCAAATATCCAAGGAGGTACAGGTCGTACTCTGCAAGAACTGCCTTATGCTTGCATACCCTTGCTTGTCAAATCATCAACCAACCAGGCTAAAAATCCAGAAGCAGCTGACAATGCTACGCAGACAGAGGAAAATGGCGCAAGAGCGAGCAAAACCAGGAGATCATGACAGAAGAGAGAAGGAAGAACATGACAAGCATGTGGCTACCAGACATACCACTGAGATATCAAATTGGCCCAGAACAGGAACAGAACAAGCTGTGTCATGATCCGGTGGAGGAACCAAAAAAGGGAGAGGACCAACACGAGCCTCTACATATCTTCAGTCCTTGAGTTCTGCAGACAGTATGTCACAAGGTCACTGAATTGTGATACTTGTGAGCCAGCAAAATTGGAGAAACAGAAGCCTGCCTCCCATGGCCTCCCTCCCCCTAAAAGAAGGTCAAATTGTTCCCCAGCTTGCTAAATTAATTTTTGCTGACAGATACACACTCCTCCTTCCAGACACAGACAGCACAAATCCTTGCCTAAATTTCTTCCCCTCAAAATTTGCATAGAACAGCAGTAACTCCCACATGTAGATAAAACACGCTAAAACACATTACAGCCCACTCTCAAGTCCTGCATGCTGGCATACAAAACCCACACACTCTGCCCACACAGGCTAGCCCTAAGCAGCTGGCTCACCTCACTCTGCTTAACAATGGATTACTTGGGAAATAATGAGGCCCAGCTGACTAAGCAAGGCTCTTCACTCTTGCCTCAGCAATCTAGAACACTATAGCTCTTGATGTCAAACTCCAGCCTCACAGATGACCATACAAAGATTTGGAGGTCAGTCTAGGACAAAGAAAAACTGTTTTCACATCGGTGCTTTTTCAACAGAGAACTGGCTTAGGTGAATCGAAAGTAGAGAAGAGTGAACAGGTTAAATGGCTGCTCATGAAGTACACTTTTTTCCTCACACAGATTGTTGTGGTGCAGCATTTGCATTCATGGGCTTGCCAGAAGATACAATCCTAACAAGTGGAATTTGAAACATTTATTGTGTTGAGAGGACTGTGACAATGCAAATACTGTAGGTTAGTGAACATCGTGCCATTAAACTGGCCTACTTTGCAATTTTCTCAGTAAGGCTGCGAAGCACCTCATTCCAGCTCCTGTTTCCCTTGCAAGTCAACAACAACCTGAGAGGCAAGGCAGCACCTTTAGGAAAGCAGACTTCACATTCCAACTCAGAGGACTATGCAAAGCCTCCTGGAAAGGAACAGGTCAATAACATCATATGCAAAACCAAGAGTGCCACTGCCTTATGAAATAGAGAAATACAGCCCAGCTACATAGAGAAAAGTTGTCCAGGCTACTTCACTCCACCCTTCTGCTCTTGATACTGGTCAGGAATTCATGCTGTGCTTCAAAAGTTGTAAGTCTGGTGACAGCTGAACCAAAGTGGTACTGGCTTCTAGATCAAATTTTGACCAGTTTTGGGGGGAACATCGTGCACAGTGGGAGTGGAGAAAGAGACAGGGAAACTCTTAACCAATGGTGGACAGACAGCCAGTGGAATACATGTATGTTGCTGCAGAAAGCAGCTGAGTATAAAAACAAAGATTTAGAGAGACACTATACATACAGATAACAAATTTATGAAATGATTACAGATGAAGTACTAGATACAGCCTTAAGAAAAGGGTGTTAGGGGGCTCAATGCTGTCCAGCAGATATGAAGAGTTAATATGACAAACCATTCCATATTTGCTACTGCAAAGCTGCCACATCTTCTAACTGCTAGATGCTCTCCTCACTTGCATGGAACATATAAGCTTCGATAGACCGTATATTGCAAAAATAACCATTACATACGATAAAATAATATTTAGCTCAGTACTGAGCTTTGTTCAGATCTTTCTCCAACAGCAGACAAGAACTGAAGGACTGCAATGGGTCAGGAAAGAAGTCTCAGGGAGCCAGAAAAAGCTTCAGCAGGAGAAGACGGCAGCAGCTTCCAGCAATTGCTCATGGTCAAAGATAAGGGCTGCCCAAGCTTGGCTACTTCAAGCCATTTACAGCATTATTCCACTAAATAAAACAGGGTTATGGCAATCCTGTCTTTCGTCTTACTTACACACTCACCACTCTTGTCTTCAACCCTCTTCTCAATAGCACAACCTAGAAAAAGGTTATTCCTTCACTTCTGGGCTCCATCCACTTTACACCTTTCCAATTACACCTGACAGTGACAGCAATTTCTTTTTCATATTTACAGCTTACAATTCCTACCTTTCTCTCACATAACTATGCTCTTACTAAACTAGCCTCCCTGAAATACTAACAGTGTACTGTGTAAGTGATGCCTTATACTTAACACCTTGCCTTGTATCTGGTGAGATGTATATAGTAATGAAAGTTTTGACTGGTTACCTGGCAAATAGTTAACAACAGGTAGAGGTAATTTGTTTTAGAGTTGCTCAGCATGCCACAGTAGGTAAATAAATAACTTCTGATGTTCTCCCAAACTCTGCAACTTATCCATGTGGTAACTAGGTCTCCTTGCAACATCTCTTGCTTTGAGCATTCTCAGTGCTAAGAACAACTGAACTGAGGTCTCAAACAAAAGTACTGACTGTGACCCACATAAAGTCACAGCCAATACACTGTACAGTTCTAAAAATAGTCTTACCTGAGGTTTAGTTTCTTCCTCGTCCTTATAATAAAAGAGCTGGTCCCCACGCAGCACAAACCACCGCTGCTGCCAGTTCTTCATAATGCTCCTCTGTTTCTTCAGCCAGCCACACTTCAGCACACGTTCTTGAGGGTTGGGAGAGGAAGGTCTGGAGGGAGGCCCAATCTGTTCACCCATCACCAAACTCTTTGATCGGGCTGAAAAAACAATTACAGAGAAAGTAAAATAATGAAATAAGGATGAGAACAAACCAAGAGAACAGACCACTACTTGCACTCTCCTTCTTTCAGCAGGAATTTGCTTTTAAGGGTGTACATTCAAGTTAGTGACAGCAAAACAAGTCAAACATCAACCTTTTGGTACTGCTCACTGCAACAATCTTATAGGCAGCACAGTACCTCCACTGCTCCTACTCCGTCTTCCTTCATGGCAAGTCATTACTTGCCCCCAGCTGTACATGGGAACAACAATGTTGCTCTATCCAAAAGAAGAGGATGTGCAGATATAGTGAGGAGAGTACAGAAAAGAGAACAGGAGATACTAAAATGAAATATTCTTACTGCCACTGAGTTGGTTGGTCAGTGACACCAGCTGCCACAGGAGGAAACAAACGCACACTGATAAAGTCAGAACTGAGAATGACTCAAAAATGGAATAGGCACATAGAGGTAACATAGCTATACAGTATGATTCAAGTCACCTGAGCCTTTTGAGCTTTCCAACTTTGAAGCAGAAAAAACACAATGGAAATTTTAAAAAGGGACAAATCTACTAGTCTGGAGTAGCAGATAATTAGATATTGCATGTAAGAAGTGAGCCCTCTAGCATAGAGAGGTTACATGATCTCATAGGTCTTTTCCATTTCTACTTCCTTTGAATTTATTAAGTATCTTATAAAAAAAAGTTATTTACTATCTGAGGTCATTTCCCTTCATTAGAGCAAGTCTGCTCACCTCTCCTGTAACCACCCCACAGGAGGTCACCCTGTCCTCTGACAGCTTTCCAGTTTTATAGGAAGAGGGCATCACTTCTTTTTTTAAAGTGTAAAACTCAGTGGGAAACCTTGTCTGACATGCAGATTTTTTCCATTTCTCTAAGTTCCTAGGGTGAGTTCCACTACAATAAAATTTGTCTCATGCCTCAATCAAGAAAGCTATAGGTTGAACCCTACTGTAAGAAGTTTGTTTTCAGCTGGACTCTAAAAATTAATTAAAATGTTGAAATGATGTAAGACATGTTGATAGAGAGTTACAGCTTTTTCAGAGTTATCTTTCCCTTATTTTTGGCTAAAATAATTTGCTGAATTTAAGCTGAACTCACATAAAGCATTAGTTCCACATTAGTGAGATCTACCAGCAAACTTTGTATTTGCTCAAGTAACCCAGTACTCCCCAAACACTTATTTTTACATATATATATTTATATATATGTAAAATATATAGCTCTGACGTATCTGGGCGTATTCTTATTAAGTTTACTCACTATAGTCTTAGCTCTGACAGGACTTTTCATTCTAGCAAAGTATGTAAGGAATCGCTTGCCTTCCACGAACCTAACTGAAATCTTCATGCCTTCATACATCCCTTTCTGGCAACACAGTGCCCTCTAGCAGATGATTACAGAAGTACCACGTACAACTTTGCCTGCTACCCCCCATCACTCTCAAGAAAGAGAGGATCCCATTTCGTGCATGTGCAGTAAAAAGCAGACTTCACATTTAAATCTCTACTACAGAGGTATATAAGGACTTAGTTGAAGGAACGGCCTTTTCCTCATCCCAGGCCATGTTTTACAGCAAGGACCAAGCTGTTATCTGTGACAGTCTCCGGTTCCTTTCCACATTCATGTTACAACATACCTTATTACAAATATCCCAATAATTTGCTCTTCCAAATGGAACTATGTTTCTTGGAAGAGGTCTTAGAAATTAACCTAATTAGTCTAATACCACCAAAATCTATACTTCAGGAAGCACTTCAGTCACCTCCACACTACAGCACCTCAGCATCTTCCATATCAAGTGTGTGATTCCCAGTAGTTTCCAAATTCCCTGTCTGCATACAGTTATATAAACCCTCTCCTACTCTCCCACTCCTACCCAACACAAATCAGATTTATTAGATTTAACTGGAAACAAACTACCTTTATTATAGCATCTATATTGACAGAGACCTCACAGAAGACATCACCTAGCATTGGCATAACCCAAAGTGAGCCTTCCTTCACACATCCTTTGGGTTTACTTGCACAGCCCTGACCAGTAACAATTTATTATAGGGAAGAGTTGAGGCTTTCGTGATCAGACACTAGAGGATGTATATCCTCATACTTTTATTTTAAGCAGCACCACACGTTAGTCAATTGCTATGGCTGTTAATTCTTCATGCTGTCTTAGCTTTTCATTTCCTTAGAGCTTCTAGTCGTGACTGTAATAGTTTATTTCATTATGGAGATAGTTAGCAACCTCATCTGTAAGTCAACAACACAGACCAGACAGAAATTTTTAGGAGGAGGAATTATTTATGGCTATTAACAGCATTGACGTTTATATTGCATGCTTCAAGGAATAAAATAATTGCATAGAGAGGTCAGAAGAAAGTTTTCAGATGAGTACAGCCTGTCTTTAAAGGAGCTGGTATCTCATAGTATTGGATCAAATACCTACTTTGATAATCCGATTCAGTACATCAAGCCCCTTGTTCTTAATGGTAGATATATATATTCTTAGTGCTTATCTATTTAACAGAATTATGGAATCAGCAAAGCATAAGGAAGAAAACAAATCAATAAATGAGGCATACAACAACTCAGCAAATACTTTACACACTCTATAGAGTTCTAATCCAGTAATGCCTTTTCAATAACTCCAAACAGTTTGGTTTTGCTCTCCACATTTTCATGAATTGATTATTGACTCAGAAACACAGAAAAGCACTAAACAGAAATCAATGTAGAAAGGATTCAAGCTCCCCCTGGAAGAAAGGTTTAAGATTCACTTGCACAAAGCAACAGTGCTGAAATGCCAGCTACAGGACATACCCACTCAGAAGCAGGAAAAATGACAATTACAACCCAGCAAGTTTATTACAGACCATATAGACCCACATCCTTGATACCAACAACAGTGAGCCAAGCCTCTTTTAGGAACCATTAGATGGCAGGAATCATTAAATGGCAAGAAGCAGAATTGCAGACCTTACAAATACTCCTGCAGCTGGAAGCGATGTTCCGTATGGATATTCTCATGGCTAGATGAAGGTGGGAGTAGGCACTGCGAATAAAGACAGTGAGGTGACCAACAACGACTGCTGTACTAACTACCTGGGATACACCAAATAAGCTCTTCAAAACCCCCACATTTGACTGCCATGCCTTTACTATTAAACGCAAAGATTATTCCAAGGAGTGGACAGACCAACTCAGATGGAGCCATGCTGCCATTCCTTACAGAAATGGGAATCCCTATCTAGACAGGGCCAAGCTGGGATGCAAAGTTACTCTTCAGTTCTCCCTCTTCGCCCCATTACCAGAATATCAGACATCTACAAGAGTCCTCTGCCACTCAGACCTTCCTCTGAGCAATACACATGACCACTTTCTCATCACCTTGATTGTCTATCTTAAGCATGCACGTCAACACAGATAAGTTCCTCTGCTACACTTCT